>NC_073260.2:95020096-95330000 GCF_029289425.2 Pan paniscus | reverse complement strand
CTGAAATGGAAGCTGAGACACTATAGGGTTCAAGAGGTTTATTACGTAACAATACCTGTGAAAGGAAAGAAGAAGAACTGTTGGACAGAGGGAGAAGTTGTGATGAAGGCTCTCCAAAGCCTTGGCTAACTCAGAGGGAAACCTGGCAGTGACTCATGCCTCTCTGACTTGTTCCTCATCAGGCTGAGGTATGTCAGTGCAGCTGAGATAGACCCTAAATGATGGGACAGATGAAAGCCATCTGCCAACTGCACTGTGTATCTGGGCAACAAATTACCTTGAAGGGAGATATAGGTGGTACAATGTCATGTATATACTGGGGTAGAAAAAGCTGTCTAAATGGCATTCTACCTTCTGTCTCATTTTTTTGTAAAGCCAGAATTAAACAAGTCCAGACAGACAAGAAACTGTCTTAATTCTAAATGACCTTAGTAAAGAAAATTCTAAAGTGTATTACCTTCTATTTCAAAACTGTGCTAAGGTAAAACTATGCTTGTTCGAAGAGAGCAACTTTTTGACAACTGGTTCAGAAAACATTTATTTTTCCTTCCTGTAAATGCAGAGAATTATAAGGCTGAATACACTGTGAGTGTAATTATCCAGACTCTTATTGTTAGGTCAACCATCCTGGCAAACTAAGCACTCTGTGTGCCCAGAGACAATCTTTCTTTTAAGAACACCACTAAGTTCCTGCCTAAAGATAGGTAACAGCCTTTCCAAGTGCAACAGAGATTTCATGGAGAAAAAAAAAAATGTCAAAATAAATAAATAAATAAATAAATCTACATAAACTGGTGGGTTTTATGAATTTCCATCGTGATTTTCTTTCTACTTCTGACTTTAGTATCAAGTATTCTATATGATTGTTTCATATAAAATAAGGACTACTTTAAAAATATTTACTCCCAAGTATTTCAAAAATCATAACTCACTCTCCCTTTAGGGAGGATGTTCCAGCTAAGAATTTATACCTTCGGTTTTATAAATATAATTTCATTGATTGGGTGGCATTTTGTAATGCGGAGATATTTGTAATTTTTAATTCTTTGTGATTCCATAGCATATGCGAACATCTCTATTTTGTTCAGTTCTGCCTAAACTTTATGTTACTACTATGTGGCACTCATTACATTAGGGGCTGGGAATACAAAAATAAATAAAATATAGACAACACATTATTAGCTGCTCATGAGAATGTTATGTCCAAAATTAAACTGGGCTTGTAGTATACAAGAGAGTGTACATGGCACCCTGAGGTTCTTTCATTAGGAGACTTACATGGAAGAAGTAAGAAAACTTCATTACCTATATTTTATGCAGACCTAGATTCTGTATATTTTATACTGGCCTGTGATTCCTGTGTACATGATGAGACATGAATCTCTCTTACGTCTCAGATGTAGATCTCTAGGCTGGTCTTCTTAGGGTTCAAGTTGGCATATCAAAGGGTCTAATCAAAAAAGAACTGTGGGAGAGCCTGTAGCCAGATCCTCACTACCCTCAAGTTCTTTGGTTCTTGATAGGAAAGGAGAGAACTTTTGTGCCTAGTGTGCCTTGAACCAGAGCCTCTCTCAAAAACAAGTGTAAATGTTAATGGTATAACACAAATTCCATCATGCTTTCTACTTTTTTATATATTATGAGTTAACACATCTATTCATAGGAGTTTTGGGTCATTAATGTTACTGAATTTTCTATTTGGAGCTACACACAGATATAAAGAAATGGAAAAGAAGTCATTCATGCATCTTTTCTGGAATCAATTATCTCAGAGTCTGACTGATTAGTGTCTTCAAATGCTATCACAGTTGATTGCAGAACCTTGAGAATAAAGGTATAGGTGGTGCAGGAACAATTATTGTTCTTACTGTGAACTCTGATTTTTTTTTTTCAGGTTTCAGAAGGAAGAGCCTAAAGGAAAATGTATGTCAAGTGCTTTTATCCTGTGAAACTTTTAGAAGAGCAATCATAAAATCACAGTGACTGGCCCTGATTTTCAGTGATGGAAAAAGAAGAGCAATAGGTGAAAAAGCAATAGACAAGTATTTTTAAGTAGTATTTTAAAATATATAGCAGCAAATATAAGCTTTTTAAAAATTAGGAATATATTTGATTGATTTAGTCTAATTTGACTTTGGCTTATTAAATTTGGCTTTCTATGTTACTAATTCTGGTTACTATCATATTAATGTGTCAAAGTGGGAAAAGAAAAAACTAAAACATGTTTGTAAGGCATCATGTTTAATGTGCTACAAGTCTCTAATTAACATACAACCCTTCACAAAACAATTATTTCCAAGCCTGTAAATGTTTAAGAGGATAGGGCTGCTTTGCTCATTACTGTAATTATTGTAAAATCAGGTTTACTAAACTTCTTATTTATAGGTATTATATTAATTCTAAAAAATTATTTATAACAATTTAAAGTACCCTATTATCTCAAAAGCAGATCTTTCTTTTCTAAATGAATGTTTTTATATTTCAAGAATAACATTATTTTAGTTGGGACAGTATCCATTTAGTTAATATTATAATTAAATATCTAATGAAACTTTCTATTGTATTAGAATTGGCTATGATAAATCTGCAATTCCAATACATTAAAATTGTTACAAATATGACTGGAGTATATGTGTGACCTGAAAAAGCAGGCATATCTTGTTTTATTGTGCTTCAGTTTATTGCATTTTGCAGATGCTGCATTTTTACAAATTGATGCTTTATGCCAACCCTGTGTCAAGCAAGTCTATTGTGGCCATTTTCCAACATCATGTGGTCACTTCCTGTGTCACATTTTGGTAGTTCTCACAATATTCAATCTCTTCATTATTATTATGCCTGTTACGGTCATCTGTGATAAGTGATCTTTGACATTATTATTGTAATTATTTGGGGGTGATACAAACTGGACCCACATAAGATAGTGAACTTAATAAATATTATGTATGTTCTGACTGCTCCACTGACTGGGGGGTGTTCCCCCATCTCTCTCCCTTTCCCTATTCACTAAAACACAAGAATACTGAAATTACGCCAAATAATAAATCTACAGAGGCCTCCAGGTGTTTGAGTGAAAGGAAAATTTGCACATCTCTGATTTTAATTCAAAAGCTAGTAATAATTAAGCTTAGTGAGGAAGACATGTTGAAAGCCGAGACAGGCTGAAGGCTAAACCTCTTGCAGCAAACAGTTAGCCAAGTTGTGAATGCAAAAAAAAAAAAAAAAAGTTATTGAAGGAAATTAAAAATGTTACTCCAGTGAACATACAAATGATAAAAACATGATACAGTCATTGCTGGTATGGAAAGAGTTTCAGTGGTCTGCATACAAGATCAAGCCAACCACAACATGCCCTTAAACCAAAGCCTAATCCAGAGCAAGACCCTAATGCTCTTCAATTCTCTGAAGGCTGAGGGAGTTGAGGAGCCTGAAAAAGAAAAGTTTGAACTTAGCAGAGGTTGGTTCATGAGTTTAAGGAAAGAAGCTGTTGCTATAACATAAAAGTGCAAGGTGAAGCAGCAAGTGGAGATGTAGAAGCTGTATCAAGTAATCCAGAAGATCTAGCTAAAAGAATTGATGAAAGTGGCTATACTAAACAATCTTTCAATGTAGACAAAACAGCCACAGCGGTCTATTGGAAGAAGATGCTGTCTAGGATTTTAATAACTAGACAGGAGAAGTCAGTGCCTGGTTTCAAATCTTCAAAAGACAAGCTCTCTTGCTAGGGGCTTATGCAGCTGGTGGCTTTAAGTTGAAGCCAATGCTTATTGACAATTCTGAAAATCCTAGGGCCTTTAAGAATTATGCTAAATCTACAATGCCTGTGCTCTGTAAATGAAAAAACAAAGCCAGTATGATGGGACATCTGCTTACAGCACGGTTTACTGAATATTTTAAGTCCACTGTCCAGATCTATCCTTTGAAAATATTACTGCTCATTGACAATGCACCTGGTCACCCAACAGCACTAATGAAAATATACATGGAGAGTAATGTTGTTTTTATGCATGCTAACACAATATCCATTTTGTAGTTTATGGATCAAGGATTAATTTTGATTTTCTATGACTGACACTTTAAGAATACATTTTATGAGGCTATAGCTGCCATAGATAGTGACTCCTCTGATGGATCTGGCAAAGTAAATTGAAAACCTTCTGGGTAGGATTCGCCATTCCAGATGCCATGAAGAACATTCATGATTCATGAGAGGAGGTCAAAATATCAACATTATTAAAGGGTTTAAAGAAGTTGATTCCAGCCCTCATGGATAACTTTGAGAGATTCAAGACTTCAGTGGAGAAAGTAACTGCAGATAAGGTGGAAATAGCAAGAGAACTAGAATTAAAAGTGAAGTCTGAATATCTGACTGAACTGCTGCAATCTCACAATAAAACTTAGATGAGGAGTTTCTTCTTATGCTTGAGAAAAGGAAGTGGTATACTCCTGGTGAAGATGCTGTGAACATTGTTGAAATGATGACAAAAAAATTTCAAATATTACATAAACCTTGTTGATAAAGCAGCAGCAGTGTTTGAGAATATTGACTCCAGCTCTGAAAGAAGTTCCACTGTGAATAAAAATGCTATCAAACAGCTTCACAAACGATAGACAAATCTTTCATGAAAGAGTCAATAAGTGACACAAACTTCATTGTTTCATTACTTAAGAATTTGTCACAGACACCAGAACCTTCAGCAACCACCACTCTGACCAGTCAGCAAACATCAACCTCCAGACAGGACCCTCCACGAGCAAAAACATTATGACTCACTGAAGATTAGATGACACTTAGCTTTTTTTTAGCAATATAGTATTTTAATTGAGGTACTTAAATTGTTTCTTAAATATAATGTGATTCTACATTTAATAGACTATAGCATATTATGTACATAACTTTTCTATGCACTGGGAAATCAAAAGTTCATGTGGCTCACTTTAGTGTGGTGGTCTGGAACTGAACCCACAATATCTCCCAGGTATGACAGCAGCACAAAAATTGTCGGGCTGCAGTAAATTTTTTGGCACTGACTTCAAATTCGAGCCATGTCAAGACATTTTATTTGAATTTTTGGAATGCAAAATGTTTATGAAAATGTTCTAGTTTGAAGTAATATATTGCACTGTAAGATTTTATTAATTGTAGTGTAATGTTTTGAAAATAGCTTGATTGGGAGAGAGGTATGTGTTGAAATTTGAGGGTATCAAATAGCTGGTATAAACAGAAATGTAAAGGGAGGGACAGAGGCTATATGAACTGGGAAGGCCAGTCATATTTGTTTTACTGATTTCATTATTTTGCCTTTAACTGGCCCAGTAGACAGATATCTGGACACACCTCTTGGAAAACTTGGTGCAATGGAGGGGAGAAAAGGCAATACAGAATAAATGGAGAAGTATTGGGAGAATCACTCTACCTTATCTCTTAGGGTCCCAACTAATTCATTAGAGAATGAAGGTGTTGGACTTGTTCAGTGGTGTTTAACTATAATGTTTCCACACAATAGCATACCATAAACAGTTATAAAATGTATCACAAGACATTTGCTTCCTAAGTAGTGGGATAATGTTTTAAAGTGTTACGAGATTTTTTTCCTTATCAGTATTTTTCTTCTGCCATGATGATTAGTTTTTGACATGAGGACTTGCCTTACCAATGAGAAGAACAAATACTACCAAGGTCAAATAAGACGTAAGACTTAAGAACAGTTTCTACCATAAAAGAATGAGAAATATAATGTTCTTTTTATGCTGGGGGAATAGATTGCAGGGGTGGATGTGGGGAAGAGGAAAGAGAGTGAGAGAGAGAGTGCCAAGTGGTTAGATACAGCATCTTAGCTAATTGATCCTCTGCCCTTCCTTGGGGTTAACTTTTGGAGAAGGAGGAATAGAAAGTACCTGACAAGATCAGATTAATACTTTCTTCTCAAGAAGAAAAAATAAAATAAAGGAGTGTTCCTAGAATTCTGCCCGTACTTCCTCCCATCAGGTATTTTGAGTGAGATAATCAATGCTTATCCCCTCATTTGGTGACACATTTGCTCACCTAGGTGTCTTTAGGACTAAAATAACACAGTGTAGCAGTCTTGTAGGAACTAAGAGCCCAGAAAAATAGATAGAGATTTACTAGCATCAAGAATTACCTTCCCTACTTCTCTTCCAACTGCTCATGGCCAGTGAATTATAATCTCAGAAGTGACTCTTAAAGCTGCTTGTCTCTGCTGAAGGAAAAGCCTTGGCCAAAAATTGTTTTGGTAGTGTTCCCAGTGCTTGGGGCTCTTCACCCAAGGATGCATCCATCTTCACTATCCTGCACATTGAGAATGTCCATTCTACAGGTACACATAGGTCAAGCTGTAATATCCATTGAGAGATCTAATCATACTACATGCAGCCTTCAGCTTCAAACCTAAAAGTACCCATCACCTTTACTAGAAACAATCATCTCTTTTATCCCTTGTAAGAAAAAAATAATGTGTGGGAAGTTTTCTTTGCTTGGATGTGAAAGCTACAGCTACTTACAACTATATATATACATATATATATATATGCATGTACACATACACACACATATATATATGCACATATAGTTGTACATATGTATACATATACACCTATAGTTGTAAGTAGCTATAATTCATTTATTTTGACTCTTGTTTCATATTTTATGTTATAAATAAACAATATATTATATCTTCCTTCACACAAGTTATCAGGACTTAATTATAAACTCTACTAATAAAGATAGTATGTAAGTGGCACAGGGATAGAAAACTGGCTGATGAAATAGAACAGAAAATCAAGAAGTAAGCTTATGCATTCACATTTAGGTACAGCAGAAGTGGCCTGTCTTATCAGTAAGAAAATGTGGGTGGATTCAAAAAATGGAACAGGAAAAATGGCTATCTTGCAAAAATAAAATCATCTCCAGATAAATTAAGGACTTGAATATTAAAAACAAACTGTGAGCATCTTAGTAGAACATATTGGTGAACATATTTTAAGCACAAAAAAGCACTGACAATATTTGACAATATTAAAATTAAGAAATTTGGCTTGTCAAAAATACTCCTAAGTGAAAACATGTTATAAATGGGGAGAAGTAATCAGCAATAAACACAGCCAATGAGTACATTTTATGACGACTAGCTAAAGAAATACAAATTAGTAGATAAAAATCAACAACTCAAAGAAAAAAAATGGGGCAAATGCATGAAAAGGCATTTCACATCAGAGGAAACACACATGGCTAGTAAACATGTTATAAGATGTTTAACTTCATCCAAAGTGAGGGCAATGTAAATCAAGACTACTATGAGGTTTCACTTTAGTCACATTATATTGGCAAAAATTTAAAAAGCTTGAGTGTATGCAGTGTTGAAAGCCATATACACTTTCTATCTCTTATAAATTGCTTGCGGGGCTGTAAAATGCTAAAACCACTTTCACGTTATCTTATCAGTTTAGATGTTGACATATTCTATGAACCAACCAACAATTCTATCTATAAAGCCAAGGGAAACTCAGATGCATGTATACCAGAAGACATGTACAAGAATGTTTCTAGCAACACTGTTCACAACAGCAAAACCTGAGAAACAACATGTATGCTCATCAACAGGAGAGTTGATGAATATATTGCATATTTATATGATGGAATATGGAAAAACAATTTGAACAAAGTATAGCAAAATTTATTATATAATAAACATGAATAGTATATTGTTAAATGAAAAATTATCCTAAATTATTATCCATACTAATGTATCCTTTTTAATAAAGTTAAAAACAACTAAAATAATATACTCTATTGAAACATATAAGTTAAAAAAACATAAAAAGAAAAGTAAGAGAATGATGAACTCAAGAATGCAGATAATGATTTCTTTGGATGAAGGAGAAGAGGAAGCAGGTGTGATGGAGGAAGCAGAGGTGAAGGCCATAAGGCCAGAAATGAATTACAGTCAAGAACTTGACCTTCATTTTGGGTAGTATGTTCACAAATGTTTATTAAATTAACGTGAACAATCACATAACTTTCAATAACATATGCATACATACATAAGAGAAGGCCATGTATGGATCAATTAGATTACTGTTAATCCAAGTCTAGGCACTAAGATCCTTAAACATTTTAGAAAGTAACATGTTTGCTCATGCTGGTTCTCTAAGTCTTTTAGAAAATCAAAATTAAGGGCGGTTCCAAGATGGCCGAATAGGAACAGGTCCAGTCTACAGCTCCCAGCGTGAGCGACACAGAAGATGGGTGATTTCTGCATTTCCAACTGAGGTACCGGGTTCATCTCACTGGCACTTGTTGGACAGTGGGTGCAGCACAACGATCGTGAGCTGAAGCAGGGTGAGGCATTGCCTCACCCAGGAAGCACAAAGGGTCAGGGAATTCCCTTTCCTAGGCAAGCAAAGCTGTGACAGACAGCACCTGGAAAATTGGGTCACTCCCACCCTGATATTGCGCTTTTCCGACGGTCTTAGCAAACGGCACACCAGGAGGTAATATCCTGCGCCTGGCTCAGAGGGTCCCATGCCCACGGAGCCTCACTTATTGCTAGCACAGCAGTCTGAGATTGAACTGCAAGGCAGCAGCGAGGCTGGGGGAGGGGCGCCTGCCATTGCTGAGGCTTGAGTAGGTAAACAAAGCAGCCAGGAAGCTCAAACTGGTTGGAGCCCACCACAGCTCAAGGAGGCCTGCCTGCCTCTATAGACTCCACCTCTGGGTGCAGGGCATAGCTGAACAAAAGGCAGCAGAAACCTCTGCAGACTTAAATGTCCCTGTCTGACAGCTTTGAAGAGAGTACTGACTCTCCCAGTGTGGAGTTTCAGATCTGAGAATGGTCAGACTGCCTCCTCAAGTGGGTCCCTGACCCTCAAATAGCCTAACTGGGAGGCACCCCGCAGTAGGGGCAGACTGACACCTCACACGGCTGGGTACCCCTCTGAGACGAAACTTCCAGAGGAACGGTCAGGCAACAAAATTTGCTGTTCAGCAATATTCGCTGTTCTGCAGCCTCCACTGCTGATACCCCGGCAAACAGGGACTGGAGTAGACCTCCAGCAAACTCCAACAGACCTGCAGCTGAGGGTCCTGACTGTTAGAAGGAAAACTAACAAACAGAAAGGACATCCACACCAAAACCCCATCTGTACGTCACCATCATCAAAGACCAAAGGTAGATGAAACCACAAAGATGGGGAAAAAACAGAGCAGAAAAACTGAAAATTCTAAAAATCAGAGCACCTCTCCTCCTCCAAACGAATGCAGCTCCTCACCAGCAATGGAACAAAGCTGAACGGAGAATGACTTTGATGATTTGAGAGAAGAAGGCTTCAAGCGATCAAACTACTCTGATCTAAAGGAGGAAGTTCGAACCAATCTCAAAGAAGTTAAAAACCTTCAAAAAAATTAGACAAATGGGTAACTAGAAAAACCAATGTAGAGAAGTCCTTAAATGACCTGATGGAGCTGAAAACCATGGCACGAGAACTGCACAATGAATGCACAAGCTTCAGTAGCCGATGCGATCAACTGGAAGAAAGGGTATCAGTGATGGAAGATCAAATGAATGAAATGAAGTGAGAAGAGAAGTTTAGAGAAAAAAGAATACAAAGAAATGAACAAAGCCTCCAAGAAATATGGGACTGTGTGAAAAGACCAAATCTACATCTGACTGGTGTACCTGAAAGTGACGGGGAGAATGGAACCAAGTTGGAAAACACTCTGCAGGATATTATCCAGGAGAACTTCCCCAACCTAGCAAGGCAAGCCAATATTCAAATTCAGGCAATACAGAGAACGCCACAGAGATACTCCTTGAGAAGAGAAACTCTAAGACCCATAATTGTCAGATTCACCAAAGTTGAAATGAAGGAAAAAATGTTAAGGGCAGCCAGAGAGAAAGCTCGGGTTACCCACAAAGGGAAGCCCATCAGACTAACAGCTGATCTCTTGGCAGAAACTCTACAAGCCAGAAGAGAGTGGGGGCCAATATTCAACATTCTTAAAGAAATGAATTTTCAACCCAGAATTTCATATCCAGTCAAACTAAACTTCATAAGTGAAGGAGAAATAAAATACTTTACAGACAAGCAAATGCTGAGAGATTTTGTCACGACCAGGCCTGCCCTACAAGAGCTCCTGAAGGAAGCACTAAACATGGAAAGGAACAACCAGCACCAGCCACTGCAAAAACATGCCAAATTATAAAGACCATTGATGCTAGGAAGAAACTGCATCAACTAACGAACAAAATAACCAGCTAACATCATAATGACAGGATCAAATTCACACAAAACAATATTAACTTTAAATGCAAATGGGCTAAATGCTCCAATTAAAAGACACAGACTGGCAAATTGGATAAAGAGTCAAGACCCATCAGTGTGCTGTATTCAGGAAATCCATCTCACATGCGGAGACACACATAGGCTCAAAATAAAGGGATGGAAGAAAATCTACCAAGCAAATGGAAAACAAAAAAAGTCAGGGGTTGCAATCCTAGTCTCAGATAAAACAGACTTTAAACCAACAAAGATCAAAAGAGACAAAGAAGGCCACTACATAATGGTAAAGAGATCAATTCAACAAGAAGAGCTAACTATCATAAATATATGTGCACCCAACACAGGAGCACCCAGATTCATAAAGCAAGTCCTTAGAGACCTACAAAGAGACTTAGACTCCCACACAATAATAATGGGAGACTTTAACACCCCACTGTCAACATTAGACTGATCAATGAGACAGAAAGTTAACAAGGATATCCAGGAATTGAACTCAGCTCTGCACCAAGTGGACCTAATAGACATCTACAGAACTCTCCACCCCAAATCAACAGAATATACATTCTTCTCAGCATCACATTGCACTTATTCCAAAATTGACCACATAGTTGGAAGTAAAGCTCTTCTCAGCAAATGTAAAAGAACAGAAATTATAACAAACTGTCTCTCAGACCACAGTGCAATCAAACTAGAATTCAGGATTGAGAAACTCACTCAAAACTGCTCAACTACATGGAAACTGAACAACCTGCTCCTGAATGACTACTGGGTACATAACGAAATGAAGGCAGAAATAAAGATGTTCTTTGAAACCAATGAGAACAAATACACAACATACCAGAATCTCTGGGACACATTTAAAGCAGTGTGTAGAGGGAAATTTATAGCACTAAATGCCCACAAGAGAAAGCAGGAAAGATCTAAAATTGACACCCTAACATCACAATTAAAAGAACTAGAGAAGCAAGAGCAAACACATTTAAAAGCTAGCAGAAGGCAAGAAATAACTAAGATCAGAGCAGAACTGAAGGAGGTAGAGACACAAAAAACCCTTCAAAAAATCAGTGAATCCAGGAGCTGGTTTTTTGAAATGATCAACAAAATTGATAGACTGCTAGCAAGACTAATAAAGAAGAAAAGAGAGAAGAATCAAATAGATGCAATAAGAAATGATAGAGGGGATATCACCGCTGATCCCACAGAAATACAAACTACCATCAGAGAATACTACAAACACCTCTACGCAAATAAACTAGAAAATCTAGAAGAAATGGATAAATTCCTGGACACATACCCCCTCCCAAGACTAAACCAGGAAGAAGTTGAATCTCTGAATAGACCAATAACAGGCTCTGAAATTGAGGCAATAATTAATAGCCTACCAACCAAAAAAAGTCCACGACCAGATGGATTCACAGCCGAATTCTACCAGAGGTACAA
This sequence comes from Pan paniscus, assembly GCF_029289425.2. Taxonomy (NCBI): domain Eukaryota; kingdom Metazoa; phylum Chordata; class Mammalia; order Primates; family Hominidae; genus Pan; species Pan paniscus. The sequence goes on along the minus strand of NC_073260.2, from coordinate 95,318,261 downwards.
GGAGGAGCTGGTACCATTGCTTCTGAAACTATTCCAATCAATAGAAAAAGAGGGAATCCTCCCTAACTCATTTTATGAGACCAGCATCATCCTGATACCAAAGCCGGGCAGAGACACAACAAAAAAAGAGAATTTTAGACCAATATCCCTGGTGAACATTGATGCAAAAATCCTCAATAAAATACTGGCAAACCGAATCCAGCAGCACATCAAAAAGCTTATCCACCATGATCAAGTGGGCTTCATCCCTGGGATGCAAGGCTGGTTCAACAAATGCAAATCAATAAATGTAATCCCGCATATAAACAGAACCAACGACAAAAACCACATGATTATCTCGATAGATGCAAAAAAGGCCTTTGACAAAATTCAACAGCCCTTCATCTAAAAACTCTCAATAAATTAGGTATTGATGGGATGTATCTCAAAATAATAAGAGCTATTAATGACAAACCCACAGCCAATATCATACTGAATGGGCAAAAACTGGAAGCATTCCCTTTGAAAACCGGCACAAGACAGGGATGCCCTCTCTCACCACTCCTATTCAACATAGTGTTGGAAATTCTGGCCAGGGCAATCAGGCAGAAGAATGAAATAAAGGGTATTCAATTAGGAAAAGAGGAAGTCAAATTGTCCCTGTTTGCAGATGACATGATTGTATATCTAGAAAACCCCATTGTCTCAGCCCAAAATCTCCTTAAGCTGATAAGCAACTTCAGCAGCCTCAGGATACAAAATCAATGTCCAAAAATTACAAGCATTCTTATACACCAATAACAGACAAACAGAGAGCCAAATCATGAGTGAACTCCCATTCACAATTGCTTCAAAGAGAATAAAATACCTAGGAATCCAACTTACAAGGGATGTGAAGGACCTCTTCAAGGAGAACTACAAACCACTGCTCAGTGAAATAAAGGAGGACACAAACAAATGGAAGAACATTCCATGCTCATGCACAGGAAGAATGAATGTCGTGAAAATGGCCATACTGCCCAAGGTAATTTATAGATTTAATGCCATCCCCATCAAGCTACCAATGACTTTCTTCATAGAATTGGAAAAACTACTTTAAAGTTCATATGGAACCAAAAAAGAGCCTGCATTACCAAGTCAATCCTAAGCCAAAATAACAAAGCTGGAGGCATCACGCTGCCTGACTTCAAACTATACTACAAGGCTACAGTAACCAAAACAGCATGGTACTGGTACCAAAACAGAGATATAGACCAATGGAACAGAACAGAGCCCTCAGAAATAATACCACACATTTACAACCATCTGATCTTTGACAAACCTGACAAATACAAGGAATGGGGAAAAGATTCCCTATTTAACAAATGGTGCTGGGAAAACTGGCTAGCCATACGTAGAAAGCTGAAATTGGATCCCTTCCTTACACCTTATACAAAAATTAATTCAGGATGGGTTGAAGACTTAAATATTAGACCTAAAACCATAAAAACTCTAGAAGAAAACCTAGGCAATACCATTCAGGACATAGGCATGGGCAAGGACTTCATGTCTAAAACACCAAAAGCAATGGCAACAAAAGCTAAAATTGACAAATGGGATCTAATTAAACTAAGGAGCTTCTGCACAGCAAAAGAAACTACCATCAGAGTGAACAGGCAACCTACAGAATGGGAGAAAATTTTTGCAATCTACTCATCTGACAAAGGCCTAATACCCAGAATCTACAAAGAACTCAAACAAATTTATAAGAAAAAAACAAACAACCCCATCAAAAAGTGGGCGAAGGATATGAACAGACACTTCTCAAAAGAAGACATTTATGCAGCCAACAGACACATGAAAAAATGCTCATCATCACTGGCCATCAGAGAAATGCAAATCAAAACCACAATGAGATACCATCTCACACCAGTTAGAATGGCAATCATTAAAATGTCAGGAAACAACAGGTGCTGGAGAGGATGTGGAGAAATAGGAACACTTTTACACTGTTGGTGGTACTGTAAACTAGTTCAACCATTGTGGAAGACAGTGTGGTGATTCCTCAGGGATCTAGAACTAGAAATACCGTTTGACCCAGCCATTCCATTACTGGGTATATACCCAAAGGATTATAAGTCATGCTGCTATAAAGACACATGCATACATATGTTTATTGCTGCACTATTCACAATAGCAAAGACTTGGAACCAAGCCAAATGTCCATCAATGATAGACTGGATTAGGAAAATGTGGCATATATAGACCATGGAATACTATGCAGCCATAAAAAATGATGAGTTCATGTCCTTTGTAGGGACGTGGATGAAGCTGGAAACCATCATTCTCAGCAAACTATCGCAAGGACAAAAAACCAAACACCGCATGTTCTCACCCATAGGTGGGAATTGAACAATGGGAACACTTGGACACAGGAAGGGGAACATCACACACCGGGGTCTGTCGTGGGGTGGGGGAAGGGGGGAGGGATAGCATTAGGAGATATACCTAATGTAAATGACGAGTTAACGGGTTCAGCACACCAACATGGCACATGTATACATATGTAACAAACCTGCACGTTGTGCACATGTACCCTAGAACTTAAAGTATAATTATAAAAAAAAAAGAAAATCGAAATTCAGCTTTTTTTGCATATCTTGCCTCTGGTATGTGTTCATAATATCTTGAATATGGATATGAATTTTGGTTGCACTGATATTTGAAAGTTTATTAGCGATATAAAGAGACTTACATGACTCTTTAGCTGCTATCTACTATTCACGCATACTGATAAAACAACAGAGCATTGTCTTGAATGTGCAAATTTCCGATGGAGAGGTTTGTGTAATATCTGATTCTAGTTCTCTGGGATTTTAAGGCAGAATCAGGAATGGGGGAGGGAGACTAGTGCCAAGAAGAGGCAGAAATCCAGGGTAGAAGTAGCAGTTTGATGCGGCAAAGGGTCAAAATAGAACAAAGCCAGAATTCCAAATGTTGTAGCCGTCTTTCCTTGGTTAGATACCATTTCTTTCTCTAAAAATTTAGATATATAATCTTTGCTTCCATACCAGCCTACAGCATTTTTAATTAGTAAAAATTGTCCTAATATACAAAGAATAGAGAACATGGATGTGAATTTGAAATTGCTTGCTTTTCTGAAAATGACTAAACTTTATACCATTATATAAATATTCATTCCTAAGAATTCCATATAGCAATTATTATAGTTTCTCTGATACCTCAATTAATAGGAATAACTATAGCACAGTTCCTACACATTAATTAGCTTTCAGGTATTATCCAGATTGTTTTCCTGTACTGACATCCATAGCCATGCTTCTCCCTTGAGAGGCAGTAGAGTGTAAACAGTGAGGGTGCGGATTCAGGAATCAGGTAGACCTGGGTTCATATTTGGCTCTGTCACTTAGCTATTTGGTATTAAGCAAGCAATTTAGCTTTTCTGCACTCTGGTTTCTTGATCTGCAATGTCAAGATAATAATAATAGTATGTATTTGATTTTTCACATGTTTACAAGATTAGAAGTAACAGATGTAGAGCACTTAGCACAAAGAGCTGAACATATGACAATTAATAAAGGATGTATTTAAATATAATTTTGTTCCAAGAAATGCTTATATAATGATATTTTGTTCTATAGATTTGTCCTAAACTTTGAGAAACTAATTTTCTACCTGAGAGAGGCCAAACTCAAAATCCTTCTCACTTTAGAAAATAAGCTGTAGAAACAGATTCTCGGTGGAATTGTATGTGTTTGGAAACCTATACATCAAACTAAAAATGATTAACTGAATAAAGAAAGAACATGGTTGTTTTTATTTCTTGATGGGATATCAACAACTCTGAGTGTAACTGTGTGATCCTTTTCACTAATACTCTGTCAATTCCTGTCAAAGCAGAAGAAAATGTGCTAGGCTGGTGTTGATGATTCACCCAGATCACTTAAACATCAATTTTTCAGGCACTTCTTATTACTTCTCTGTATTTTTCCCTGTGCAATTTTGAAATGGCTTCTATATTTTTTCTTTCCCCTCAGTTGAAAGCTAAACAGAAAACTAAATTCAAACACTCCCCATCCAAACAAAATACCTTGGAACGTGTACTTGTGCAGCATGATATAACCACAAACTTAGATATCTGTAATTCTTTAAAAAATATTATAGTCTGAAGGTTAAAAAATAGTATAGTCTGAAGGTTAAGAAACATTTAAAAATTATGGAATATTCACTTTTCTCTGCAGCCTCACCAGCACCTGTTGTTTTTTCACTTTTTAATAATAGCAATTCTGACTAGTTTGAGATGGTATCGCATTGTGGTTTTTATTTGCATTTCTCTAATGATTAGTGATGCTGAGCTATGTATGTTGGCTGCTTGTATGTTTTCTTTTGAGAAGTGTTTATTCATGTCCTTTGTCCATTTTTAAAATGGGGTTATTTGTTTTTTGCTTGTTGATTTTTTTAAGTTCCCTATAGATTCTGGATATTAGGCCTTTGTCAGATACATAGTTTGCTAATATCTTCTCCCATTCTGTAGGTTGTTTGCCCTGTCGGTAGTTTCTTTTGCTATGCAGAAGCTCTTTAGTTTAATTGGTCTCACTTGTCTATTTTTTTGTTGTTGCTGCAATTGCTTTTGAGGACTTAGTTGAAAATTCTTTGCCAATGCCAATGCTGAGAAGAGTATTTTCTAGGTTGTCTTTCAGGATTTTTATACTTTGAGGTCTTACATTTAAATATTTAATCCATTTTGAGTTAATTTTTGCATATGCTGAAAAGTAGGGGTCTAGCTTCAATCTTCTGCACGTGGTTAACCAGATATCCCAGTACTTTTTATTGAATAAGGATTATTTTCCCCATTGCTTGTTTTTGTCAGCCTTGTCAAAGATCACCTTGTAGGTGTGTGGCTTTATTTCTGAGTTTTCTATTCTGTTCCATTGGTCTATGTGTCTGTTTATTTTGTTTTTGCTTTTGTTTTAAACCAGTACCAGGCAGATTTTGTTACTGTGGCTTTATAATATAGTTTGAAGTTGGGTAATGTGATGCCTTTGGCTTTATTCTTTTTGCTTAGGATTGCTTTGGCTATTCAGGCTCTTTTTTGGTTACATATGAATTTTAGAATAGTTTTTTAAAATTTTTATGAAGATCGACATTGGTAGTTTGATAGGAATAGCACTGAATCTGAAAATTGCTTTGGGCAGTATGGCCATTTTAACAATATTGATTCTTCTTATCCATAATAAGCATGAAGTGTTTTTCCATTTGTCAGTGTTTTGTAGTTCTCCTTGTAGAGATCTTTCACCTCCTAGGTTAGCTGTATTCCTAGGTATTTCAATTTTTTGTGGCTATTGTATATAGGATTGTGTTCTTGATTTCACTCTCAGCCTGGTCGTTATTGGTATATGGAAATGCTACTGATTTTTGTACATTGGTTTTGTATCCTGAAACTTTACTAAAGTTGTTTATCAATTCTAGGAGCCTTTTGGTAGAGTCTTTAATATTTTCTGAGTATACAATCATATTGTCAGTGAAAAGAAATAGTTTGACTGCTTCTCTTCTTATTTGGATGACTTTTATTTCTTTCTCTTGCCTGATTGTTCTGACTAGAACTTCCAGTACTACGTTGAATAGGAGTGGTAAGAGTGGGCATCCTTGTCTTGTTTCACTTCTCCAGGGGAATGGTTAGAGTTTTTGCCCATTCAATATGATGTTGGCTGTGGGTTTATCGTAGAAGGCTCTTATTATTTTTATTTTTTCAAGACAGGGTCTCACTCTGTCACCTAGACTGTAGTGCAGTATGATGGTCCCCACTAACCACAGCCTTGGCCTCCTGGGCTCCAGCGATCCTTCCACTTCAGCCTCCCAAGTAGCTGGGACTACAGGTGTGGACCACCACACCCAGCTAATTTTTGTATTTTTTGTATAGACAGTGTTTTGCCATGTTTCCTAGGCTGATCTTGAGCTCCTCAGCTCAAGCAATCTGCCCCCTCAACCTCCCAAAGTTTTGGGATTACAGGCGTGAGCCACCACACCCAGCCTGCTCTTATTATTTTGAGGTATATTTATTTGATGCCTAGTCTGTTGAAAGTTTCTTATCATGAAGGGATATTGTACTTTATTAAAACCTTTTTCTGCATCTATTGAGATGACCATATGGTTTTGCTTTTGATTCTGGTTTATGTGGTGGATCATTAAATTGGTAAATAATGTAGTAAATCAATAAAATAAATGATAAATCAACATTTATTGATATGTATATGTTGAATCAGCTTTGCATCCCAGGAATAAAGCCTACTTGATTGTGGTATATTAATTTTGATGTGCTGCTGGATTCGATTTGCTAGTATTTCGTTGAGGATTTTTGTGTCTATGTTCATGAGGGATAGTCCAGCCACTGTGGAAAGCAGTTTGTAGATTTCTCAAATAACTTAAAACAGAAACCCCATTCAACCCAGCATTCCCATTACTGGGTATGTACCCAGAAGAAAATAATTCTACCAAAAAGACACTTGTACATGTATGTTCATCACTGCACTCATCATAATAGCAAAGACATAGAATCAATCCAGGTGTCCATCAATGATGGAATGGGTAAAGAAAACGTTATACATATACACCATGGAATACTGTGTAGCCATAAAAAAAAAATGAAATCGTGTTCTCTACAGCAACATGGATGGAGCTGGAGGTCATAATCCCAGGCAAATTAATACAGGAACAGAAAACCAAACATTTCATGTTTTCATTTATAAGTGGGAGCTAAACATTGAGTACACATGGACATAAATATGGGAACAATAGACACTGTGGACTACTAGAGGGTGAAGCGGGGGCTGGGTTACAAAACTACCTATCAGGTACTGTGCTCAATACCTGGGAGATGGGATCTGTACTCCACACCTCAGCATCACGCAATAATCCCCATGTAACAAATCTGTACATGCACCCTCTGTATCTAAAATAAAAGTTGAAACAGAAGATAGAAATGTTGGAAATTTCCAGGAAATACTAGTTTATTGCCATCACTAAACTGAATAAGTTTATTATCCCAAAACTGGGGTATTCTCTTCCCCTCTAATGGTCCACCTAAGAGAGATACTGATTCCTATGACTCATAGTTATTTATACCCTTAATTAGCATTTTTTGCATGAGAACCAATTTATGTAAAATAAAATTATTTAAAGTGACATTTAACAAAAATAGTTTTAAAATATATCTTTTAAAAAATGATAAATGATCATTTAAAAATATCTAAACACTACAATAGAATTAAAAAAAACACCAATACCAAGAGAGCGTATCATTTAACAGGAAACAAAAACATATTCAATTCTCTTTTACTTTACTAATTCCCAAAGGGAAAAACTAAATGTATACAACTCTAATAACTTTATTGTACAAAATACTTCTAATGGAAAAAAAAATTGTGTGTGTGTGTCTGTGTGTTTCATATTAGAAAATTAGCAAGAAGGAGGCAGCTTTCTAAATTCTCATACTGAAATTTAATTGAAGACCATATTGTGAGCTCCATTTGACTCATGGATCACAACTTGGTAACAGCTGATATAAACCTATAGCCTACACATCATATTATTTGTTCTTATTTCCAATTCTGCTTGTATGTTTAATTAAATAAGTTCCACTGCCAGTTAGGACTAGCAGCCTCAAGGTTTACCCTTTGATTTCAGTCAACTTAGTGATAGGTTTTTCCGTGGGAACAGTGCCCCTAGGATGCCTAGACACAGCCCACAGTCCAAATGAAGTCTGCAATTTTGTGCTACTGTGTACCTTGGAAACATATCTTTTAACCATCCTCTAGACCCTGGTTTTGCAACTTCAGAACTATTGACATTTCAGATCAGATAGTTTTGGGTCTGTGTTGAGGGGAGGGGTGTTTTGACAATCATTTAGCCATATTCCTGGCTTCTACCCACTAATTGCTAGTACCACAAGCCTCTGTTAGTGACAACCAAGAATGCCTCCAGTCACTGTTAAAAGTCTCTAAGGGTCAAAATTAACCCAAATTAAGAACCACTGTTCTCACCCTTAACTTTGTTGATGATCCGAAGTTCTTACCTTTTTAAGCAATATATCAAATATTGTATATCTTTAAAATGTATGAAATTCCATTCTAACACATGGGGTTTAATTGTTTATTTGTTAATCCTTTGGATGGGTGCTTTGAGGAATGTACATGGTTGGGCTCATTGAAAATATAAAATTTCATTCTTAATAGTCATAACATTAAAGTTTAATGTGAAGAACATTTACCATGGTCCCTTTTGAAGGACTCTGAAGTATAAGGCATACTGAAAACACAACACTTAGCCAATCAAAAATCCTACCTCTTGAAGAACCAGACTCCTTAAGAAAATAATGTTCTATCTTCACCCTAAGGAAATATAACTCGAAATTTTGTCCTAAGAATGTGGGCAGCAAACGGTAACTTACAATTATTGAAAGATCAAGCCCTAGCTTTTTCTCTATTGGAGTTTCTGTTTAAAGGAGAATGTGTAAGGCCTTTAAAATATTTAAGAGGTCTCTAAAAGAAGGAAGTGGAGAGAAACAAATCATGACTATAAAACCCTCAGGCTGATTAAGTCAGAGCTGAGGAAGCATTTTATTTCCTCTCTGAAGTCCTAATCTTTTTCTCCTAATTGTATTTTCTTAGGCTGATATGCTTTAAATTTCAGATCACCTAAGTCCTGATTTACTAATTGTCTATTCCATTTTTTCAATCACCCTTTCTTCTCTAGTGTATCACTTCTGACAATCTCTCCTTTTCCTACTCATTTAACCTCAGAAGTGTGATGTAGATCCAGGATTCTATTAGCGAATGAGGCAAAATATTACTAAACTAACCAACCAAATATATGTACTATGTATTTTTTACTGCTCTAAATATAGTTATTAGCAGAATATCTCATTTTTAAATCAGGAGTTATGCTATATATTTAAAACAAAAATATGAACAAATATGAGACTTATCGCTTACTGAATTTATGATTTTGAGCAATTCCTTTATTTCTCTGAACTTCAGTTGCTTTGTTGGTCAGTGGGATAATTAGGATAAATGAGAAAAAGTAAGAACTTTTCAAGGTTATGCATACTCATTTTGCATATAATAAATGCAAAAACATCAGTCCTTAGTAGGTATTCAAGAAGAAAGTCTCCCATTCCCAGTATCTTCTACATTGAAAATAATTTATGATTTCATAAACCTCTGCTCTGGCTTTTGACTGAAAATTACTTACTTCTAATTTCAGGGAAAGTATATTGAAGCCAGTACCAGCACTTGGATTACCAAAGCAAAAACTGACTGCTAAAACTGTCAAGTGACAGTAAGTGATTCAACCTTCTTTTTACTGGATTGTTTTCTGGTTAAGTTAACACACATTTCAAAACTTAGCCAGAATCGCTGCCTTTTGGCTTTGACATAGAACTTAAAGTGATGCTATTTCAAGGGAAACTGAAATGCAAAGGATGTTATGTTGCCTTTACTTTAAGGTTCATTCATTCTGACTTTTACATGACTTGTTAGACATTAGCCTCCCTGTTTTGAAAAGGCCAGGTACATCAGGGTTAGTGCAGAGGGCGAACACTATTAGTTTGCACTTTATCACTGTCATCCAGCTGCTGAATGGCTGCATTTTGCATTATACAGGTAATGAAAGATGTCAGAGCTATTTCAGGGAAATGGTTCCTACACAAGTCAAAACTCAACAGAGGACTCATGGTTTCTGATTTTCAGTAAGAAAAAGTTTTTCTGTCTAAGTCCCTCAAATAGCCTGCATTCAATTTTCAATGAGAATATAGTAATAATTGTCTGTGAGCGCATATTGTTAAACAATTAATGAACTCTATGACAGAATTGGTTCAGAATTTATTATTTTAAAATGTAAGTAAATATAAGATAAACTAAAACTTTGCTTCAAATATTTGCTTTAAGCTGGATTTTAATCAAAACTAAATATCATAATGAGATGCACATTGTGCTGTTATTCATTCTTTTTGTTAACTCAAATGACTTTGAAAACTTAAATAACAACATGTTCGCTCAACACTGTGCTGATCTCACTTGCTCCCACCTGAGCACAGCCCAACAAGCCGCCATACCCAAACTCTGACAGTTTATTGGGGCATTAAGCAAGGATTTTATTTTACTTTATTACATCTTATCACACTTTTCATTTTTTATTCCACTATGGTAGGCTCATCTTCCTCTCACACTGCCAGAGGCTACCGATCTGTAATACAGCTCAGCTTCAAACCCACTCAAAAGAAGAAAGATCAAATGAGTGAAAATGGAAGCAGACCATAACCATTGCTTCCATTCAAACTCATAAAATTTCTGCACCCTTGGGGGATTTCTTAAGATCCTAAACACAGTCTTCAGGGAAGAACATGAATTATATGTAAGGAGATTTGGTTTCCAATTCTGACCCTGATGTTTACTAGCTGAAAACACTAATATTTCTGGTATCAATATTTCCATATTTACACATTAATAATTGGACTAGATAATATTAGGTCACTTACAGCTTAAAATATTATTCATCAAACAATAAGAGACTGCTTACTTTTTAAGTAAATAATTGTGTACATGCGCTTTGTTCTCAGTGAAATATAAGCAGATTTTTAAGCTCTTGGAATGTTTTGGCAGTAATATCACTTTATAAGTAAATATTTGCTTTTGTGATGGTTAATTTTATGTGTCAACTTGACTGGAGCATGATTGTTCCCAAATATCTGGCTAAACATTATTTCTGGATGTGTCTGAGAGTGTCTCTGGATGAAATTAGCATTTGATGGGGTAGACTGAGTAAGGCAGATTGCTATCCCCAATGCTGGTGGGCATTGTACAATCCTTTGAGGGGCTGAATAGAATACAAGGGTGGAGGACGGGAGAGTTCATTCTCTTTGCCTGACTTATTGAGCTGGGACATTGGTCTCTCTTGTCCTTGGACTGGGACTTACACCATCAGCATTCCTGGTTCTCAGGCCTTTGAACTTGGACTTGAAATACACCAACTTTCCTGGGTCTCCAGCTTATGGACAGCAGATTATGGGGCTCCTCAGCCACCGTAATTATGTGAGGCAATTCCTTATAATAAATCTCTTACTAGATATACAGTTGAGCATTGAACAATGTGGGAGTTAGGTGTGCTGACTGCTCCCCATGCAGTCAATAATTCATGCACAAATTTTTACTCCCTAAAAGCATAATTACTAATATCCTACTATTTACTGGAAGCCTTACTCATAACAAAACAGTTGATTAGCACATATTTTTATGTTATATGTATTATATACAGTATTCTTACAAAAAAGTGAGCTAGAGAAAAAAGTTATGAAGAAAATTATAAGGAAGAGAAAATATATTTGTTATTCATTAAATGGAAGTGGATCTTCATAGATGTCTTCATCCTCATTGTCTTTAAATTCACTAGGCTGAGGAGGAGAAAGAAGAGGAGGGGTTGGCTTTGCTGTCTCAGGGGTGGTAGAGGTGGCAGAGGTGGGGGGTGGGGCATGAAAGAGAAGGCAAGAGAGGTGGGTATACTTGGTGTAACTTTTATTGAAAAAAATTCACATATAAGAAAACCCACGTAGTGCAACCTCATGTTGTACAAGGAACAATTGCATCTATGTATATATGTGTGTATAAATATAGATATCGATATTAAGAAAGAGATATATCAATAGGATATATATGTGTGTATATAGACATACATAGTATATATCTAGAAAGAGATATATCCAATCGGATACATACTGTTAGTTCTGTGTCTCTGGAGAACCCTGACTATATATTTTTTTCCAAAAAGTGGACTTTTCAAAACTAATGGCAAATTCTTAATTCCTTATATTGGATTATACATTTTTCATGTCATTCAAAACAATTTTGCCTATATTACCTTGTTTTTTATTTATTTTTTCCATTTTTTAAGAAATTTGGGACTCACGTGATATAACTGTTAAAAATCAACATCTTATTATGACATATGGTATATGTGCATAAATATTACTTTGCAGTTTAATAATAGATGTAATGAGAACCCTTTTATTGTTACTATCACACAGATGAAGTACCAGACCATTCCCGGAGGTCTTCCTCTGTCCCTTTTCTGTGCCAATTATCAGTTAATTTCCTCACACTTTCAATCAAACCCACCCTGTTTTATCTGCTCTGCCACAAGGAAGTTTTAAGCATTTTTTTCTTTGCTGCAAGCACAATATTAAGCAATGTCAATAGAGGGCACTGGAAGAACTTTGTGGGAGGAAGGGACTTCTGATTCCAAAGGCCAAGAAGCCTTTGGCTTCTTGCTCCTACTGTGTGGTTTGTAAATATGTGCCACCCTGATGATGAGAGGATTCTGAACATGGTGGTTCCTGGACTCCCTCTTTGCATTTATGAACCAATGTTGGCCTTGGCCTTCCTGTACTCCAGAGGGGTTGTCCAGTGATTGTGGGCTAACTTTGGCTTGGAAAACTTAGTAAGCTTACTATCTTGTGGGATGCAACTACACCTTCTCCAACGATGAAGCCAGTCTTGAGAAGGGGTACTCCTTTCCAAGTCCATCCTTCCATAACTACTCTCCCTCAACCCAACAGTATTCTTCAGAATTCTGCCTACATATCTATAATCACTCCTCTGGTATAGCTCTTTAGATCCTGACTGACAAACCTTGAACATCAAAATGCCTTTCCCAATTACCCTCAGGGCAGCCACTATTCTGACTCATTTATAAAGATTGTCTTGATTTCCTTTATAGTTTTGTCACTTACGAATATATTTTTAAACAACATGGTTTCATTTTGTCTTTTTTAGAACATTATGTAAACTCAGTCTGTAATCGTTTTTATTTATTTTTTGTTCAAAATGATGTATTCTAGAACCCTAATGTTGCTGTATATATGGTCTGCTTTATTCACATACCCCCAATGTATTTTCCACGGATTGTTCCCAGTGTTTGACAAGTATGAGCAATTGCACATATATATATATAATTATATATGATACATATTATTATATTTTATATATTATATATGTATTGTATATAATATATTACATATATATAATTTTTTAGAGTCAGGCTCTCACTCTGTAACTCAAGCTGGAGTGCAGTGGTGCAATCATGGCTCAATGAAGCCTCAAACTCCTGGGCTCAAGCAATCCTCCTGCCTTAGCCTCCTGAGTAGCTAGAACTACAAGCATGCACCACCACTGAAAAATTGCTTTTTAAACACTCTTTTACTTATTGCAAATCACTGTTTTTATCTCTATGAACTATGTGCAGGGGTGAAATTTCTGAATCAAAAGGAATACATTGTCAACATTTCTAGATTATGGAATATGGATTACCAAAGAGGTGATACCAATGTATTAATAAAATCCCTCCAGCCATACAGAATTCTTGTAGCTCTATATCCTTGTTAATACATTTTAATATTGAGAAAAATGCTATTATTTAGTAATAAGTACTGAAGTTTAGCACCTTGATACATATTTATTGGTACTTTGACTTCCTCTATGGCAAAATAGAGCCTGTATTAAGCCTTAAAACCCTGTTTTAAGTCTTTTAAACATTTTTTTATTGGGATGTCTGATTTTTCAAAGTTTTCTTCATACAAAATCTGGATAAAAGTCCTTCATCAGCTGTACGTGTTGCAAATTGCTTCTTCTGTTCTATGGCTTTTTACTTTTCTTTTTAAATGGTGTCTTTTGAAGAAGAAAAAATTATGGCTATAATTTTAACAGCGTTGAATTTATTAATCTTTTTCTTCATGGTTACTGCTTTTTTTGTTTTGTTTAAGGAATCCTTTCCTATAAAGGACATTAATATATTCTTCCATATAATCTTCAAAAAGCTTTATGGCTTTGCCTTTCAGATTTTGGTTTTTAATCTACCTGAAATTGATTTTTTATATGGCATGAATGCTTTTACTATTACGCCATAATTTCTAAAAATCCAATGTACACAAGGTCACCATTAACATCTAAAGTTGTGGTGAAGTAACCTAGTGTAGAATAATGCTGAATTAAAGGAAAAAAAATTTCTTTTTTAAGAAACCCTTAATTAAGTTGTTACTGACTGCCAGACAGAATAGTAAGTGTTTTACTTACATAACCTCAAAGAAGCTCATTTTACAAATAAACCAATTTAGGGTTGGGAGTTTCAGGTACTTGGCTAAGGTCACATCATAGTATAAATCTGAACAAGGATTAAAATTTTACAAATTAATTCAGAAAACTTCTACTACTTCTATCTTTCTAGGGATAGAAGTTTTGTGTTTGTGTGTTCCCTCCTTATTTTTTTCTCCTTTCATGACTTTAATATGACATTTGTATTCCTGGAATTATCAACTATCTTTGATTACTACTCCAAGTTTTGCCTATATTCAAAGTCACCCAGGCTGGGTGCAGTGGCTCACACCTGTAATCCCAGAACTTTAGGAAGCCAAGACAGGATTATCACTTGAGTCTAGGAGTTTGAGACCAACTTGGGCAACATAGTGAGACCTCATCTCTAATGTCAGGGTGTGTGTGTATATAATATGTACATATGTGTGTGTGTAGATATATATATGTGTGTGTGTGTGTGTGTGTGCATATGTGTGTGTGTGTGTGTGTGTGTGCATTTATCAGATTCCTGTTTTGGGTTACCAGTCGAAATTTCATTTGAACGAAAGATTTTTTCCTTTAAAAATGTCTGGAAATAAATAGTCAGTCAGAGTGAATAATAATTATAGGGTTGAATAGGATGCCTTCAATTGTCCAAAAATAAGATTATTTTTAAAATCCACTGGAGAAATTAGATGTAAAGGTTTGTAATTCTAGAATTAATAAGTGAATTTAGTAAAGTCAATACAAAGTCAATTTTATTTGCATACTACTAACAACATTTGGAAGATGAACTTTAAAAATCATTTGTAAGAGCATCATAAAACTAAAAATACTCAGGAATATATATTTTTAAAAAACAAAAGGATCTCTTCACTGAAAACTACAAGTCACTGCTGAGGAAGTTCACAGAAAGCATAAATACATTTAGAATACATTTCATGGGTTGAAAAACTAACTCTTGTTAAGACGTGTGTTCTCAACAAGTTTATTTCAACACCATCACAATAAAAATCCTTAGCCTAAGTTTTCTTCTGTGCTTGATCTTGATAATTCTTTACTACTTTTTATTTCTCCAATGCCTTCAAGCTTTATGTATGTGTATGTGTATGTGTATGTGTATGTATATGTGTATATGTATGTGTCTGTATGTGTATGTGCATATCCTTTAACTGGGCCAAAACACCCAAGCTGTGGCTTTCCACCTTGGTACTATTAACTTTGAGAGCTTGATAATTATTTGTTGTGGTAGGTTGTTCTGTACATTGAATATATAGCACCATCCTTGTTCTCTACCCAGTAGTTTCAGTAGCACCCTCCCCTTCCCAGTTGTGACCAAAATGTGTGTAGTAATTGCCAAATATCCCTTAGGAGGCAAAATTGTTCCCATTTCAGAGCCACTGACCTAATACAACATTTCCTGAAGCAGAAATCTCACCTTTCAAATAGTTATTTTCTTCCTTCTGATAAAATAAAAACTTTGGGCAAATTAAATTTAAAGGAATTTAATTTAGCAATGACTGATTTGTGAATCGGGCAGCCTCCTGAGCCAGAGTATGGTCTGAAACTCCAGCACAGCTATGTGATGGAAGATTTATTGACAGAAAAAAGAAAGTGATGCACAGAAAGCGGAAGTGAGGTACAGAAACAGCTGGATGGGTTACAGCTTGGTGTTTGCCTTATTTGAATATGGTTCAAACAGTTGGCTACATTTGATTGGCCAAAACTCGGTTAGTTGCACAACTGTAGGGTACAGTCTGTTTACATCTCCACTTGTTATAATTCACAATGTACAGAGAAACCTTTAGGCCAAACTTAAAACATGTAAGGAGGCATCATTAGGCTAAACTTGATTTAACACTCCCCTTTCATTTATTGCTTTAAAACATTATCTTTCATCCTGATTCTTGAACCATTTGCAAGAATTACACTATTTTAAATCATTCAGTTATTCCCCATTGATTATAGTATCAATTCCAAATATCTTTACATGGCATTTAAAGCTCAAACTACTTCACCAGTCTCTTGTCTCACCATATCTTGATTCAGAGTGAGTATTCTTACAACATCATTTCTTCTTCTGTGTGGATGGTTTTGATAATATTTTATAAGGGTCCTCAGAAGATTCTACATGATAAAGCACCACTCACCTTGGTAATGAACCTGATAATATATATTTATAATGGCTTTTTTTTCTTTCCCTGTTTTGTTATCCTTATCCCTTACTCTTAATGCTTAGGATCAATCCCCAAAGTACCTGCACACAAGTTTTAGTCTCAGGCTCTTATTTTGGTGGATCTCAAACTAAGACATACCGGCAAAATTTTGCTTATCCTTTAAGACTCTTAGGTATAATTACAAAAAATATTTCCTTTCCTCCTTCTTTCTCTCTCTCCCATTTGACTGGTGCTCCTCCCCAATGCCACCCATCAACACCAAACCCTGTGCTAATTATTTGCAAGCCTTTTTGAGAACTGAGTCTGTGTCAGAATCATCTTTGTATCTATAATACCTAGATATTACAGTGAATAATGTGATACCTAGATGGTCATAATAATATATTCCATATCAATTTTAAATAAAATAATTTATTATGTAGTTAATTAATATGGTTACTGCTTTTCTTCATTCGTCTTCTAACATTTTGGGAAGAAAAATCTATTCTCTACTAACTCTTTTCCCATATCTCATGCTCAATTTTAGAATATTAATATCTGGTTTCCACTCTCACCACTCATATGTAACTGGCTTCTCAAAATTTAGAACAGTATGTTAATTGCTAAATCAAGTGACTCCTTATCAGTGTTCCTCTTTTTCAGTCTCTCTGAAGGGCCTGACACTGTTGACTACTTCCTTTTTCTGAAAACTTAGTTTCCAGGATATAACTGTCTTCTATTCCCGTTTCCTCTTTGATCATTCTTTCTCACTTTCCTTTATTATCTATAATCTTTTCCCTCTATATTCCTACTGAATTCTATTTTTCCTGTATTTCTGCCTTTTACTTCTTCTCCGCTAGCTCTGTGCATTTTCTCTAGGTGCTTACATAAGTAACAGATTACTTTAACTTACAGGTATGCATTTTGTAGAATGTGCTATCAAAATGTATTGTGATATTGTGGGCACTTCTAATTCAATAGAACCAGTATTTTTCTTGCCTTTCTCAAAAATTTCTTTCTGAAAATTGGTTAAACACATCACCAAGTGTATAGCATGTTGTCATTCCCTCTCTCTTTCTAATTGATTGCAGACATGTTTTTGATTTGCATCTCTATATCTAATTCTCTCAATTTTATTCTCTGTCACCAGATGATTTATTTGAAATACAAGCCTGACCTTGTCACAGATCTCCTTAAAAGCTTCAAATTGATCATCAAAATACAAAGGTTATTTCTGAAATCTTTAGCGTGGAATTCAGGATCTTTCTTAATGAAGCTCTACCTTTCCTCCTCTCCACTTCATTCATTTATCTATCAGTTTTGTTGTCATTCTGTTAGTCACTAGTAATATTTGGTTGAACAAAACACACACAGTTCCTCTCCTCCTAGATCTTTTATTCCCCTATGCTTCTAGTCTCCACTGTACCCACTAGACTGTTTTTTAAATTAGATACACCACATCTATATTGTGAAATTATTACCACCAAGTTAGTTAACACATCCATCACTTCACCTAGTTATCGTGTGTGTGTGTGTGTGGGTGTGTGTCTGTGTGTGTGTGTGTGTGTGTGTAGTGAGAATACTGAATATCTACTCTCTTAGCAAATTTTAAGTATACAATATGTTATTAACTATAGTCACCATGCTATATGTTAGAGCCCCAAATCTTACTCATCTTGTAACTTACACCTGTTCCCTTTGATCAATGTATCACCTATCTCCTCCAACACCCTAGTTCCTGGCAACCATCTTCTTGGTTAAATTTATTATTGATTCAATCCTTACTTGGTATTTGTCTATTTAGATTTTTTATTTCTTCATGATTCAATCTTTGTAAGTTGTATGTTTCTAGGGATGTATATTTCTTCTGGGTTATTCAGTTTTTTGGTTTATAATTTGTTCATAGTAATCCCTTACAGTCCCTTGCATTTCTGTGGTATTAGTGACGATGGATCTTATTTCATTCACAATTTTATTTATGTGCATTCTCTCTCTTTTCCTTGGTTAGTTTAATCTAAAGGCTTACAAATTTTGTTTGTCTTTTTTGCATTTATTTTTAAATTTTTTTTTAACTTTTGTTTTTGCTTGAGGGGTGCATGTGTAGGTTTGTTATATACGTATATTGTGTGTTGTGGAGATTTGGTGTACAGATTATTTTGTCACCTAGGAAATAAGCATAGTAGTTTTTTTTATTATTGTTATACTTAAAGTTTTAGGGTACATGTGCACAATGTGCAGGTTAGTTACATATGTATACATGTGCCATGCTGGTGTGCTGCACCCACTAACTCGTCATCTAGCATTAGGTATATCTCCCAATGCTATCCCTCCCCCCTCCCCCCACCCCACAACAGTCCCCAGAGTGTGATGTTCCCCTTCCTGTGTCCATGTGTTCTCATTGTTCAATTTCCACCTATGAGTGAGAATATGTGGTGTTTGGTTTTTTATTCTTGCGATAGTTTACTGAGAATGATGATTTCCAATTTCATCCATGTCCTGACAAAGGACATGAACTCATCATTTTTTATGGCTGCATAGTATTCCATGGTGTATATGTGCCACATTTTCTTAATCCAGTCTATCATTGTTGGACATTTGTGTTGGTTCCAAGTCTTTGCTATTGTGAATAAAGGCATAGTAGTTTTTTGATCCTCACTCTTCTCCCAGACTTTACTGTCAAGTAGGCCCCAGTGTCTGTTGTTTTGTTTAGCTCCCACTTATAAGTGAGAACATGTGGTATTTGGTTTTCTGTTCCTGTGTTGGTTTGTTTAGGATAATGCCTCCATCCATGTTGCTGCAAAGGACATAATCTCATTCTTTTGTGAGGCTGCATAGTATTCCATGGCATATATGTACCACATTTTCTTTATCCAGGCAACTGTTGATGGGTATTTAGGTTGATTCTATGTATTCGCTATTGTGAATGGTGGCGTGATGAACATATGAGAGCATATGTCTGTATGGTAGAATGATTTATATTCCTTTGGGTGTATACCCAACAATGGGATTGCTAGGTCGAATGGTAATTCTGTTTTAAGTTCTTTGAGGAACTGCCAAACTGCCTTCCACAATAGCTGAACTAATTTACACTCCCACCAGCAGTGTATAAGTGTTTTCTTTTCTCCACAGCCTCAACAGCATCTCTTATTTTTTGACTTTTTAATAATAGTCATTGTGACTGGTGTGAGATGGCACCTCATTGTAGTTTTAATTCATATTTCTCTAATTAGTAATGTTGAGCATTTTTTCATATGCTCGTTGGCTGCCTGTATGTCTTCTTTTGAGGAGCTTTCGTTTATGTCATTTGCCCACTTTTTAATGGGGTTGTTTTTTTCTCACAAATTTGTTTAAGTTCCTTATAGATTCTAAATATCGAAACTTTATTGAATTCATAGTTTTCAAATATTTTCTCCCATTCTGTAGATTCTGTAGGTAAGCTCTTTAGTGTAATTAGGTCCCATTTGTCAATTTTTATTTTTTTTCAATTGCTCTAGGCATCTTCATTATGAAGTCTTTGCCAGGTCCTATGTCTAGAATGGCATTTCCCAGGTTATCTTTCATAAAATCAGCTTTGAGCTTTGTTGATTTTTTTCTATTCTCTATTTCATTTATTTCTACTTTAATCTTTATTATATTCTTTCTTCTGCTAACTTTGCTAGTAGAGAGTGAGATTATATATTCAGGATATTGAAATAATAAAACTGCCAACTGAGCACACTATACCTAACAAAACTCTCCTTAGTAATGAAGGACAAACGAAGACTTTAAAAAACAAAAATAATTTGAGGAAGTTCATCACCACTATGGTATTCTAAATATTAAACCTTATGGGAAATTCTAAAGAGATTGTTTTTCAACCTCAAATGAGACAATGCTAATTAACAACATAAAAACATATGACCATACAAAACTCAGTAGTAAAAATAAAAATATAGTCAAGTCAGAATCCTCTAATAATGTAATATTGATGCATAAATCATTTTCAACTCTATAAAAGTTAAAATATAAATGTATTAAGATAATTATTTGTTATTAGATACACAATATAAAAAGATATAATTTTTAAAATTGATAAAATATGAGGAAGGGGGAAAGTAAAATTATTGAGTTTTTATATGCAATGAAAGTTAAGTTGTTATAAGCTTAAATTAGAATGCTATGAGATATATTTCATGTAAGCCTTATGGTAAACACAAAGGAAAAACCTGTAGCAGATTCTCAAAAGATTAAGAGAAATAAATCAAAGTATACCACTGCACAAAGTCATCTAACTACAAAGAAAGCCTGCAAGAGAAGAATATAAGAAAAAAGAAACTACATGAGTCAGAAATCAATTAACAAAGTAGCTATAGCAAGTTCTTACTTATGAAAACTTTAAATAAGTGGATTAAATTCCCCAATGAAAAGACATAGAGTGGCTGAATAAATTTTTAAAATATAGTGATTTGCTGCTTACAAGAGACTCACTTTAGTTTTATGGACACACATAAGCTCAAAGTAAAAAGCATAGATAAAGAAATTAATGCAAATGGTAACCAAAAGAGACCAGGAGTAGCTATATTTATATCAGAGAAAATATATTTTAAGTGAAAATTAGTGACAAGACTCATGCCTGTAATCTCCACATTTTGGGAGGTCAAGGCAGGTAGATCACTTGAGATCAGGGGTTTGAGATCAGACTGGCCAACATGGTGAGACCCTGTCTCTTCTGAAAATACAAAAATTAGCTGGGCATGCTAGCACATGCCTGTAAATCCCAGCTACTTGGGAGTCTGAGGCATGAGAATCGCTTGAACCCAGGAGGCAAAGGTTGCAGGGAGTCGAGATTGTGCCACTGCACTCCAGCCTGGGTGATGGAGTAAGATTCTGTTTCAAAACAAACAAGCAAACAAAAATTAGTCACAAGAGATGAAGAAGGCCATTATATAGTGATAAAGGAGTCAGTTCATCAAGAAGATATTAAAATGGTAAATATATATGCAGCAAACATCAGAGCACCTAAACATATAAAGCAAACAATAAAAGAACTGAAAGGAGATATGAACTCCCATAAATGATAATAGGAGACCTCAAAACCCCCAGTTTTAATAATAAATAGAAAATCCAGAAAGAAAATAAATAAGCAGTGGATTTGAACATTATAAACCAAATGGATTTAACACATATATACAAAACATCCCACCCGACAGCAGCAGAATATATACACTTCTCAAGTGCACATGAACATTCTTTAAGTTAGATAATCTTAAGCCACAAAACAATTCTTGATAAATTGAAGAACATTGAAATCACATTAAGTATCTTTTCTGATCGCAATGATATAAAACTAGAAATCATTTAGAAAAAGAAAATTGGAAAATTCACAAATATGTAAAAACTAAACAGCACACTCCTGAACAAACAAGGGGCCAAAGAAGAAATTAAAATGGAAATTAAAAAAAATCTTCAGACAAATAAAAATGTGATACAGTTTACCAAAGCTTATGGGATAGAGCACAGTGGTACTAATAGGGAAGTTTATCGCTATAAATGCCTACATGAAAGAAAATGAAAGATTTCAAATAAACAAACTAACTTTACACCTCAAGGAAGTAGATGAAGAATATTTAATAGGTAAAGTTTCACTAAATTCAAAGTTAGCACATTGGAATGTTTTAACCTCTAGAAATGTCTTGGCCTCTCATTCATCATGACATTGCCACTGAAATTTTCTCTTGAGTGTTCTTGTATTCTTTGCGCACCTTTCCATCCTACTTATCCTTAAAACTAACTGAAATTGCAGCATCTTTTCTCAACTTCTAAATAATTCTCCTACTTAAGTTCCAATAGAATTGGAACTCCTTGTTAATTAACCATGATTAGTTAATATTATATAGAGACTAACCTAGAATATTGATCAGTATATAGTACTATTTATTTTAAGGATTAAAAGAAAGAGTTTCGAGTTAGAAAAACCCAGTCTCTAGTCATGTCCCTGATATATATTATCTGTGTGATTCATCCTAGAAAAATTACTTATTCTATGCTTCACTTTCTTGGTACATGAGACCAATAAATCTAGTTATGTATTTTGATCTAGATATCTAAATCTATGTCTCTATCTCTACAAACACATTTACTCCTCCAACATGATTTGGATGTGTGTCCCTTCCAAATTTCCTGCTGAAATGTTACTCTTAGTGTTGGAAATGGGGCCTATTGGAAGGTGGTTGTTTTATGGACCAGATGCCCCATGACTTAACACCATCCCCTTGGTGATAGGTGAGTTCTCTCTCACTCAGTTACTTCATGTTAAATCTGTTTATTTAACAGAGAGTGGGATATCCCTGTTCTCTCTCTTGCTACCAATCTAACCATATGACGCAACTACTACCTCTTCATCTTCCTCCATTATTGAAAGCTTCCTGAGGCCTGCACCAGGAACAGTTGCTGGAGAATTATTGTACAGCCTGCATAACTGTGAGCCAATTAATCATCTTTTCTTTATAAATTACCCAGCCTCAAGCATTTATTTATAGCAGTGCAAGAATGGACTAACACATTCTCTAAGTCTGATCAATTCATTCTTTTTAAAGTTAGGGATTCTCGATATGTAGATAATACAGACACAGTTAATTCAATGCATTTTTAAAAATGTATACTGATATTTGAATATAACTGTACCTATTTCCTGTCCGTATCACTCATACTTTTCTTTATTAAAGTACAGATATTAATAAGAATGGTTGTTTAAATAAATGGCAGTGTTTATAACTAAATAGAACATACACTTATGTAACATTTTAAGCAATGACTGTATGACATTAGGGAAATCATTTAGCTATTCTGAACTTCAGTGTCCTAAATTGAAGACTGAGATTGTAGTGTTACAGCCCTTTCTAGTTCTAATCTAAATTATCTTCTAATTTTTAGTTTCATAAAAATGATATCAGAAACTTTGATGGTGTTTCATTTTTTATAAATTTTTTGATATGCTCTATTTTATTCTGCCAATTTTTCAAGATGCACGTTATTACTATTAATTTTTAAGATGAGAAAACTAATAAAAAGGTTGAAATGACTTTCACCTGTCAGATAGCTAGTTAAAATTAGTTATTCTGTTTTTCAATCTAGTATTCCCTCTGCTACACTAGTGGCTTGCAAAAGTTGGCTCAGGACCCCTTGGAAATCTCAGCGCCCTAGAGTTTTACATTTCAAAAGTATAAGTAGAAACATTCACCTAAATTGGAGTCATGTTTATGCAAGGGTATGGGATAGTTTTTTTTTTAGTGCTTTAGGTTTTTTAATTATACAAAATACAAAAGCATCTGTCTTTAACTAACTATCTATCTATCTATCTATCTATCTATCTATCTATCTATCATCTATCTATCTACCACTGTAATTAGTTTTATAATTTTATGACAGGGGACACAATAAAGTTTGATGGAAAAACAACAGACTAAGAATTCAAGTGCTTGAATTCCATTTCTGTTCTTTCTCCTATTTACATAGTCTGCCTTTTATCTATATTAGATTTCTCAAGCATAGAACAGAAAATAATGGCCTTTCAATTAATTCTCAGTGATACTGACTATATGTATGTGTCCTATTTTGGCCATGAATTTCAACCCTCTAATTTTTTTCTGAAGTCTTTTCTTAAGCTGCTTAAAGCAGTAAGGACGCTACTTTTCTATTTAAATTGAGAAGTTTCTTAAAGATTCTGAAAGTACCACACCAGGCAGGGAAGTGTGAAGAGAGAAACCATGTCAGGAAATGGAGCAGCCATGGTTTATTAGCTAATCTGCAGAATGTGACTATGCCCCTAACAGTCCTTATGAAAACATGAATGTCTTCATGAATAAGGGATTTCTGAGCTGCTGTCCTACAAGACTGATTTTTTTGTATAAAAATCTGCTTTTAATTCATCTTTATGTCCATAATATTCCAATATAGTAAAGACAGTAGGAATCTAATAAATATTTTGAAGTATTGGAAAGAAATAAAATCCCAGCTCTGTAGTTTACATGCATGAACTTCGGCAAAATACATAATTTTCTCCATTGTAAAATAGTATGAAAAATATTTACTTCACAGGATTATTTAACTTTTAAATGTGCTTGGAATTTATTGAAAGCTTAGTAGGTGTCAGTTTTTCTTCCATAAATTTTGAATGAATCAATGACTAAATGGTATTTTAGGCAGAATATTTTGAGCAAAGGTCCTAATATTCTTTTGAGCAAAGGCCCACAGAATATTCTGGAAATGGCAAAAATGTTTGTGATTCTAGTACAAAATATTTCAAAAGGGCGATTGATGCAGGAAAGTAGGACAAGAATGAGGCTGCAGGGATAGAGTGAGTGTACATTTTTAAAGACCTTGACTTTCATGCTCAATAATTGTGACTTTTCTTTTAAGAAATGAGCAACTGTGGAAAGCATTGTAGTTTACCAGTGCCATACTTAACATTTATGACTTAGAAATAGCCTTTGGACAGCAGTTCTCGAAAATTGACTTTTTTTTTTTTCTGTCCCAAAGAATCCCTGAAAACCACCCCTGTGAGGTAAGAAGCAGTGGGGCAAAGTTTCTGTGGCCTCACTCACAGGCTGAGGGCTGCTCCATCGGGCCCCCAAGGAGTCCTGACACCTGGTAGAACTGAGGCTGGAGAAGGAACAAAACTGGAGGAAGATAATGGAATCCATGACTTTGTTCTGAGGAGGTGGGGGGAAGTGGACAGAGTCTCACACCCTTTTTCGAAAATGGACTTTGAAAGTGCTAATCCGTCTAACAAGTCAAAGAAGTCATGATGAGGATCTGGGTGAGTGTATTGGCATTAGGGATGGAGCTGAGTGGATGCATGTGAAGCATATTTAGGTGTTAACTTGATAGGACTTGATGACAAATTAGATGTGAGGGGAGGGAATGCTAAAGAAGAAGAATCTAACGATGGCTCCAAGTTTTCTGTTAGATACCTGATAACTATATAATCATATAACTATATAACTATATAAATGTTCATTGAAGAACAATGATAATGATTAAACGTAAAATTATTACTCATTTATTAAGCATCCAAACTGCCACACACTTTATCTCATGTAACCTTCCTACTGCTCCTTTGAGATATATATTATTATTTCCATTTTATGTGTAAGAAAAAATGATGCCCAGAGATATTAAGTGACTTGCACAAATTCATTGAGTAGAGCTAGAATTTGAGTACATATCTGATTTTAAAGATTATGTCCTTAAATTATATGCTGTATTATGAGTCATTAAAGATTTGGGAAGTTAGTGTAATGAGGAAAAAAGCAAAGCATTTGGCCTATTTAGCCCAAGGGAGTAAAGACTTCAAGAGTAGTGTCAATAATATGAAGCTTTTTTTATATAGATGAACTTTCTTTCTTTTTTTGGCTAGAGGCCAAAAAAAGGTCACCATTTTGAACTTAGGTCGTAGCAATATAAGCTATTAAAAAGAACTCACTAAGCCAAAGAGCTGAAAGGTATTAGAATTCAAATGAAAATTAAAGAGATGGAAAAACACATTTGGGGAATGGTATATAAAATTGTAAAAAGTGTCCTAGTGTATAAACACTTTGTCTCTGAGAATAGCACTCAGTGGGAAAATGCAAGAGGAAATGTATGAGTATTTTTATTTTAGAAATTATTTAAAGCTATAGACATTGGCTTGAAATTATGCAAAAGGTTGTCCTATTAGACAGGAAACAAGTAGCCTCATTACAGATCAGTAGGCAAAGAGAAAAAAAACTACAGCAGCAAAGTAAACCACACGGACTATGACCAGACAAGGCACAGAGGAAACATAAAAATAGCCAATGAGGCTGGGTGTGGTGGCTGATGCCTGTAATCCCAGCACTTAGGGAGGCCAAGCTGGGTGGATCACAAGGTCAAGAGATGGAGACCATCCTGGCCAACATGGTGAAACCCTGTCTCTATTAAAAATACAAAAATTAGCTGGGCATGGTGGCACACACCTGTAGTCCCAGTTACTGGGGAGGCTGAGGCAGGAGAATCGCTTGAACCTGGGAGGCAGAGGTTGCAGTGAGCTGAGATCGAGCCATTGCACTTCAGCCTGTCAACAGAGCGAGACTCTGTCTCAAAAAAAAAAAAAAGAAAAGAAAAGAAAAAGAAAAAAATGGCCAATGAACGTATTAGAAACATCCTACCTTACTATTAATCAAAGAAATAAAAATTAAAATAGCAATAACTTTTTTTGAGACCTTGTCTCAAAAAAACAGTACCAAAAGACACTCTCTCACACAGGTTGAAGTGCAGTGGTGCGATCACAGCTCACTGTAACCACAACCTCCCAGGCTCAGGTAATCCCCTCACCTCAGACTCCTGAATAGCTGGAACTATAGGCACATGCCACGATGCCTGACAGATTTTCTTATTTTTAGTAGAGACAGGGTTTTGCCAGGTTGCCCAGGCTGGTCTCAAACTCCTGGACTGAAGCAATCTACCTGACTTATTCTCCCAGGGTGCTGGGATTACAGGCACGATCCACTTCACCCTTCTATTAAATTTCAAATTTAATAGTAATAACTATTTTTGTGATAATATTGTCATCTAGGTTGAAGGTACATGACTTTTGATGATAATGTTATTTGGAAATAATCATGGTAATAATAATAACAAGAAGAATGAAACAAACAGTTGTGAGAGTTTCATCTCTGATAGGTACTATTCTAAGTATTTTACATATTTTCATGTATTAAATAATCACCATGATTGTATGAAGTAATTTTATAAATTCCATATTACAGATAGGAAAGTGAGCCACATAGAATCAGCCCATGGTTCTTGACTCCAGACCCTACAATGTACTACTTTCAGGAGAAAGGTACATTCTATTCTCAGGTTTCTTAAATAATTAGTTAAATATGCAAACTGACCCAACAATTCCAGAATTTCTCTTAAAGAAGTGATTAAAGCTATGACAAAAACTTAGGTACAAAAGTAGACATTGCGGCATTATATACAATAGTAAGAAATTAGAAACTGTCTAGTGTCCAGCAATAGATAATTTATAGTTATATATCAATACTGTGTATGCAGATTAAAGACTTAAATGTAAAATCCAAAACTATGAAAACCCTAGAAAAAAACCTAGCAAACCACTGGGGACATAGGCATGGAAGATTTTATCATGAAATTGCAAAAAGCAATTGCAACAAATGCAAACATTGACAAATGGGATCTAATTAAACTAAAGAGCTTCTGCACAGCAAAAGAAACTATCATCAGAGTGAATAGACAAACTACAGAATGGAAGAAAACTTTTGCAATCTCTCCATCTGACAAAGGCTTAATATCCAGAATCTACAAGGAACTTAAAGAAATTTACAAGAAAAAAAACCCCATTAAAAAGTGGACAAAGGACATGAACAGATAAAAGAAGACATACATGCAGTCAACAAACATATAAACAAAGCTCAACATCACTGATCGTTAGAGAAATGCAAATCAAAACCACAAGGAGATACCATATCACACCAGTCAGAATGGCGATTATTAAAAACTCAAGAAACAACAGATGCTGCCAAGGTTGCAGAGAAATAAGAACACTTTTACACTGTTGGTGGGAATGTAAATTAGTTCAACCATTGTAGAAGACAGTGAGGCAATCCCTCAAAGATTTAGAACAGCAAATACCATTTGACTTAGCAATCCCATTACTGGGTATACACCCAAAGCAATATAAATGATTCTATTATAAAGATACATGCATGTGTATGTTTGTTGCAGCACTATTTACAATAGCAAAGACATGGAATCAACCCAAATGCCCACCAATAATAGACAGGATAAAGAAAATGTGGTACATACAACACCATGGAATACTATGCAGCCACAAAAAGGAATGAGATCATGTCTTTTACAGGGACATGGATGGAGCTGGAAGCCATTATCCTCAGGAATCTAACACAGAAACAGAAAGCCAAACACCACATATTCCCACTTATAAGTGGGAGCTGAACAGTGAGAATACATGGATATAGGGAGGGGAACAACACACACTGAAGACTGTTGCGGGAGGGCGGAGTGGGGAAGAGCATCAAGAAAAATAGCTAATGCATGCTGGGCTTAATATCTAGGTCATGGGTTGATAGGTGCAGCAAACCACCATGGCGCACATTTACCTATGTAAAAAACCTGCATGTCTTACACATGTACCCTGGAACTTAAAATATAATAAAATTTAAAAAAATACTTAGAAAACAATTTAATTATGTGGGTGATAATTTTCATGTGTTAATTTAAGCAAATTATGGAAGAGTCTATACAGTATAATGATAATCTTCATAAACACAAATCTATGTTAACACACACACAAGTGTGAAATATTTGAAAGTTTGTTCACTGAAATGTTACTATATTTATCCTTGGGTGGTTATGATATTGGTAATATTGAATTATTTGTCTGTATATTCTGATTTTTCCATAATGAGAGTATGTTTTCAAAAAAAGTCTCTGTCACAATCACAAGCTCAACACCTGTGACACTTCATGACATTTAGGGAGAGTTAAGCAAGTCCTGCAGAAACTCTGGAGTTCAAAAGGAGTATAAATCAGTCAACTAGGTAAAAATATGCATCTTTTAACAAACATGAACTTTCAGCCAAGGACAAAGAAGACTTTGTAAGTTGTATAGAAAGGAGTAAGCAATAGGAAGGTGACTCTTTTCATTTCCCACTAATGTATCTGCTAGCACTTGCTTTTAGTGGTTCTAAGAGTCTAATCCCTGTTTGTCCTAAATGATGGCAGTTTCACAGCTTCCTGTGGTAAATAGATTGTTCTAAAAACTCACAGTTTAATAGTCAGAGCAATCTTTCCTGAGAATCCATTCTAAGGGTTCCTTCTCAATTTTCTCCTAGTCAGTCTTTCTTACATCATGCTACTTATTGATTGCTTCTAGCCTTTGCAGACTGGCTCATTCCTTGGGTTTTTACGGCAGCACCCTTTATTCTTAGATATTCTCCTCATAGCATAACTCATTTGTATCCTCATCACCTTAGTTTGACTTCTTTGTATTTCCTTCATTTGATTCATATTTATTTGGTTTCCCTTAGTGCTTAAAGCTCTCATTTCTTGTTAACATCATTTAAAAAACCTTTTTAGAAAACATGATAACTGGTCAGACTGCTATGATTTATATATTATTAACTTTTAGGTTCTGAGAAAATTTACCCAAAATGTAAACATCATAAACTAGCTTTCTTTTGTTTACTAAGCAGAAATAGCAATTTATTTTCCATGGATGAGTAGAATGCTTTACTGTGAAGTTTATTGACCTTTTAAGCTGATATTCTGCCATACAGTGTGACATTCTGCCCTACATTGTGACATTCTGCCCATGAGAGTTTCCCCATAGACTGTCCTTGGGAGGAAGAGGAGGAATGGTGTATGCAGATTGCTTAGGGATTGTTTTACCTGCTCTCACTAGACTTCATGTGAATTTACCTTACCAGGAAACACTCATACAACACAGGCTCTGGAGCCAGACAAGCCTCAGTGTAAGGCCAGATCTGCCATTTCCTCGCTGTATGACCACAGGCACATTGCTTAAAGTCTTTAAGGCTTTGTTTCTGTATTTATAAGGAGGTAGTAATATCTACCTTAAAGTATTGTGATGAGGATTAAATAAAATAATTTATAAAATATTTTATATTCAGAGGATGCTCTGTGAAAGGTTTTTGAATGAATTAGTGATATAATTATTTTTTACTCTTCATATTCTTCTCAAGGTATCATGGTAACCTTAGATACTTATTTAGATGTTATTATAAATGTTTAATTGATGCTCATTTTCTTCTAATACTTCTGTATTAGTTTGTTCTTGCACTGCTATAAAGAAATACCTGAAACTGGGTAATTTATAAAGAAAAGAATTTTAATTGACTCACAGTTTCACATGGCTGGGGAGGCCTCAGGAAACTTACAATCATGACAGAAGGCAGCGGGGAAGCAGGCACGTCCTACATGGCTAGAGCAGGAGGAAGAGTGAAGGGAGAGGTGCACATATTTTTAAACCAGATCTCATGAGAACTCACTATTATGAGAACAGCAAGGGGGAAACTTGCCCCCATGAGCCAATCACCTCCCCATGGACCCCTCCTCCAACAATGGGGATTACAGTTTGACATGAGATTTGGGCAGGGACAGAAATCCAAACCATATCAACTTCCTATGGTTTTAAATGTTTATTTCAATTCAAATGAATAGTATTTTTCAACAAGAAATGACATTAACTTATTTCAAGGGTTACTAGCATTAGTCTTGACAATGATTTCCTTCCTTACTGAGACAATGATCTCTAATAAACAAAAATAGAAGTATAATTAAGGACTAAGTTATGTATGTTAATTAGCAGGCATATGTTACTGTATATAGACTGGTCAATTGTTACTGTCCCACTGCTCTTTAATACAGATGCTTCTGTTAGCTTGCTTGACCCTGTCATTAGGAATGTCAAATTATACAAAAGTATATACCTTGACATTATTCTTTCACTTTTCCTAGACTTTCGTATTTTAGATCTTAGCTGGCCATTTGGTGACTTCTTGTAGTGTTGTCTACTAGCTTTATCTATGGGTTTGTATCAGGCAGACCTGGGCTGTCTCCCTAGAGCTGTCACACATATTGCATTCTTGGGTAAGTGTATTAGTCCATTTTTATACTGCTATAAATAACTGCCTGAGACTGGATAATCTGTAAAAGAAAGACATTTAATTGACTAACAGTTCAGCAGGGCTGGGGAGGCCTCAGAAAACTTACAATCATGGCAGAAGGAGAAGGGGAAGCAAGGCACCTTCTTCACAGGGTGGCAGGAAGGAGAAGTGCTGAACAAAGGGAAAAGAAAACCATCAGATCTTCTGAGATCTCACTCACTATCACAAGAACAGCATGAGGGAAACCACCCTCATGATTCAATTACCTCCACTTGCTCTCTCCCTTGACACGTGGCGATTTTGGGGATTATAGGGATTTGGGTGGGGACACAAAGCCTAACCATAGCAGTAAGTTACGTATCCTACCTAGACTTAGATTCTTTACTCATAAGAAGAAAATAATAATAGTGTTTACTTTAAGTTGTTATTTTAAGGATTATTTTAGGTAATGCTATTGAAACACTTAGCACAAACCTTGCCACATTGTAAGTACTCAACTGTAACTATTTTATTATCATTATAATTTAAAAGGTCATAGTAAATATGTCTATTACAACATAAATGAACAAGATCAAACATGGGACAAATTCTGAGGTTTGCAGTAAAGGAATTAATTTCTTATGAATTGAAATGATGCCAAGTGCCATATTAAAATCCCCATCTAATTTGTGCAGAAATCATTCAATTGCTTTTTCAAAAGATGTAAATAAGAAACTGATATGGAACAACAATGTTTTAATTCTCCAGATAAAGGGGGATGCACTGCATGATAGAAATGGCTAATCTATTTTCCTGAGTCTTTTTATTCAATACAAGTAAGTGAACAGGATGAACACAGGGAAAAAATACTAAGGGAATCTTTGAACTGGAGATTAGCATGTAAAACACAAAACGGAAGTGGCAAGGCAAGGAAGATAAACAGATTTGTTACAACAAAAGCTTGAAAAAAAAGGAAATTTGTTTACAAGGAGGTGAAGATATATGTGGGAATTTATGTGACATAAAAAGAAATTATTATGATTTCTGGAAATCTTGGAACTGAAAGATGTACCTTATTTCCCTTTTCTCCTCCCAATCTGCCACTCAACTGCATTTAAAAAATTTTTCCTATTGGTTAATGTCATTATTGATGAATTTCACAGTGTTGGTTCTGTGGGAAGCAGACACTGACACAAATTTTAGTGTTTAGGAGCAGCTATTTGGTCAACACCCATAGGAGAGAGGGGAAGAAAGCAGGGCTGGCAAATGGGCTTGGATAAATCAAGCTGTTATGCAGATCTAACAGCCTCAAACCACCCTAGAGGGATCTCTTGAGCTAAAATGGCCCATCAGAGTTACCCTTTCTTGAGCTAAAATGGCTGGGCCTTTAAAATCTTGTTTCAATTAGTCACTGCATGATAGGCCACCCCTAGAACTGTATGACCTTGGATGCAGCAGCTCTCTGCAACTGAGACAATCCCTGAAGAAGCTCACAAGTAAAGGTTGTCCACTGAGTACTGGCAGCAGATGGAGGAAAAAGTTCTTCTTTGCAGATTTTGGATCTGAATGGTGCATCTCCATATCAACCAAAATGACCCATTAAAGTCCTACACTCCGAAGACCTCCACAGCCATGCACTGGAGGTTTACACCTATTTTAATCTCTGATATTTGGGGAAAAGTGAATGACTTTCACAGACTTATTAATGATAGTATCTTTACCTGACAAATGCCCAATTTTCCTGTAGCTGTTGGAAGTGCTTTCCCACAGACCTCCTTTAACAAAGTCTTAGCTATGACAATGAAGGCTGCTAACCATATCAGTCTTTCTACTGACTCTATGACATTCTCAAAGACAACTTAGACTCCCACAACCCTCTATCACTTTCTCTTTATCTGCGATACCAACTCTCAGCCTGGTAGTATTCCTTCTTCCACATTCTATCTGCTTTGAGTTTACAAAGTTTTACCTTCAGAGTTGTTGGTTTTTACTAAAAAACAAAATCAAAAGCAATAAACCTTCCTTCCTAATGCTGTATTCTATATTTTTCACATGATTGGTCACTGCTTCCTCATACATGAAGCTTAATCTTTCTCCAGTTTCTCTTTTCCCTCCCTTTCCCCTCTAATCAGCTATTTGTTGCAAATATCAACACATTCTTTTATTGTCTTTTAATTTTTGTTTTCTCTTCTCTTAACAAATAACCTGGACCCTATGGAACAAAAGTGACAGTAGGTGGCTGATCAAAAAAGCAAAAATTTTTTACCCTTTGGACTATGTGGATGGTTGCTGAAGGAACTATGTATGCTTGCTTATGTAAAAATATTATTCCCTTTCATATATACATTCATTCTCTTGTGAATGTTTTCTACTATCCAGTGATTATTTTATTCTGTTCTAATGGATTCCATCTAGCTCAAAATCTCTTTTCTACTACCCTTTCTCTTCAGTCTTCTCAAGCTCTCTCTTGCGTACTGATTCACAGAGAATAAAGGTAGTAGATATGATACTGCAACTTAATTTATAATTTAAATTTATTTTTCAGTGCTACCTCCTTAGAGGAAGTGTTTTTTTGTTGTTGTTGTTGTTAGTCTGTCCTCACACTGCTATGAAGGAATACCCAAGACTGGGTAATTTATAAAGGAAAGAGGTTTAATTGACTCACAGTTCTGCATTGCTGGGGAGGCCCTAGGAAAGTTACAATCATGGCAGAAGGCAAAGGAGAAGCAGGTATCTTCTTCACAGGGCAGCAGGACAGAGTGAGTGCCAGCAGGGGAAATGCCAGATGCTTATAAAACCAACAGACCTCATGAGAACTCACTCACTATCATGAGAACAGCATGGAGGAGACCACCCCCATGATCCAATTACCTCCACCTCGTCCCAACCTTGATACACAGGGATTATGGGGGTTATAATTTGTGGTGAGATTTGGGTGGGGACACAGAGTCAAACCATATCATGTATTTTCTTTAATCTTACATTCTCTTATGAATTGGTTCTCAGACTTGAACTGAGCAAATATGATCAAGACAAGAAACAAAGAATTAGCAGGTTGTTTAATTTTCTCCCCCTGCAAATTATTTGAAGTCAAATAAACATTTTTATTACAAGGCTTCTTTATTCACTTCTTATGTCCTTCAAATAAAATATAATTTATTTTAAAAACTATAGGCAATACTTAATGGTCCTTGATATTTTCAGCACCATAGTGGCATCATATACTGGTGCTGAAGACCCCAGTGTTTTCATTTGATTCCAAGATTATATTAGAAATTATACAGCCTGCATGTCCAACTTAATTAACAGTTACTGGTGATAAAATGTATTTACATGCATCAACATTGATTGATTCAAATACCCGAATCATCAAGAATGAAAATATAATCTAATTATAGGTAAAATTTAAAAATTTTCAAATCCTTGGTTTCGAAAGATTTAGTTTACCATTAAGCAATCTTCTACTTCTCAAGCAGCATAACTTGCTCAATTGTACTTCAGAAATACTAAGCTCAGAAATGCTAAAGGTCAATATGACCAAATGAAAGACCATTTTAGTATTGTTTGGAGTAGGTGAAGAGTATCCTTAAAATGTTTGAAAAATAAAATGATCCTAGGCAAGATCAGTCTTATATTAAGACTATAAACCACATACAAAAACTTAGTGTTTCAGTGTCTGTTGCCCTTGGTAGAAGTTACTTCAGTTCCTTAATTTCCATAACCTCCCATTAGTGCCAGTACCCACCGAATAGAACCCATTGTGGATCTAAAGTTTTAAAAATGTAATATCTTAAAATATGTTGCAGTTTAGAGTTACTTATTAAATATTTTTTCATAGATATATGTATTCATATCCACCTAATTACCCATATATTTATAATATGTTGAAACATTTCATTCAAAAGGGAGATTTGTGTAAAAGAGAACTACTGAGTTCACTAATGAGTATAATAATAGTTCATCTTCTTGTGAGATGGAACATCCAACACTGAGGTTAGCATGGTCTGGAAAATTCCAGTTCAGTTGCATTACTGATGGAAAGAACAAAATTAATTCATTTCTCCCCAAAACTGGTACTTACATTTTATTGCTTTTATTTCTCCATTGGAGAAAAGGAAAGAATTCAAGGGCTTTTGCATAATGGATTTGAAGAATTCCAATTGTATGCTCTGATGAATGAGCTATACCAATTAAACTATATTACTTATATTACTACTTTTAAAATGCTAAATATTTTAAATAAATTTTCATTTAATATGTTTTAAATATTTTATTAGTATAGGTTAATATATTGTGTCTTCTGAGTCTATAACTAGATGAAAGACAAATATTTTTCTACTTTGTAACCTTTCTTAAAATATGCAAATTGGGATGGAATTCATTAGAAAGGCTTACAGCTTACTCTGGGATTTTAGCTACATGGCTTTTATTACTGCACTTCAAATAATATACACTTTTATCCTTTTGAAATTTCTTTGTACTATACATTTGTGCATCTTCTTAAAATTTGAGGGTTTATATTTCATAACTGATACAATTTGTGAAAAATCTTTGATGGGGACTGTGAAAAGCTTTGGGAAAGGCACAGTTTAATATAAACGTAAACACTTGTAAAAAATAATGGCAATTCATATCAGTTTCTATATTTGTTCCTGTAAAGAAAAAATAACATCAGGACACACTATTCCTTGAACACCTTTTCTGACAAGTGAAGTTTACTTCTAATTATCTCTAATATGGTTTTAGATAAGTACATGTCATAGATACTTGGTAAAAATAATAAGGCCTTACTAACATAAACCTGATTCTAGCTATGTGTAAATGAAATCCTTCCTGCCTGACAGAAGAATGTGTCTGGATTTATTCTAAAAAGTATTATATGTATGGATTTATTGAATTAAAAAACAATCAAGCATTACAATTTTTCTGCTTTTGTTGACAATTTGATAAATATCAGCTACCATAAAAACAAGAAGTTTCATGAAAATTTGACATTTTGTTTTCATGGATAGTGTCAGAGAATAACATCTATAAATATATTTTAGAGCGTCATTACTAAACTTATTTAGGATTTGTCTATACAACAATAGACATGTAAAAATAAAATCTAGCTTTTGCTCAATTGCCAGGGTTTCTAGCTTTTAGAACAATAAATACTTGGAAATGCTGAAACATTTAAGTGATGTTTCACTTTTAAAAAATCTTGAAAGTTATTTTTGTTATTTTGTCATGTCGTATCTGTATTACTGTCATGTAGTATCAGCTTTTATACCATATTGATTTATTTGGATATGTTCTTTGTCTCCAAATCACTTATCAACTTCTCCATTCCAGACATATGGGAAATGTTTTATCCCATGGTTTTGTGGGGCATGAAGATTATACAAATTGGTGCGTGGAGGGAGTTCCTCTTTAAACAATAACAAAATGACAAAAAATGTACAGGTTTGTTTCCACAATGGAGTTCAGTCTTTTTCTGCAAGCATAGAACCCCAGAATCTTAGAGACTAGAGACCACAATTTCACATAAAGCAATGGTTCTCAGATATTTGGATTACAGAGACATCTCATGTATACTGTTTATGAATAAAACATACATAAATACACAGGTACGGTATTCATAGTATGGTCAAATTTTTAAACTGTTGTACATGATCAAAATAAAATTTGGAGACTACTGCTCCCATTAGCTGTGTTTCCTCCTACTTCAGGACAGTGTTCATTCTTTGCCTCCAGCCTGAAAGGCTCTCCGGCTTGTCCTTTCATCCCTCATTTTCATTACTTAACTCTTGCTCATTCAATCTCAACTCAGATGACACTTTCTTAGAAGAATTTATCTGATCTCCAGAAGTCACTTATTATACTCTCTTGTGGCTCTTCCTATTTTATCTTCATAGTACGTAAACTATGTAAGCAGTATGGAATTTGTATTCACTTCTATGATTATTTGTTTAATGTCTTCCCCCCACTCCACTCCTGAACTAGTCTCTTGGCTTCAGGAAGGCAGAGTTCTGTTATCTCCAGTGCCGAAGAGCCCCTGCCGCAAACACAATAGTAGACATATGTGAATGAACTAATTGTCCTTAAAAACTTTAGTGCGAATGAGTAACAATTCAAGGACTGGTGTATGGAAATCACAAGTTGAATCAACCTTTTCATTTTTACAGATAATATAACTGATGGCAAAATAGCTGAAACTATAATACCTAGATTCATACAGTTTGGAGACTAGGAATTAGGTAACCTGATTCCCAACCCAGAGTTATTAATACTGTCATGTTGTATCAGCTTTTATACCATATTGATTTCTTTG
Source organism: Pan paniscus (assembly GCF_029289425.2). Lineage (NCBI taxonomy): Eukaryota > Metazoa > Chordata > Mammalia > Primates > Hominidae > Pan > Pan paniscus. The sequence continues at coordinate 95,281,045 of NC_073260.2, read as the reverse complement.
GATATGTTCTCTGTCTCCAAATCATTTGTCAACTTCTCCATTCCAGACATATGAAAAATGTTTTATCCCATGGTTTTGTGGGGCATGAACCTTATACAAATTGGTGAGTGGAGGGAGTTCCTCTTTAAACAAAAAAAAACAAAAAACTATAAATACAAAATTTGATACAGTAAGTGGTTTTATATTCTGGATGTAATTGCAACACCAAGAAGGCTAGAAATACTTTAACAATTATTCTACAGAGAAGTAACTAAAAATCACGGACAATATATCCCCCTTAAAAAAAATGCTGGGTACCCTGGCTTACGCCTGTAATCCCAGCTCTTTGGCTGGCTGAGGCAGGCGGATCACTTGAGGTCAGGAGTTCAAGACCAGCCTGACCAACGTGATGAAACCCCTCTCTACTAAATACACACACACACACGCACACACACACACACACAAATACACACACACACAAAATTAGCCAGGTGTTGTGGTGGGCGCCTGTAATCCCAGCTACTCGGGAGGCTGAGGCAGGAGATTTGCTTGAGCCTGGGAGGCAGAGGTTATAGTGAACTGAGATTGTGCCACTGCACTCCAGGCTGGGTGACAGAAAGAGACTCCATATAAATAAATAAATAAATAAATCTACAATTATACCTCCCTCTAGCTAGATGATCCCAACAATGATGGAGAGTAGTCCACAGCCTTGACAGGAGTGGTCATGTGGTAGTGCAAATTGGAGAGGAAAACAACAGTGATCTTTAATAATTTTGGTTAAATAATTTACTTTTGAAAATTTTGCAAGATGTATGATCACATTGTTGAGGCCCATTCCAGGGCCTTGGATGAAAACAGTAGAAATGAGGAGGCTTTGAAATTAAGCTCCATTAACATTAAAATAAACGCTCCTGTGTTGATATCTTTTGTATAACAGCTCTTGAAATTTGCTCTCCTTGACCTGCTCCATTTGTTCCTACTCTGTATTGTGTATGCTCAGAAAATTGAATTTATTAAACTGCCAAGCTCCTAACACCATCTGACTAGCTGCTCTACTATTTTCCCCACCGCCTATTTATTTATTTATTTTGGTTTATCTCCTTTGAGAATTTGTTCACTTTCAGAGGAGAAAAAAAAGTATGTCATGAACGTTGAATTTTTAAGAGCCTCTCCAGAGTGCCTTTTCACCTACGAGACAAGTTCAAAACATTTATTGCTCTTTCAGCTTAAGATGGCACACTAGGGTACTATCAGTGCTCAAATGCTGCATATACGTATACTCAAGGTATAACATTTAATCTAAAGTACGCACAGTTCCTTTCATGGGGAAGGGAATTGAAAGTTGGAAACAGCCAACTTGCCCACTAGTCAGCAGGTGAACCTCTCATTTTCTAATGTTCTTCAGTCTCCTGCCTCTACATCCATACTCAACATATTTCTCTACCCACTTTTATGTTTTGGATTTCTGCCTATTGCATTTTGATCAATTTAAAAAATGAACTCTTGACTCATTTCTTCCCCTGTATTCACTTCCATAAAACAGAGAGATAACATGAAATTTGTAAATAAATAGACTTGAGATTAAGTATAAAATCCAGCAGTTATTATCTGTGAAAACTTTAGCAAATTAATTAACTTTTTGAGCCTCAACTTCTTCATCTGTAAATGGAGAAAATAATTCCTTCTTCAAAATGCAGTTTTGAGAACTAAATGAGTTTGTGCATGTCATGAAGGATTTCTCTACCAAGCAGGAACTCCAAGTTATATTCTCTTTTGTTTTCTTCAGTCTTTTTATATCTGCTTAGTACTTATTGTTTAGTTCACTCAACACTTATTATATTTTTCATTTAAAAAATATATTGTGTATTCAGCTCTTTGACTTTGACTTTATGCCCCATATGCTCAAGAGCTACATTCTTTCTTCTTTATATTCTTTATAGTGTCTAGCGCTGTGGCTTGCCACATATAAGGCATTTATTAAATGTATGTAATTTGAACTAATTTAGATAGTCATTACTTTAATAGCAAAATTTGAAACAATAGTGTTCTAATGTTAAAAGAAGGAATTATTAAGGCTGTATGTAATAATTAATAATAATAATTCCAACTATTATTTCAAATTTGGAGTAGGCTTGGGAAATAGAAGCTTCATTTTCAAACTTCAGAGGGAGTGCCCCATCCCCACTCACACACCCCAAAAATGCAGAAAAAAAACGGGAGGAAGAGAGGGAGGGAGGAGAGAGAGAGAAGTTGCTTTTTATTCCTCCATGTATATGATCATTTGATCCTGACTTTCTCTCTTATGAGGATGGACATCTTTAGGAGCAGTTACTCTATAAGAAATATTCTATATGATGTTAAGGAGAACTAGTTTCTCCTTAACATCATATAGAAGGCTCACATTGTTATATGTGAAGGGGCATTTTTAACATTAGTCAAGGATTATACATTATCTTCTGATTTTCTGAAACATTTTTTATATAAAATTTTGTGCTAACACAAGTCTTCATGTAGGTGAATCTTTTATTATACAATTGAGTGCAACTTCAACTCATGTATAATAATTTCTTTTTGCCAGCTCAATTTTCTAGTTATTATTGATTGCCCGCATTTTATATATATTGTTCATAACAAAGAATGCTTCTTCTGATAATTATTGTACTAGTGTTGGTAAAGACGGCAACACAATTAGCTTCAAAGAAAGTTAATGCAATACCCCACCTCAGTTCATCACAAGCCCTATTGGATTCCCTATGGAAACATGAAGGGTCAGTCAGGCTCTGCAGGCATAAGAATAATTCTAACATAATAATTGCTTTTCTATTAGTTGTCATCACTACAGAAAGGTGGTTGAGAATTAAGTGCTCTCTTCATCGAGAAGATTAGGCTATTAACTGTACAATCTCTTTTTGGAGATTGTTTTTATGATTATCTGATAATTCAATGCTTTTTCTGCTTCTGGGACATTTAATTAAAAAGCCTTCTTCCACCTCTACAAACTGAGCAAAGTAAAGCGATTTCAACCTTCAATTTAATTAACAAAAATAAACAGCTTTGATGATTTTTTCTTGCATTTCAGGTGCAGTGGGGAGTAATAATTTTTTTTGTAAAAACAAAGCATTTTTTCCAGAAATCACTATAATTTTAATTTTCATAAACATTGTGTTAATCATATTGTTGTGGTCATAAGTCAATGATCTTTAAAAAATCACTAAATATTAAAAATCTAAATGCAATGTTTCCAGGAGACACACACTATTTTAAAGTCATCTAAAAATCTAAAAACCATATTTGGTTTGAAAAAATTTATGTGACTAGATTTTTATTATAATTACCTGTTTCTTATTAATAAATGATTTATTGTATTATATTTAGTTCCTCCATTCAAAGACATAATGGTGATTTTAATCTTTCTCCTGTTTTCACATTATTTCAACTCTGTTATGTGTTCCACTTAAAAGAAAAACTGCTATATCTGTATTAATTGAAAACAATTTCGCATTGGCTTTATCTGTGCACATAATCAAAATGGAATTATTTTTCTGTGGGCTTTAGCGCCTTTTGTACTGAGTGAATAAGCTGAAAGTCAGTTGCTATATTTGATAAGATTCCACATTTGCTCTTGGTGTCTTCTGTCTTACGTTGGGTTAAAAAAAAAGCTTATTACACTTCCCACTTGTTCAATGGTTCTTCTGAAGATAAAAGCCATGCATATCTATTTAACATAGTACATCTGTAAGAGTGCTTTTTTCCCTTTCTTTTTTTTTTTTTGTTGGATTATTTCTGCCTTGTGTGATATTAAATACAGGCCCTTGATTTAATTTTCCTGTGATGAGAAAGTTTTCAACGTTTTAGAATCTCACTGAATACAGACTTAAATATTAAAATAATAACATAGTTCTTCTACATTCATCAGAAATCTCTATTTTTAGATAAAATGGAATCACATGTGCTCAATAGTTCTATCACAGAGTATGGTTAAACCTTCATGAATGCGGCAGCTCAGATCTCAGGAAGTAGGGTCATAGAAGCAGTTATATATTTAGTATTGCCTGTTCTTTTTAATCTTCTCCTCCCTCTGTCCACATTTTGTTCTTTTCCAATAGACAATTGGGCAAGATAGGGGAAAGAACAGTCAGTTCTCTGCCTCAGCTGCAGTACTAAGTGGGTGACAGAATGAATTAGGAAAATGTATCCCTAATTCTGCTTATTTATTAAATTCCTGGTGTCTCAGAATTTAGCCTGAAACTTTTAATCTGAGAATGTGTATCATGAACATCTTAAAGTCTGATATAGCCAGTGCAGCTGCTCTCACTGCCTATCTCCACACAATATGTACAGAAGACTGGAGATTTTTGAGAAAACCTTCTTTGGAGGAAACTCATAGATAGGAGGAAGAAGTTGTGGGATTTCCCCTTCCTTCTGACTAGAGAAAGAAAGGTTTACCCTCTTTCTTCCCAACTAAAGCTTAGTGAAGGAGCCCCCTAAAATTACTCCAAATAATTCAGCTGACTGCAAGAAGGTGTACAGGTATTCTATTTTTGGACTAGATGCTTGTTAAATTCTAATTTCCTAGTCCTTACTATGCTGCAACTGGTGATTAATGCAAGAGACTTCTTATTCCCCAACATTTAGAATTTTAAGTTTTAATTTAATTTAATTTAATTTTAATTTAGAAGTTAGTGGTTGAATTTTGCCTAGGTAGTTTCAAAGGTAAAAGATTGGCTGGAGTAGTCTTACTTTTGCAGGATAAGGCAAGGAAATCCAGCAACAAAAATGTCTATAATTGCTTTATTTGGTAGTAAAGGAAGTGTGAGGTACTAAGGGCTACATAGTAGCTGGAATGGCAGCTGTCTTGAAATTCACCCAAGTGGGTTGGCCAATGAGGTGAGATTTAGCAGAAAGAAGCTAAGAGTTTTCTGCCAGGGACAAGAGATGGAGCAGGGTATAAGTGATCAGGTAGGGAATATATCAAAAAGTTAGAGAAGGGGACAGTGCAAAACTCCCTTAAGGGAGGGAGGGAAGGGGGACACTCCAAAAAACACACAAATGGGCCTTAAAATAGAAAGTTAGCTTTTGGATGACGACTGTGTTGGAGGGCACCGAGAGCCACATTGTAAAAACAAAACAAACAAAACAAAGTAAAACAAAAACAAAACATTTGACACATAGCATATGCTTTGTCCTTCTTCCTTCAAAGCTCTCTTCCTACTCATATTCCCAATGCTGGATGTAGAAGACAGGTGGGAAGGAACAGAAAAGTTAATTGGAAAGTAAAACCAACTCTACAACTCCTTTCCCCACAGGCAGGTCTACAAGCCATGAGGCAGGCCTGAGACGAGCAAGAGGGGAAGAGCAGTGAGCCAGATTTGAAGCAGAATTTTTGTTTTAGAGTTCACTGGATGTAGAAAGAGATGAGATAGGAGGTCTGGTCAAGATGCTGTTCAACGATAGACAATCGAGGTATTTTACAAAGCATGTTGGTAGGCACTGGCAGGAGAAAATTCCTGAGTATACCATACCAGGTTCAGCTCAATCATAAACCAATAACCCATTTTTGGCAGAAACCATTTTATTCCCTCTCATCCACTCCATTAAGTTTGGTAATAGTCCTAGTTTTCATTTGGGGATCCTTTCTGGTAAACCTAATTCCTGACTCTAAAAACAGGGCTTATAGCTCAGGCTAAAATATTTCAGCATAAACTCATCTTCTGGAGACATTATTGGTTCAAAGAAGGGTGGCAACCAATTGCAGGTGGCTTGGGCTCCTGGTGTAGGGTTCACTGAGGGCTGGGATGGCAGCTTCAGGGATCTCAGCACCAAGCCCCAGTGGCACCTTCGGAATCTTTATTCCCCCAGCAATGGCTGTGGCCCTGAGGACTCATTTGGGTCCTTGTAATTGCCCTCTGCTCAATGAAATATATGGCCTTTTGACTTTTACACATGCTTCTTGCCAACTTTTGGATCTGTGAGAGGGGTTGAGAAGACCTCATTCACATATCTCAGGCCAGGGTTGGCCATGGGAATAGCAAATGTAATTAAAGAAATAGTCTCCTTCTGATAATCTCAGGACATCATCATCAGCTCAACTGATACAGAGCTGGAATATTAGAAGTCTTCAGAAGTTGCTTAATTTTTAAGGACGAAAATGCTGAGGGTGCTAATGGTCTTTATTTTTTTCATAGACATGGTGATAAGGATCTGTAAGACACAAGGACATTGGCATAGCTCAGAATGCGATTAAATGTTGTACATGAGAAATATGCAATGCAATTGTGTTTGTCATTTAAAAAAATAAAATATATACAGGATTGCTTTGGGGATATTCCCACCACCAGCCAGAATGTTAACTACATTTTGGATATTTCGATATGAGTTGCATTTTGATTGTAAGGTTACTCAACTTGCTATTCTTTATTCTATGGTGGCAAAAACAAGATAATTCCATCGAATCGAAATGCTTTGTAAGCTTTAATATAAATTGCAAGTTAGCTAAAATTATTAAAAGATGGCTAGGAAAATGCTAACGATCTGTGCAATTTGTTTTGTATTATTTCTCCTAAAATTAAAGTTGGAGAACTAAATGCAAATCACCAGAACAGCTAATCCAAGTGGTTTTTGTACCACTTGTCTTTCTCATAGGGAGTTTGAACTTTTTAAGTGACATGAGAGCAATCATGGGACACTATACTGACAAAATGTGTTTAACCCTCTATCCAAGTTCATGTCATAGCAGGTAGTTAGGATTGGACACATATGAATGTTTGTTGAAGTGTTGTGCCTCTGAAGGAAAATCATAGATTCTTCAACCACATGTATTCATGTAGATTCCTGCAGAAATATCTGGAGTAGCACTCCTGGCTGGTTTGAATTATGGATTAACCAACGAATGCTTTGATGTATAATATTTCAATGAGAACCAAAGCTATGTCTCCTAGAGGGTTATGTGGCAGATGTATTTGTCCACATTAGGCTCCTCATTATATAAGACAGCTGCGTAGATGCAGGACAATATCAATCATGAGGCTTATGCTTGCAGCCCAAGCAGACAACAAAGAGGTATAAAAACATTCTTCAGCGGCTACAGACATCTAGGACACCTAAGAAAAAAAATGTGGGTTTTATATTAAGTTTGGAAGGGGTGGTGTCCATACTTGATACCAAATATTTTAAATATCATTTTCATAATTAGTTATTCTGGGTATAATAAATGGAATTTGAAATCTATGCATGTCTTAAAACTCCTCAAAGAGAAAATTATACATATTTTTTTAACTTATATTCTTGCAGCTAATTGAGCTTATTTTTCAATAATAGTATTTTTGGTTAACTTTTCTGTCCTGTTTATGGTAAACTCCAGAGGCATGAGAAAAGTTTGAAATTCTACAGAAAGCAGTTTATTTTATGCTTTTATTTAGTCTACGAGACACATTTTCCCAATAATACCAATTAACTAATCAGCCATCTTTTTGTTATTTGGAGAACTTTCATGTTATAGTTAGTAATGACAATTGTTATAAGATAGTCTTTGTGTTTACCAGTGAATGATTACAAGTAAAGTGGAAAACAATTTTCCCATGAGGAACAGCCACCCACTTTTCAGTGTCTACCCGAATTGTCTTAGCTCTGCAGTTAATATACCATTTTAAAATTTTCCTGAAAAAGATTGTTACAGTAGTTCTCTATAGATTTCTGAAAATCTACTCTGAATGTGTTGTGATTAATGTCAGAGGAAAATGTTATAGTAGGTCCAAAACAGAGAACAAAGTAGTGGTTCCCAAACTGACCAATTTCAGAATTAACTAGGGAGTTTTGAGAAACAGAAATTTCCTTTATCCTGCCCAGATATACTCAATCAGAATTTCTAGGGCTGGAGTGGAGTGGAGGAATCTCAAGAAAAAACAACAACAAAAAAGTTTTCCTGCTCTAGGAAGCCATTGTTTTAAAATTAATGGCAATACCAAATTTGCTAAAGTAACAGAGAGATCTATAGGTTTTCACTTTCACTTTTTGAAAGGTCAGGTTTCTAGACTCTTTGGGAGAAACAAACTGTATCCCAGGCTGATGCAATTACAGGACAAAGAAGCAAGTTAGAAAAGAAACAAAATGACTACAGAATAATCAGTAAACTGAAAGATTTAAATCATAAATGTATAAGTGCCCTTAAAGAAGATATATGTTATATAGTCTCTAGATCTTTTCATCAGGAAAAGTCAAAATTGTTCATCACAAAGATAATCGTTTGCATCGATATGGTAATCTCTTTTGGTCTTCAAAACAGTGAAAGATAGACAGGAACGTTTCTATCTTCCTCATTTTGAGAAGCAAAGCTTGTCTCAAAATTACAGATAATTGAGCCAAGGTACAGAAACTTATGTGTGCTGATCTGTTCTATTTGGTGCTACGTTTTACAGGCAGAGCTGTGAAGTCAGGGGACGGTGTTATGGGTGATACCTCACACTCTTTTAGTGTGACAGGAAAGTAATAATGCATTTCTTGTAAATGTTGATAGCAAAGGTTTGCAACTTAAAAGGGGAATTTCATATATTTAGAAAATACTTGGAGGTGAAACCCTCACTCTTTAAAGGATTATTTAAAATGGTAATGCTACTACCTAAATTTGTAGATTGGAAGGGAGGTTAAAGGGCATTTAATCATGTTCCCTCATTTTATAGGTGAAGACTCTAAGGCTCAGAGTGCTTTATGGTTTGCACAGTAATTCATAGCTAATCTGAACAATTTTTGGAAAAAGAACATCTTTTCTATTTTTCCATCATTATGGATTTGTTAAAGATACTAAAATGAACTAATTGGTGATTTATGTTAGTTCAAATTGCTAATTTTTAACTTTAAATTTCACTTTTCATGCAAAAATGAACCTTTTTATAATACTTTAAACTGAAGAAATCTTCTTTTCTAAATAAGATGTCATATAACTGAGATAAAATTTATTATTTTACTTATGAAGGATTCCACCATTCCCAAAATTAAAGTGTTACTTTCTTTACCTGAACACTAATAATAATGGTGGTTTCAAAGGAGCAGCAAAAGAGAAATATTTTCTATTTTTCTTTACAAGCTGTTTACTGTTTTTATTTTGCTATCTGGTTATAGACAGAAAATTATATAAAACAATATTTTGAGGGAATTTTCTCCTGGTTGGTTTTAAATCACTGTGCTCCCTGAAACATTTCAATGTTTAAATTCTTCTCAAGTTATTATATTCACCAGTACCTGATTAATCCATTGCAGATATAAAAATGTATTGAAGAATAATAAATGGATACCATGTGATTTTTTTAAACTTGGACAGCTAATGAATGTGGCAACATTTTAAAGGAGGGGATAGAAAAAAATGTTCTGCATAATCAATAATGCATAATTCATACTTAAACATCATTAATTTCTAGCACTATGACATTTTTAAACGAATATATTGAAATGGAAACAAAATATTTTACAAAATGTTTTCCATATGGCAGTAATCTGAAAAAATGGGAAAAATTTGTCATTCTTTACTCAGTTTGGCCCAACAAGACTAAATAAAATATTTGCTATGATGTGATGGAAAATAGGGATCTTCTGGCTTATCAGGAAGTTTCTGGAAGTGAGCCTTTCTTACCTAATTGATGTAAAAAAAAAAAAAAAGAAGAAATGTATAACTTTTCAACTTGTAACTGAAAGAAATGGCAGTTTGGGAATAATGGTAATATTACTGAAGGTAAAGCAGAGTGCTGTAGAAAAGCTATCTCTTGATGATATTCTGTGGTCCTTCAAGTAAATTAAGTACAAAGGTTGGCCTCTTTACTTTTATTTACCTAGGCCAATTAATGCCCTTAATTTTTAAGCCACTTTGTGCTTGAGTTTTCTGTTGCTTATAAATCAGTGCCTCTTAACTGATAGATCATTTTAAAATCTAAAATTGTACCATGTGCTGCTGTCATTGATGCTGCGTTTTTCTTTAGGTTTTTATCCAATGATGTAAATGTTGTAAAGCCTGAAGCTATATAAGCATATCCATTTGTAAATCAAATAGATAAATAACCTTTAGGTATAAAAAATAGCCTCAATGGGATTATTGTAGAATTCCCCTAGGAATATCATGAAGAGTAAATATTAATGCCTTTTAATTGCTGTAAACTATAGTGTGAACTATAAAGTTTACACTATTGACATGCAGGATCATGACCAATTTTAAAGATGAGTTGATAAATATTACTCAATAGAATAAATTCACATCCATATCTGCTCCAAAGTAATTTTCTAAAACTTGCATTTGTGTCCTAGTTACTTTATCAGGAAATGAATCTTTAATTTGGAAATATAGTAGTATGGAAAGTTTGTCAAACTTAATTTCTTTTTGTAGAAAACTTCACTAACCATATATGATCTTAATAGAATAGTTGGAAACAGTTAATAAAAGTGGACAGTCCATTTCACTGGCATAAAGTCATCCTTTTTGAGGTCATTTACATTTGTCTATCTTTGAGAAAGCAACCTATTTGGTTTCAGTTTCTAGGTGGAACTTCTGAGTCAAGTTGCTGCTCAGAGCATGTGGTATTTTGCAGACTTCAACTCTACCTCAGCACTTGGTTACTAACCACTTTTTTTCTCTAAAATATGGGCAGTTTATATATTATGAACATTGTGTTTACCTTCAGGATATGGTAGTAAGTAGTTTCAGCCATTACAAAGCATTATTTTTTTTTCTCACATCCCTAAGAGCCCCTAATAAGCATTTCTAAGTTCTTCCAAGCTTCTCTCTCCTTTCCCAACTCAATGTTCTGCTCCTAATCTCCTCAGCTGCTCCTCATTTTATTGAGTCATTGGCACATGACTCATCCATTACTGAGATTTAGCTGTGTCTACCCCAAAATTGTGACAAATTTTACCATATCTGAATGGATGTATTCGTCAGTTGGGGCTATCATAGCAAATTACCATAGACTGAATGGCTTCAACAACAGAAATTCATCTTCTCATAGTTCTGGAGGTTAAAAGTTCCAAATCAAGGTCCAACAGGGTTGGCCTCTGGTGAGAGCTCTCTCTTCCTGGCTTGCAGACATCTGCATTCCCACTATGTTCTCACATGGCCTTTTCTTGGTGGGTAGGCAGGTAGAGAGAGAGAAAACTCTGTTGTTTCCTTTTATAAAGAAACTAATCCTATTTGATTAGGGCCCCATCATTATGACCTCACTTAACCTTAATGATTATCTTAGAGGCCTCATTTCTAAATACATCCACACGGAGGGTTAGGGTCTCAACATATAAATTTTGGTGGGGGGACACAAACATTCAGTCTCTAATACCGAAGAACAGGTAGTCAGGGAGATTTCAAAGTTATTATCTGCATGAGTTACTGAGCATAACTCTGGGATGTGGGAGTATAGGGAAACAATTCCTAAGAAAAGAGAGAATTGAAGCATGTTTGCTTCGTGGTCGATGGATGAAATCCAACCAATGCAGAGAATATACTCATAGAACATTATCTCTTTCTCAAATACTTCCTAGTCATGATTCATGAGTTTATGTTTGAAACTTTAGGATAAAGGACTAAGAAAAGTGAATAAGAACATCAAATGCCTTATAGTTGGACTTCCCTGGGAGAAAATGATAGTGTAAGATATGAATAGCCTCAACATTCGTGACTTCTAGTGTGAAAGACAACTGCGCTAGACCTTTGTCCAACGATTAAAAAGTGTTTTGGGGCAGGGCGCGGTGGATCACGCCTGTAATACCAGCACTTTGGGAGGCCGAGGCGGGCGGATCACTAGGTCAGGAGATCAAGACCATCCTGGCTAACACGGTGAAACCCCGTCTCTACTGAAAATATAAAAACTTAGCCGGGCGTGATGGCGGGTGCCTGTATTCCCAGCTACTCGGAGGCTGATGCAAGAGAATGGCGTGAACCCAGGAGGCAGAGCTTGCAGTGAGCCGAGATCGTGCCACTGCACTCCAGCATGGGCGACAGAGCGAGACTCCGTCTCAGAAAAAAAAAAAAGTGTTTTGGGATTCATAAATGAAGGTCATTAACACCCTTAATATTGAAATAAGCAAACATTGGACATTAGCATCCTTGGTCTAGGCATTAGCAGACAATGGAGTACCTCTGGTAGGCATCATCAAGAGCATTCTGGTGCTCTTGATGAAAACCTAAAGTGTGGTTTAACATAGGTATTCACAGAGGAAAGGCAGGGAGGGTGTAGTCTGTGAAGTGCTTGTGAGAATATTGTTTTTGTAAACATGTGAAACAACCTCTATAATTTCTGCAGGGGTTAAAGTGAAATAACAATATTTATAGATAATATGTTCAGAATACCTAGTATGTACTTAACATTTAATCTTTCAGTAATCCTATGAAGTCATTACTAATATTATTTTCTCATATTACTGATGAGAATTACAGAGATATTTAGCACCTTGCCCCAGATCATTTAGCATGTGACAGAGCTGGCATTAGAAGCAAGACAGTTTGACTCTCTATTTTTTAGACTAGTGTTTTTTAAAACTGCTGGAATTCTTGTACTTTGTGTAAGTACTATTGTGATACTAGCTTTTACCCTGAGGCAAAGATGGGTTTTGAAATTCAGGTTCATTTAATAGGTGCACAATAAAGTTTGGGGAATTATAGCAATGAAAATATCTTCAGCCTGCGGGTAAGATATTACCTTTACTTTATTCATCTGGCCATACTATTGCAGGCTAGTCATAGAGATTAGAGAGTAACTTCCTTCCCTGCAGGTTGAAAGATACATTTACTCATTTATCAATTCACAACATTTATTTTAAATATGTAGCTAACATACACCAGTAGTACTGGGAACAAAAATGCAGTCATAAACAAAAATGGATAGAAACTTTTCTGGAAAAATTCCTTTCTAGCAGGTAAGTAGCAGCTAAAGAGCTGTGAACAGTGGTTAATTGATTGATTAGCAGTTTCAAAGAATAGTGTTTTAAGGTGATAAATATTCTGTGACCCAGTTAAAGAACTAGCAGAGAGTGACATAAAAACTAATTAACATATCCTGCAGAATCAGATAAACCTCTACCTCCTTTCTATTTATCCCTCTGTTTTGTGTGTCTATTGTCTTATCTTTCTGTCCAGGTCCCCATACTATTTTTTTTCTTCCACTTCCTTTCTCTTCAAAACATTTAATCAAATAGAATGTAGCTAAATTTTTTTTACTCTTTTTTCCATTGACCTAGAAAGCGTAGGCAAAAATACGTGTTTGGGGTTTTTGTTGTCATTGCTGTTTATTGCCCTTTGTTTTTTTTTCCAACTCTAGAGGGTCACAGAAGTTTTTCTGGCAAGAGGAGACTTCATCCTTAGTAGAAGGGTAACTGTCAAATGACTAGGCATCCAGCCAGCAGATGGAATAGGAAAAGGAACCGTGGTACTGGTGACCCTCCAAAGCAAGTGAAGTAATCCGTTAGAGGAAAAGACAGCTTTAAATGTATTCTATTTCTAGAGAAAATTGAAGCCAAATTTCCACGTTATCCATCATTGAGAAAATTTTTAACTCATACCTTTACTCCTCTTTTTCCCTTTCCTTGTATATTTTCTGAAGATAAGAGAAAAGGCCAATTATAAATCCCTCTTCCAAATGGAAGAGAAGGGGGAGTTTTAACTTTAAACAAAGATTGAAGCTTCAACTATTACAGGGGACAGGACATATTAATGACTAAATTGTGGCTGACCTGTTAGCCTTCAAATGACCTCAGAACATTTGATAGTGTGTAAAAGTAATCAGAAATTAATGGGGCTTGCAGGAATCTTCATCGTAGGGCAGGGGATTTGCTATCCCAAAAGATCATATGAAAGGGGCAGAAAGACAAAAATAATTTTGCTTTCTAAAAAAATCTACTTTATGGTTTTACCTCGTGTGTTACTACAGTTACATTTGCTTGTATGTAACAATATCCTCTAGAGCATATCCTGGGAGTAGATTTGCAGGGACAGCTTATGCACATATTTAACTGCTAATTATAATTCTGAATTGTTTTTGACCTAGACAGCCTAAATGTTTTCCTCAAGTTGGCTAAACTTTAGACAGCTTTCCTCTTTCCTCTGGGCCTCCAACCTTCCTCTCATCCAGACCTTTAGAGAATCCTGAGGGCCTAACCATGAGGTCCCTCGTCCCCTCCCTTTTCTTAGAAAATTTACTTAAGAAGCCTGTAATTATAAATTCTTTCTCTGCCCCTTTGAGATGTAAATCTTGTAAAAGCCTCATGCCAGTTTCACAACCCAGGAATATTTTTCTCAAAGACCTGAACGTCATTCCTTTGAAATGTGATAGGAAAGGAAGACAGAAGATCTTTCTTTCAGTCTTTATGGCAGGGTAGAAGTCTAATGTCACTGGGCATGTAGCTCCAAGTTCTAAACCTACTTTCTGTCAGGAAGGTACAAGAAGGTTTACTTTTTCTTTGAATAAAGCCAATTAGTAAACACAGATGGCCTATGATTACCCTCATCCCAGCCATTGTACCATCCTTTTCTTCAGTGGAGTTGAGTTCAAGCTGAGCTCTGGCCTTTCACTTCTACTGCAGTAACCTTAAATAAGGTTTTCCTTGACTGTTTAACTATGCCTGGTACAATTTATGTTTTGACATTTTCCAATTACCTTATCATCAACGGTGTATGAGAAATTCTGTTATTGTAATTTCTAGTCATAACTTGGTATTTCAGTTGTCTGTTTACTTTTTTCATCATGATGGTTGTTCAGTTACATCTCATTTTAAATTTAATTCTCATTTTACTGATATAAGATTGATCATCCACCTTTTCATGTGCTTAGTGGATCTGCATATTTTCATTTTCTGTGAATTGCTTGATCAAATTATTTGCTCATTTCTGTTTTTTTTTTTTTTTTTTGTCTTGCAGATGTTTTAGACTTTCCCGATATATTCAACATACTAACCCTTTGTTGGCTATGTGTAACACACATCTTTCTCCAGGTACAGGCGTATCTACCTGCTTAGTATATCAGTCTTGTGAAGAATAGAAAATAACCATTCAATGTAGAAAATTCTATTTTTATTTCATATAGACTTTGTGATATTTTATTTGAAAAAATCTTCCTTTGCATTGCAACCACAATATATATATTTAGAGACAGGATCTCACTTTGTCACCCAGGCTGGAGGACAGTGGTGTGATCACAGCTCACTGCTGCCTTGAACTCCTGGGCCCAAGTGATCCTCCTGCCTCAGCTTCCAGAGTAGCTGGGACTAAAGATGCATGCCATTGTGCTTGGCTAATTTTTTTATTTTGAGAGAGACAGGGTCACACTGTGTTGCCAGACTAGTCTTGCAATCCTGGTCTCAAACATTCCTTCTACCTCAGCCTCCCAATGTTCTGGGATTATAGGTGTGAGCCAGCCTATATTTTTGAAGTTTTGCTTTTTATATATGACTTTAATTTGCCTAAGTAGAATATGAGATACAGATCCAATATCATCTTTTCATGTAGCTATATATTTTTTCTGGCAATACTTTTATATGCTTGATATGATTAGTTTAAAAATTAAATTGAACAGAAAGCCCTAAAAATTGAATGTGAAATGTCACAAATGAATCTAAGTATTTATCTTAGTGACATTGATTTATTTAAATCACTATATTTATTTTAAAACATAGTAATTGACTATACATCCTTGTGGAATATAACTTAAAGACAAGGCAATGGAAAATATTTCAAACTGTTTTCAGTGATATAATAAATTACAACATTGGTATTATTATTTTGAAATAACAATGTATGTGTCTATGAATATATATGTGTATATATGTACATAGGTACATATATTTATAGACACATACACCTATGGAATATATAATAAAATAAATTTTGTAATTAGGTTAACAATATATCAATGGAATGTACAGAATCTGGAATATGGAACAAATAAACTAATTTGTTTTGGCAGTAACCTGTGGGACAAAATAGGAAAAGGAGAAGGAAACTATAGATTAAAAGAGATTTAAGAGTACATAAACTAATGATAATGCATAGATCTTGTTTGGATCTTAATTTAAGCAAACCAAATATTAGAAAAATGTTTTAAAGACTGGGAAGGAAATTTAAACTTAAAGTAAATATTTGATTGTCTTATTGTTAACTTTTTAAAAGTGTGTGATGGTTAATATTGAGTCTCAACTTGATTGGATTGAAGGATGCAAAGTATTGCTCCTGGGTGTGTCTGTGAGGGTGTTGCCAAAGGAGATTAGCATTTGAGTCAGTAGACTGGGAGAGGCAGACCCAACCTCAATCTGGGTGTGCATCATCTAATCACCTTTCAGCATTAAAAGCAGGCATGAAAAGAGCAGACTCCCTGAGTCTTCCAGACTCCATCTTCCTCTCATGCAGGATGCTTCCTGCCCTCAAACATCAGACTCCAAGATTTTCAGCTTTTGGACTCTTGGACTTACACCAGTGTTTACCAGGGGCTCTTAGGCCTTCAGCCACAGACTGAAGGCTGCACTGTCAGCTTTCCTACTGTTGAGGTTTTGGGACTTGGACTGGTTTCCTGGTTCCTCAGCTTGCAGATAACCTATTGTGGGACTTCACTGTGTGATCATGTGAGTCAATTCTCCTAATAACTCCCCTTTGTATATTCATCTATCCTATTAGCTCTGTCCCTTTGGAGAACCCTGACTAATACAAAGTGTAATGGTAAAAATTAATTATGTATTTTTTTTAATTTTCCTTTCAGTTCCGGGATACATGTGCAGAACATGCAGGTTTGTTACATAGGTATGTATACATGTGCCATGGTGGTTTGCTGCACCTATCAACCCGTCATCTAGGTTTAAGCCCTGCATGCATTAGTTATTTGTCCTAATGCTCTCCTTCCCCTTGGCCCCCACCCCCTGACAGGCCCTGGTGTGTGACATACCCCTCCCTGTGTCCACGTGTTCTCATTGTTTAACTCCCGCTTGTGAGTGAGAACATGCGGTGTTTGGTTTTCTGTTCCTGTGTTAGTTTGCTGAGAATGATGGCCTCCAGCTTCATCCATATCCCTGTAAAGGACATGACTTCATTCTTTTTTATGGCTGCATGGTATTCCATGGACCCAGCAATCTCATTAGTGGGTATATACCCAAAAGATTATAAATCATTCTACTATAAAGACACATGCACATGTATGTTTATTGCAGCACTATTTACAATAGCAAAGAAATGGAACCAACCCAAATGCCCATCAATGATAGACTGGTAATTATGTTTTTAAAAATATTACTTATCTTTAGAGATATATAATAAAATATTTACAGATGAAATGATATGATGCCTTGGATTTGCTTCAAAATAATCCAGCGAGTAAAGGGAAAGCAGGTGGGTTTAGAAATGAAATAAGATTAGCCAGGAGTTAATAATTGTTGAAGCTTGGTAATGGGTACATGAAGCTTCATTATATTATTTGCTGCACTTTTGTATATGTGTGAGAGTTCTACAATAAAAATAAAATGTTAAAGGAAAATAAATATATTTTTAAATTGCATGTGATACCAAGAATATAATTAAAAACTACACCAGAAACATAAAGAAAAATTTTAGTGAGTAATATGGAAGATAAATTTGAGATACTTTCAGAGGGACACATTAAGAAGATTAAAACAAATAAAAGTAAGTTAGTGCCTTAATAAACCACCCCCAAACAAAGTGGCTTATAATAGCAATAATTTACTTTTGTTCATGGAACTGTAAGTCATCTGAAAGTTGGCTTGGACTGACTTGAGTGGCTTGGCAAAAAGTCCAGGTCTGCTGAAATGTCTGCCTTCCTCTGTGGACTAACAGGCTCTCTGGGGTATGATCGTATTGTTGGTGGCAGAAACACAAGATGGCAAGCCCAACCATGCCAGAACATTTCATGCCTCTGCTTTTGTCACATCTACTAACCTCCCTTCCATTGGACAATGTAAACTATACATCTGGACTGAATGACAAGCAGCGAGGTGTACTCTTCTTTTACTGGAAAGAACAAGTTCACATGGAAAAGCGGGTAGTTACAGGGTAGCATAAGGAAGTGGGGTAGATAGTTAAATATGTTTGCCACCTTCATCACATTTTCCCAAATTACCGTCATGTAACCCTCACTGATTTTCCCAGGAATCCCAAATCTCTCATCCAATCCTAGCATTAAGCTCAAATTTTAGGACATCAAGATTTACCTTAGGTACAGATGCCATTCCCTTTAATTCAGAGACCAATGAACTAAAGGAAAAAACCCCACAAAACTAATAAAACAAGTTATCTGTTCCCTGAACAACGAATGTATAATAGTGGAACAGGGATAAAATAAATTGGACAAGCCTTCCCATTCCAAAAGTTGAAGACTGTGGGATACAGGGCATTCACTGGCTAATTAGAGTTCTGGAGTCTTCCTGGGTGAATGTCAGGCCCTAGGGGGTCTGCACAGGATAGCCCATGGAGTCGCATGCAGACACTCCTTCTTGGTATGATCTGGGAGCTAAATAATGTTTTTAATGCTTGAAAGAAGTTTAAAAACAAAGCAAAAACAAAGAAGGATATACAGACATTACACGTGGCCAGCAAGCCTAAAATATTTACTATCGTCACATTAAAATGTGTCAAATGCTGCCCTAGAGCTAGGGAATTTGCCTTGACTGAGCCTGACATCTACTTCCTGGTAATGACTTCCATAGTTAACCATTGCTCTTGACTCCACAGCCCTGTAGAAAATATATATTTTTTCCTTTTGGTGCCTGGGCAGATTTCACAATCTGCTTTCTGCCTATAGAAACTTGGAGGTCCAGGGAGGTTTTACATCTCAAATTTTCTGTCTCCTTTAGTCCAGGCTGGCAGGGCTTTATGCTAGTTCTGCCTTCTTATAAACTCCACTGAGTTTCTATTATATCTACAAGAGCATCGGGTACATCAGATTTCTGTGGAACCACACCTTTAGCCACTCTGTAATCATCTTTGGCCGAGAGAATCTACTAAGTGCTTATATTAACTCAGAGTTCTTATAGAAGGATGTTAGAGGGACACCCTTGGTTTTGTCTTTTTCTGAGGCCATGCCTTACTGGTCCTTATCTCCATGGCACCACTTCAAATTTGGTCTCTCCTCTAAAGTTAATTTGGTAAGAAATAGTTTTATCTTCCATCCCCCAAATTTCTGGCCTGACTGTATTCTCTTCACATTCTGTTTTCTGACTGGCCAGTTCCTTTCTGAGCTTAACTTTTTCTTGTAGTACCTTACCAAACGCATCTGGTAACAGCACACTCTTTCAAAATCTCCTTCAAATTACCTCCCCCAACTCTACAAGTCCATTAGGTAGATTTTCTCCCTTCCACATTATCACAGGTGGTAGATCCTAACCAAATATTTTCTCACTCCATAATACAGTTTGCCAATTTTACAGCTGCTTTGTTTCTTCAATGCGTACCACCTGGTCCCAAATCCACTGCTATATATTTTAAGAATTTATTATAGCAGGACTGCATAGCTAGGTACCAATTTCTGAGTGAATAAACTATTGCATATCAATGCTGACTAAAAGCTACCTGACATTGAATAGCTTAAAGTAGTACTGATATATTTTTGCTGCAGAATTTGTGAGTCAACTAAGATTAACAGATATCAGCCGAGTTCGTCAACTGTAGCAGGCTGGGCTTGGTTCAGTGAGCTCACCAAAACAAGTTCTTTTAATGTACGTAGAAAAAATGAAGGCCCAACTGCCTAGTACATATCAATTCTTTGTGTTTCTTCTGCTAGCTACCTTTGTTCCAAGAAATGCACAGGACTGAGCCTAAAGTTCAAGGGTAGGGAAATATACTGGCTCTACAACAGTAAAATTATAACTCTAAGTGTGTGACCATGGGGAAGAATAAAATTTGGGACCAATAAGTCAATCTCCTACTGAAGGTAATTGATACAAAATACAAGTAATGAAAACCCATCTCAACATTTACAGGTGTTTCTGAATGATGAATCAGGACATCTGGAAGAGAAGTGGAAATCAATGTCATATTTGAAGAAAACACATCAGACCTCAGGGGAAAAAAGACACTCATATATTTCTGAAGTTCTTACCCTATTATTCAGTAAAACAATTTAAACATTAAATTTAGAAAAATTAATTAAATATATGCAATGAAAGACAAAAATAGAAAACAATAAAGATAAAAGTAGGAGTGATTACATTAGAAAATAAAAAGTAGAATTAATTATAAATATGTCCTTCAGCTAATTTTAGAAAAACAAAATAGAAAAACCCTGGCAAATCACGTTAAGCAAAGAAGAGAGATAAATAAGTAAAAATTAGAAATACAGTTGTCCTTCCTTATCCATGGGGGACACATTCCAAGATCTGCAGTGGATGCCTGAAATGATGGATAGTACAGAAGCCTATATGTATATATTTTCAATATATATTTACCTATGATAAAATTTAATTTATAAATTAGGCACAGTAAGATATTAACAATGATAGCTAATAATAAAATAATCATAACAATATATTGTAATAAAAGTTATGTGAGTGTGGTCTCTCTTTCTCTTTTTTTGAGATCTTGCTCTGTCACCCAGGCTGGAGTGCAGTGGCCCATTTCAGTTCACTGCAACCTCCTCCTCCTCCTGGGTTCAAGCCATTCTCCTGTCTCAGCCTCCCAAGTAGCTGGGATTACAGGTGTGTGCCACCACGCCTGGCTAATTTTTGTATTTTTAGTAGAGACGGGGTTTTGTGATATTGGCCAGGCTTGTCTCAAACTCCGGACCTCAGGTGATCCACCCACCTCGGCCTCCCAAAGTGCTGGGATTACAGGCATGAGCCACTGCACCTGGCTTCAAAATTTCTTATTGTGCTGTATTCACCCTTCTTATAATTATGGGAGATGATGAAATACCTACATGATGAGATTGAGTTGAAGGACATAAGCATTGTGATTTAACATTAGGTTACTATTGACCTGAGGATACATCAGAAGGAGGATCCCCTGCTTTGGGTGATCTTGGGTCATCAAGCTATGAGGCTGAAAATGGTTGGATATCAGGAGACTATTTTGATTTCTAATGGGTGGGTAGAATATGCAGCATGATATGCTGGACAAAGAGATGATTCATATTCAAAGGGATGATTCACATCCTGGGTGGAATGAAGGAGAACAGCATGAGATTTCATCATAGTACTCAGAATGGCACACAACTTAAAATTTATGAATTATATATTTTTGGAATTTTCCACTTAATATTTTCAGAACTTAGTCGACCATAGGTAACTCAGATGACAGAAAGTGAAGCAGTGGAAAATGAGAGGACTACTGTCAAAAAAATTCTGCAGCGATGTACATATTTTCAAAATGTTTGACTTATTAAAATTTGGTCTGAATAATATAATGGCATTTATGTAATTATAAATTGGATTTCAAAAACACAGTTTCATTAAGCTGATTAATAATTTTGAAATAGTGATTATACCTTCAAAAAAAAAGGAATGAATGTGAAATATTAAAATTTTGGTCACCAAATAAGTTGTCTTTTGATTATAGATGTAATATAATCTAGCTTTTACTGAGTGTTGACTAGGTGCCAACCACAGTGCCTGAACTTTGCATGGTTAACCTGTTATATTTTATATATTTATGGTAATTTTATTATCTCCCTACAGACATTCAGTGAAAAAAACTGAAGATTAGAAAATAAAAAATTTTCCCAAGGCCACCTAGCTTGTAAGTGGCACAGTCTGGATTTGGATCTGGGTAGTTGCAGTGAAGAGCTTCTACTTTTAATCACAATGCCATTCCACAGCTTGATGCAGATATAACATTTTATATTTTTCTACTTCTAAACTTGGAAGAAAGCACATAAAAGGAAAGTGTGAAGGAGGACGATGTACTAAACGGCAAGTTTATAAAAATAAAAAGGTAATGAGGAAAAAAAATACAAAGGCGATATAAGGTCTCCGGTTACCTTGTTAGGTGAAGTAAACTCAAACAACAAATTGCTGTAGTAATTTGCAATAAAATTCTGGAGAAATTTTAATTAGAGAAAGGCATCCAAATTTTATAAACAAAGTTAGGACAAAACTTAGAATTATTGAATACCCTAAATATGGAGAAAGAAGCTAAATACTTTGTTTTATGACAAAACAATTACAATTTTAAAAATTATTTATATCATAAAATTGGACTGGGAAAGGGTTTTTTAAATAAGACCTGAAAAGCATAGGCAACAAATGCAAAAATAGACAAACGTAATCTCGTAAAGCTAAAAAGCTTCTGTACAGCAAGGGAAACAATAAATGGGGTGAAGACAACCTACAGCATGGGAGAAAGTATTTACAAACTATCCATCTGACAAGGGACTAATATCTAGAATATATAAGAAATTCAAACAACAGCAAAACAAGCAAGCAAACAAACATAAAACAAAAATGAAGAAACCCAATTATCCAATTAAAAATTGAGCAAAAGACCTGAATAAATATTTTCCCAAAGAAGATATACAAATGGCCAACAGATATATGAAAAATGCTCAATATCACTAATCATCAGGGAAATGCAAATCAAAGCCACAATGCGTTACAACCTTAGACTTGTTAAAATGACTAATGTCAAAAAGTATAAAAATGCATGTTGACAAGGATGTAGACAAAGGAAAAGGAATGCATTGTGATGGGAATGTAAATTAGTAGAGCCATTATGGAGAAAAGCATAGAAGTTCATCAAAAAATTAAAAACAGAACTACCATATGATCCAGCATTCCCATTACAGGGCATATCCAAGGGAAATGAAATTAGTATATTGAAGAAATATCTGTTCTCCCATGTGTATTGGTATCTAGTGCTGTTCACAATTACCAAGATATGGACTCAGCCTCAATGTCCATGTACAGATGAATGGATAAAGAAAATGTGACGTGAATATTTACAATGAAATATTATTTAACCATAAAACAGAATAAGATCCTGTCATTTGCAGCAACATGGGTAAACCAGGATGAAAGTTTAAGTGAAATAAGCCAGGCACAGAAAGACAAACACTACATGATGTCACTCATACGTGGAATCTAAAAAATTTGATTTTATTGAAGTAGAGATTAGAATAGTGGTTACCAGAAGTTGGGGGTGGTATGGAGGTGAGGTTGGGGTGGGGGTGGAAGAAATTGGTCAATGATTTGTCGATGAGTACAAAGTTACAAAGTTATGGTTAAACAGGAAGAATACATTTTCTTGTTCTATGACACAGTAAGGTGACTATAGCAAATAACATTGTACCGTATATTTCCAAGTAGCTAAAAGAGAAGATTTTGAATGTTGTAACCATAAAGAAATGACGAGTTCTTAAAGTAATACATATGATAATTATCCTGATTTGATCTTTATACAATGTATAGATGCATTAAAACATCACATTGTACCCCATAAATATGTACAATTATATGTGAATTCTAAATAAGGAATAATTAATAAAAAATAAATTGATGATATACCCTAGGCATAAAAATTCCGTCAAGAGTACAATACCTCACTGACATACTGAAATCATGTTTTCAGGAAAAAAAAAGTAAGTACATTTGGAATTCATATACATTTTATGAAGCCCTGAATACAGAATAAGTAAGATGTAAAAAAAAGTGTTTTAGAATTGTGGAACTACAAGTAGTATTGATTAATAGCAGTTGAATTGTGGGTTAGGATACATTAAAATTATTCTACATTTCTATTTTTCCTCTATTTTAAAATTGTATAGAAGGTATTAACTACTTCAAGTTTGTAAAAATTTATCAACACAATGTTTATATATTCACAAAATAAGAATGCTGAAAAATAATCATATGTTGACAAAAATGTTTCATTGTATTATGAGGACTTCACAGATGCTATAAGGACCATAGATGAACTCATTGGGATACAAGGAGTCCAAGTCAAAAAAAGTTGTGTTTTGGGTTATACTTATTACAGAAAGATTAATATTTAATACTTGGTAAATAGATGTTTATGAAAAAGAATTATATATTTAAAAAAAGAGTGCAGTTAACTACATGCTAAATGCTTTCACATCCAAGAAAAGCCAAGAAATTGCCTCATCAATTATAATACAGCACTTCCATTTATCACAAAAAAGTATATATTATTTGTTGTGACATATATAGATGCAAAAGAATAAAAATACACTGAAATACATACACATAATTTATTATGGTGGATGTTTCCAATAAGGAGTTGTTTGAATTGAGACAAATGATGATATATTATTATTTATTATTTTTATTATAAAGTTGGCTTTGGAGTATATATGGTATATATGGCATAAACTTAGCACTTGTCAATCTGACTCCTATATCAGATATTTTTGACTTTACTTTTATTATTTTACATTTTAAAAATCCCAATTAATAAATGTGGTCGTTAAACGTCTATATACAAGCAAAGAGTGACAATCTCTTCTCATTGTTTCCCTCCAAAGCAGGATAATTGGAGGATGGCTTCGCTTGGAATCGAAACACATTAAGTTGCATATCTGATTAAGCAACTGATGCAACAGTAGAAATGTGTTGTGGGTTAGTGGAATATGTCTCCAGGGCATAGAGTTTAAAATTCAGAAAGAACTGGGCTGATATCATGAAGCTGCTATTTAATTCCCTTTTGGGTCAAGCATGATACTAACAGCTTTATTTCCCAAATGTATCATCTATAAAATGGGAATCATAATAATACATATCATATATTTATAATTAAGATGAAATAGACTAATATATGTGGTGAGCTTAGAACAGTGAACACACAGTAATATTGCTATCGTTACTATATTGTTGCTTTATATTGCTGCTAAGATTCTTGAGGGGGTTTCTTTATCACTTGTTATCTGATCTTTATTATTTTTTTTGCCAATTTATCTTTTAATTCATCCATGTAGATTTATATATCAGTAGTTCTGTTTTGAGGACTTCATCATATTTCTTTTCAGGGGAATAATTGTATTTGCTTGTGTAATCATGTGCACATAATGACAATTTGGTCAATGACACTGCATATATGATAGGGGTCTCATAAGATTATAATAGAACTAAAAAATTCTTATCCCATAGTGATATTGTAGCAGTCATAATACCATAGTGCAATGCATTATACACGTGTTTGTGGTGATTTTGGTGTAAACAAACCCACCGCACTGCCAGTCAAAGAAAAGTACAGCACCTAATATTATGTACAGTACACAATGCCTGATAATGATAACAAACCACTGTGTTACTGGTTTATTAATTTACTATACTATACTTTTTATCATTATTTTTGAGTGTACTTCTACTCCTTCTATTAAAAAATGTTAACTGTAAAAATAGCCTCTTGCACAACATTAATTAGAATCAATAAGAACAAGCTCCTTATCTTTTTGGCAATATCTGGGAAAAATGTTAATTTGTCACCACAAGGAGTGATGTTAACTGTAAATATTCCATAAATGTCCTTTAACAAATTGTTTCCTTCTATTCTTAGTTTTTTAGAAGTTTCTATTAATACCATGAATGGATGTTGTCTAGAATTTTGTCGTGTTTTTCTATCTTTATTTTCTCTTCTAATTTAATAGGGTGGAGTGCAATGATTGATTTTCAAATGTTAACCTATCGCTTTACTTCTGGAAGAGTTCAACTTTAAATGATGATGCATTATTTGCTTTGTAAATCATGAGATTCCATTGCTAACATTTTATTAAGATATCTGTGTTTGGGGTGCTGAGGAATACTCACTTGTAAATTTGTCATTATGTAATTTCAGGGTTTTTTTTAAGTACTTTGTTGATTGCATAAAATGATTTGGTATATATTCCTTCCTTTAATATTTTTTGAATGAGTTTGTATAGAATTGGGATCTTTTTCTGTAAAATACTTTTTAACCAGAATTTTCTTTGTGGGAAATTGTTGATTATGTACTCAGTTTCTTCAAAAGATTTTCTATTTTTTTCTTGAGTCCATTTTAGTAAGTTGTGATTTCCAAGAATTTTCCCATAGCATCTAATTTGTTGACAATGAATTCTTTGAATTTTGCTCTTCCTTTTTGAAATTCTGTAGAATCTGTAGTGACATTCTCTTTTTTATTCCTGATAATGTTAATTTGTGTCTTCCTGAGATATGACAGGGATTTATCAATTTTTAGTCTTTTCAAAAAAGCCAAAGTTTGTCTTTGTTGGTTTTCTCTATTGCTTTTCTCTTTGCCATTTGATTTCTTATCTTCACTATTTTCTTTCTTCTACTTATTTGATATTATTCTTCTTTCATTATCTTCTTGAAGTGAAAATGTAGATAAGTAATAGTAAACTTTTACTCTTTTCTAATATTAGCATTTAATGCTATAAGTTTCCCTATAACAGTGCTTGAGATGCATCTCACAAATTTTGACATGTTGTATTTTCATTATTATTCACTTCAGACTATTCTCTCTTTTTTTACTGTGATTTTTTTCCCTTGGCCTACATGGCATCTGGAACCGAATTGTTTAATTTCCAATTATTTCTGACTTTCTACATATCAGATTTAATGGATTTCTAATTTAGTTTCATTGTTTTCAGAAAATATACATTGTTAGATTTCATACTATGACGGTTATTTTATTTATTTATTTATTTTGAGACAAGGTTTCACTCAGTTGCCCAAGCTGGAGTGCAGTGAAATGATCACAACTCATTGCAGCCTCGACCCGCGGGGCTTCAGCAATTCTCCCACCTTAGAGTGCCAAGTAGTTGGGGCCACAGGTGCGTGTCAGAATGCCCGGTTAATTTTTGTTTTTGTGGAGATGGAGTTTCATCATGTTGTCCAGGCTGGTCTAGAACTCCTGAGCTTAAGCAGTCTGCCTGCCTCGGCCTCTCAAAGTGCTGGGACTATAGGTGTAAGCCACTGTGCCCAGTCACTTTGAAAGTTACTGAGAATTATTTTAGCCCCTCATTATGGTCTACTTTATTAAAAATCTATGTTCTTGCAAAAAATGTGTTTTCTGCACATAGGTATTATAGTCTATAAATGTTAATTAGGTCAAGGTAATTTGCAATTTCAAAAAATTGTCCATATACTCTTATTTTAAAAAAATTCTATCTTAAGTTATAGGTTAACCTGATTTTACATGCATTTCGAGACTCTAGGTCACAGGCTTTATGAAAACACACACTTTTATCGTTACTAGTAGAGGATGTGTCACTTGTGATGCCAACTAATCAACTGTTGTGTAGATTAGTTGCTAGTAAGAGGCACTTACTGAATCTGCCCAGGCTACTTTCCCTAAGTAGGCAGGTGGTTCCTACATTGACTTTGCCTGGTAGGGCTGTGACTACCTGTTCATAGTTAAATATTTTTCCAAACAGATGATTTTCATAATGGCCTCACAAGATAGTGTCAGGTGGATCTCCTTCTGAGAAAACAAGTCACTGGATCCAAAGCAAGTTTACCAGTTTGCCCTCGGTAAATGGCTAAATATGGCAGTGCACCACGGTTATATGGAGGTACATAACAGAGGCAGTGGGCTAACAGGGATTGCTGTTTTGCCTGCATCATCACCTGTGCTGCCAGCAGGTTTGTTTACTGTTTTTAACTCATGATTAATGAGAGAAAAATGTATCATATTTTGCCTAATGGTCTGTGATTTTATTAATTTGGTTTAGAAGTTTTCTTTATTTCTGTGAGTACATATGGGGAGGACAGCTGGGGGTAGAGAAGGCAGACAAATGTTCAGTCTCCCGTTGCAAACCAGATGCTGCCTGACTGGAAGTAAGAAATATATAAATTGCTTGGCTAATCCCTGCCAAAAACCTAATGTCCGCTAGTGAAAAGCAAATTGGTATCTTGTGTCAGTACTGACACTTTTATTTCCAAACTTATCTTTTGTTTACCCATATCAGGGGTTTTCAATATGTTTTCCAACAAGAAAAATTATTCCTGGTAAACCTGAGCAGTTTCACAAAATTCTCAGTAAGAAAGATACTATAATTTATAACCAGACAAGCCTGTGTGCTTGAGGGTCTCTGGGATTTTCAGGTAGTGAAGCAAAGCAAATACTGTAATCTGATTCTTTTCTTAACATTTAGCCAATTTAAATACAAGTTATTCTCAATCTGCTGTGTAATTCCATGTTACCTTAATCAAAATATACTGACAACGCACAATAGGGGGAGGGATAGGAAGGAACTGACTGTTATTGAGAAATATATATATTTTTTAACTTCAAGGCCCACAACAGTCTTTTCCAAAGACTGTGTTCCAACCGTACCTATATTATGTTACAAAAATCCTTACAAAATCTTATGAGATAAGCAGTATTAGCCACAGTTTAAAGAAGAAGAAACTAAGCTTCAAAGTTAATACCTACCACTCTAGGACTTTCAGACTGTAAACACAAAATCAAAAACACGAATTCAATTATCTACAGTGTTAATGATCATACTAAATCTTCCATTACCACTTACCTTTCCTTCACTGATCCAAGGACATTATTATATCTGTCACTGTACTGAATTATTAGATAATGTTACATTTAATTGTATTTAAATGCAATGCAACAAAATAAACTTTCAAAAATCAAATAAATATTTTTTCTCTAGAAGAAATATTCTTCCTAAGAAGTGTCTGTATAGTTAAGATGTAATAAAAACTATTAAGATATTAATGACATGCTTCTAAATTACATGATTCATTTTTATTCAATGACAATTGATAAATTAACTCTTTTCTGTGAAAGACAGCGAGTTTAGGTGTTTTTTTTTTGTTTGTTTGTTTGTTTTCCCCACAGTGTCTTGCTCTGTGGCCCAGGCTGGAGTGCAGTGGCACAATCTTGGCTCACTGCAACCTCCACCTCCTGGGGTTCCAGTGATTCTCCTGCCTTAGCCTCCCAAGTAGCTGGGATTACAGGCACACACCACCATGCCTGGCTAATTTTTGTATTTTTAGTAGGGACGGGGTTTCGCCATCTTGGCCAGGCTGGTCTCGAACTCCTGACCTCAGGTGGTCCACCTGCTTTACCCTCCCAAAGTGCTGGGATTACAAATGTGAGCCAGCACGCCTAGCCTCACATGCATTTTTTAAAAAATAATTATGAGTGATGTAAGGTACCCTTTTCCAATTTTCCCAAATGGTAACATCCTACAGAACTACAGTAAAAAATCACAACCAGGGTAATGAAATCAATACAGTCAAAATATAGAAGATTTCCATCACCATCAATGCCTCACGTTACCCTTTAATAGTCACAATATATAGAAGATTTCCATCACCACCAATGCCTCATATTGCCCTTTAGTAGCCACAACAAAATCCCTGTTACTTCTTAACCTTTGGCAACCATAATCTACTCTTCATTTTATAAGTAATTTCAAGATACAGAAAACATCAAATACTCCTACTCCTGACTTCTTTATAGATTTTCTAAATACAAGATAATGAGAGAGGAGAGCAGAGCAAACCTGGGAGCTAATTGCAAAAATAAAGACTTTTTGTTATTTCAACAGTTTTTGCGGTACATGGGTAATTTCTTTAGTGATTTCTGAGATTTTGGTGCACACATCATCCAAGCAATGTACACTGTACTCAATTTGTAGTCTTTTATCCCTTAACTCCTTCCTAACCTTTTTCCCCAAGTTCCCAAAGTCCATTATATCATTATTATGCCTTTTTATCCTCATAGCTTAGCTCTCTCTTATAGGTGAAAACATATGATATTTGGTTCTCCATTCCTGAGTTCTTTCACTTAGAATAATGGCCTCCAGCTCCAGCTAAGTTGCCACAAAACACATTATTGTATTCATTTTCTGGCTGAGTAATATTCCATAGTGCATATAGACCACATTTTCTTTATCCATTTATTGGTTGATTGGCACTTGGGTTGGTTCTGTATCTTTGCAATTGTGAATTGTGTTGCTGTAAACATGTATGTGCATGTATCTTTTGTTATATAATGATTTCTTTTCCTTTGGATAGATATCCAGAAGTCGGATTGCCAGAGTGAATGGTGGTTCTACTTTTAATTCAAAAAAGACATTTTTAATTGAAGTTTTATTGAGATAATTGTAGACTCACATGCAGTTATAAGAAATATTCCAGAGAAATCTCTTGTGCACCCTGCTGTTGCCCCCAAAGGTAGCATTTTATAAAAGTCTTCTGTAGTATTATATATCACAACCTGGACTTCGAGACAATCCACCAATCTTATTCAGATTTCTTTCAATTTTAATTATACTCATATGTGTGTTATTTGTGTCTGTGTGTATATATATATATATACACACATAGACACACACACACACATATTAAATTCTATACATTTTTTACCCCAGAGCTTGGAGGCTTGTTCAACTTTTTGAATAAGTAGGTACCTTGTATGTCTTTTGTAAATTTGGAACATTTTCACCAATTATTTCTTTTAATACTTTTTAAGCCCCATTCTCTTTCCTTTCTGAGACTCTGATAACATGAATTTTAACCTTTTGCTATTGTCCCACAGGTCCCCGAGGCCCTGTTTATTTCTGTCTACTTTTTATCTCTTGCTCAAACCGGTGAATTTCTATTGTTCTATGTTCTAGTTTATTGATTTGTTCTTGTCCAATTCTGGTGCTGAGTTCACCCACTGAGTTTTTCATTGCAGTGATTGTATTTTAAGATCTAAAATTTCCATTTGATTTTTCATTTTGCCTTGTATTTCATTGTTGAGACTTTTTATACATTGTTGAGGCTAGTTTATTCATTTGTTTCAAACATGTTCATAAGTACTCATTGACACATTTCATGATGGCTGCTTTGAAATGTTTGTTAGATAATTGTAACATCTTTGTCATCTTAATAGTGGCATCTATTGATTCTTTTTTTCATTCAGTTTAAGATTTTTCTAGATCTTGGTACGATAACTAATTTTTTTTTTATCAAAACATAAACATTTTGAGTATTATATTATGAAACTCTAGATCTTATTTCAACCTCATATTTTAGCTGGCTTCCTCTGAAATTGCTCTTGCAGGGGAATAGTGGGTTCCTACTGCCAAGTGTTAGAAGAAATCCAGATTTCCCATTTGGCCTCCACTGACACATGAGGGGGTGCTTCTTTGGACTGCACAGTGGGAGTTGAGTTCTGCCTCCCCACTAGGTCTCCACTAATACCTCCTTGGCTGCAAGATCTAGGAAAGCTTAGTTCTGCCCCTTCTTGGTCTCTATTGACACTGCCAAGACAGGTTATCTTTCTTACTGATGAATGGTGGTAAAATTCTTGACTAGGCCCCTCCAACACTGTAAGCATATAGAGAGGGATTGTTAGCTGCCTTCAAGTTGTTTTCTATCACAAGACCCTTAATGCCCCAAATATAAATCTTTTCCATGTCAGTCAGTCATTCTGAGAGATTGTCTCCAGGTAAATAATGTGAATTTCTATATGTAATTTCCAAGAGTGCTTTGGAAGAGAGTGGGATGCTATGGTGTTTTGTATTGTGTTCCTATGCTTAGTCTAAATTTTCTTCCCTGTTGGTATTCACTGAGTACCACTCTTATACATGTCTGCCTGTCTTCTGTATTTACCACTTTCTCTAATATACTTTGCATCTGTTCATTTATTTTTGGCTTTTAAAATTTTCTTCTTTACATCTTCTATTTCTTTTACCGTCCATTCATTGTCCATATTTGTTCTTATATTCTGTTTGGTTTAGTCTTCATGTCTGAAATAATTGTTAGTTTTTTAAAAAAATAAACTTTTTATTTTAGAACAAGTTTAGACTGGCAAAGAAATTCAGAAGATAGTACAGAGAGTTCCTATAAGCCCATGCCCATTTTCCTCGATTATTAACATCATGTATTAATTTGTACATTTGTTGTAACCAATGGGCCAATATTGATACAGTATTATTATTAAATAAAGTCCATACTTTATGTTCTAATATCCTTTTTTTCTGTTGCAGGATCCTCTCCAGGATACCATATTACAATCAACTGTCATACCTCCTTAGGTTGCTCTTGGCTATGATGGTTTCTCAGACTTTCTTTGTTTTCGATGCCCTTGATAGTTTTTGAGTCATGTTGGTCAGGTATTTGGTGGAATATCCCTCCTTTGAGATTTTTCCAATATGTATTATAAGTCTTAAGTGGGGGAAGATGACAAAGGTTAAGTGCCATTTTCTCCACCTCATATTGAGAGTACATACATGAAACATGACATCACTGCAGATGTTAGCCTTGATCACCTGACTGAGATAGTGTTTGCCAGGTTTCTTGTTGTACTGTAGGTTATTCTCCCCACTACCCCACCCCTCCACCCCACCCCTTTTTTTTGTTTACTGTGTTTATAGAACGAAGTCACTATGCACAGTCCAGACCTAAGGAATGGGAAGTTGTGCTAAATCTCCTTAAGGGCAGATTATGTACAAAGGTTATTTAGACTACTGCAGTTTATTTGCCTATTTTAGCCATTTTTCTACTTTTTCATCATTTATTTATAACACTTTGAACTTACAAGTATTTGATTTATACATTGGATTATAATAGTATTTCTGATAATTTTAAATACTATTATTACCAATTACCTAATTTTTTTTCTTTTTCTGATTTGTGATTCTTTTAAATATTTGTCATTGGAAATTTTTTCTTTTGGTATGTTTGCTGACTTAATCTTTTAATCTTCTATAATTTTTCTCAATCTCTTTTTTCTTATTTTGAAATATTAAACAACAAATTTTATCTGCTATGTGATTAAATGTTAATGGCATGTTTTCATAATATATATAATTGCTATTCGGATTCCTATTCTCTTTTTTATTATAACAACTTTGTACGAGATTCTGCTGCAAACTTTCTCTGTTAAACATTTGTAGGTGAAATGATTATCTTGTGATTTTTGGGAAAGAGGTGTTAGTAGGGATATTTACTGTAGTTTTACCACTTCAGAGCCCCCTAATCTATTGCTTTCACCAACTAATCACAAATAAGTCCTCAATTTATTTCATCAACGTTGTATATAGTTTTCAGTGTCCAGATGTTTCTCCTCCTTGGTTACATTTATTCCTAAGTACTTTGTTATTTTTTATGTCATTGTAAATGGTTCTGGGAGGTGATATATTCCTAGAATTGAAGACTATAGATGATTTTAAGGTATCAAAGAAAAAAAAAAGAAAAAAAAGCTTCAACTTTCTGGGGTCTTCCTTCACAATTTCCCTCTTGCCTTAGCCTTCTCTAGCCTTTTAATCTCCTCTTTCCTTTGCCCCTACTGGCTGTAATCTGTTTAATTTGGACTGTACTCCTAGCGATATCTCCTCAATATAGGACTTAGACTTGAAAAGATACTTTAGTTTTTTGGTTTCTAGTTTCAAAGGGCCTAGACTTCCAGATAATTTTATCACTCTCAGAAATTCCGAAAGTTCTTTGAATCCTCACCCAAATTGGTGGTCACCATGTCCATGTTTAGCTTTTGCTGCTATACTTTGAATGGACTTTGCAGTGAGTCTTTGGGGTTCTCTGGATTTTTCTGTGAGAAAGCTCTTTGCCTTCTCTCTACCTTTTCTAGTAGAGTGTCTGGTATTAAGTAGGTCATTTTGCTGCTGCTAGTTTGTCTTCATCTGCTTTTATTTTAGGGTTCTTGAAGTTATCCTTTCGCTGTAGCTATGCTTTGCAAAGAATTTCAAAAGATTTGAGTCTACATTTCTGTCACAGCTATCTTCAGAGAATCCTGTTTGTTTATATTTAATTTAAATCTTTACCATTGTCTAATTGGTGATCTGCTTACTTCTGCTCTATTGTAATTATTGTTTTGCATAACATTTTAAATTAATTTTAATTATCAGCTCATCACCTTTCCAACTATCACAGTATTACCAGTATCATCATCTTTAATAAAACGGAATTCCTGAATCTTGTGACTTAAAGAAAATAATCTATATAGTAATTGTTTCCTTCTTGAAGCATATATATATGTGTGAGGATAATGAATAAGATGTGTGATAATCACCTTAAGCAATTAGAGGAAATACGCAAAGTAAATATAGAGGCAACAATGTATTTATGTATTTGTTTATTTATACTTTATAGCTTCTTCCAAAAGAAATGTGAGGAGATGATATTATAATTATTTTAATTAGATTGCACCTTTTTCTGTTGTTAAATTTGCTAAATTCCTGTGGAATTTGGGTTACATAAGAAGAGACTGAAGTATACAGTCCTTTTTATACGTGATTGACTGCTTCCCTTTCCTTTCATTTTTTTCTTTCTCATCTTTTTCCCTTATGTCCTTCCCTTTGCTCTTTATAACAATGTTTTTTTTTCCTCCCTCTTTATTTCTCTTCTCATTATAGGAGATTTGAATGATACCTGATTACAGATACTTCAGTTCTGGTATACCATAAAGTTTAGAAGAATAACAAATGAATTGGATGACAAAATATGACTTCAAATCTATCCTGATGTTTAAAATTTTAAAAATAAAGTTCAACAGTACTGCATGTGGGAAAGAAAACTGGAACATGAAGCCAACTGCATAAAATTTAGGATGAGATTGTAAAAGTTTCTCAGCAGCAATATTTTAGTCAGCAGTGACTATAATTTTACTTAACAATATGAAATAACCACTGAAGTGCTACACACCCTTAGCCTGCAATGATTACAAGGAAAAGTGAAGGAAAAAAAACATATTTTTTATCTAGAGTGAGATTGATATTCTTTTTTGATGATGCCATAATTTAAGTATGATGTTCATATTTAAACCTGCATTTTAACAGGGTGTTATTCCTGCCAGGTGTGTTCCAGTTAGAGATGCTAGAATGGGAAAAGTACTACTCAAATCCTTTTGAAATGAATCAACGCCCAGGACTGGAGTTTGAGAAAGGGAGGATATTGGACTTTTCCTCAAATATAGATAATGTTATTCCATAGAAGAATTATATTGACACCCTAATGGAGGAACTGGAAAGCATGGGCCAATATGAGAAAGATTTTATATGAATATAAGACATACTTTTATAAAATCAGATGAAAGGCAGAGTTGGCTGCTTCAGAAGTGATTAGCTATTTAAACCATATTCAGATGAATACTTGGCAAAGATTCTACAGAGAATATTCTACAATCTCAAAAATGATTGAATCATATGTCCTTTAGAATTTCTTCAAGTTTGAATATCTGTAATTTTATAAATGATCCATTTCATTTCCAGAGAAATAACAAGTGCCATTTCAACAAAAATTCAAACACAATCTTTAAAAAGAGAATAATATGTACAAAATTAAAATTTGTATCTAATTATAAAAACGATTAAAAGTATTATTTAGCCCCTATTTACACTGTACTCTCATGAGACAATTAAAACTAAAATGGAAATCCTAAAAATGAAAGAAAAAATGCTATATGTAGGTTAAAATTTATGATACTTAACTGTTAATATATCACGGCTTTTATTGTCCAGAAAATTAATCCTGAATTGAAGCAAATTGATTTCAATAGCATCACAGAATTTTACACTTCCAAAATATAACAAAGTCACCAAAAATAACTTACAAAACAACAACAACTCATATACCGAAAGACACTAGCAAAGAAAGTGACAACATGAAGCAAGAAATATAATCCAATTGTAATAAACTACAAAAATTATTGATCTATACTGGAAGTAAATATAAAGAAACATCTGAAACAGAGAGGAAGGTGCTGCATAGATTAATTCTTGTTCTTCCTTTCCTCCATAATAAAATGTTGGCAAAACTCTGCATGTAGCCAGTAGGAAAGAAAATCGAGTTGATATCCTTTATATTACAGTTTCCTTTACCAAAAGAGGAGTACAGAAGGTGACTATTGAAGAGAAAAGAGTAAAGGGAGATAACAAACAAGGGAGGTGAGGGTTTTTTTAATTGAAATGACGCTTCTAATGCCAAACACTAAATTAGGCTCTGGTTCCAGAGCCAGGAGGGTATCACCCTCTGAGAAAGTGCCTCCTCCTGCTAATGCAAAGAATGGTGGTGGGGCCATTTAGCAAGATTGTAGGGGCCCAGCTTTTCAAACTGCAACCTCAATTTAGTGTGTTTTCTTCCCCCACAATTCCCGCAAATTATAAAACATTGGATAGAGCAGAAAACATCCAGATCCTTTAAACTGGGTCTTTGAAGAAAAAAATAAAATTATCTCAGATAAGAACAAAATGAACAAAACGATTGGTAATAGCCGAATATGCATTATAAAAATTAAGAGACAACCCAATTCAAAGGGAAGAAAAAAATAAACTATGCAATGACAATTATTTTCATACAGAGGAAAATGACTCACTCTAGAGAAGAAACCTCCCACAATCACTTAATCATACAAGGCAACTAAATAACAACATAAAATCCATAAAACAAGAGCTCCAAAACAAGACAAGGTGATAAAACAGTTGTATGATGTGGTAGACAGAGTAATAGCCCCTGAATCATGTCCAAGATCTGATCCATGAAAACTGTGAATACGTAACCTTATATGCCAAGAGATTTTGCAGATGTGATTAAAGTTTAGAAATTCCAGAAAGGGAAATTATCTTGGAATGGATTTATTTATTTTATGAGTCCAATGTACTCACAAAGATCCTTATTAGGGAAAGATAAAGGAATGAGTCAGAGACAGAGAACGAGGGAGATCTGAAGATGCTATGCTGCTGTTTTTGAAGATGGAGGAGGAGAATACAAGAATTGCAGGAGGCCTCTGGAAGTTGGAAAATGCAAGGAACATTCTCTGCTATTTGCTTCAGAGGCAATGCAGCACTGCTGACCCATTTCAAACTTCTGACCTACAGAACTGTAAGAAAATAAATTTGTGTTGTTTTAAGCCATTAAATTTGTGACGATTTGTTATAGCAGAAAAAGGCTAATGAAAGTGACATAAGAGCAAAAATTGCAGATCCAATAAACAAATTGAGAACCACATAAACAAATTTATCAAAATCAAATGAATGAATAGATTCACTGAAAGTTGCATTACTTACAAGTAGGAGAAGTATGAAATAACTCCAATGGATAAACGTGAAAAAAGAACAAGAGCTTAAACATTAAGAAATAAAAAGGCAAGGAAAGGCCAAAATAGGGATGTGGTTTACATGAAGAAAATACCCAAGTGATACATACAAAAGTTTGAAAGAAAGACAACATTTGTATTCAATGACCAAGGGCATGTAACTGAGCACAGTCTTGGCTGCTCACTACTTGCAAAGCCAATAACAAGGATGAAGTGGAGTGGAAGGAATATGACTTTATTTCCAAAGCTGTGGGGAAGCAACCAGGCTCACACTTCAAGAAACCTGTTCAAAAGTTTGGGTTGAGGGCAGGGGTTTAAAAAAGGGAAGCTTGATATGGGAGGCATGTGGGAGCTGTGCAGGGTGCAGGAGCTGTGTGTCTGCCTCTGATACCTATCTTGTGTTATGGCTCATCTGGAGCATGGGCTGGCACCAACTTGACAGTGGCTAGGTTGTGAATTATCCATCTTGAGGCCTCTTTAAGTCGGGGAGAATTCTGCAGCTGGGCCTTCATGCCTACTTCATTTCAAATTAGCCGCTGGAATTTCTTAACAGGCATATAAATGTTATTTATATGAATAACATTTAGATAAACGTGCATGGGGTAAGGGGGTGGGAAAGGGAAGGGATTGGATTTTCAAAGTACATTTTAAGGCTATATTTTAAGACAATGGAACAAAAGGGGTAAAAAGTTTTCTGCAGTTTATGTCAAGGTTACAGATTGAGACTGGGAAGAAAATAGGAAAGGAAAAAGTTTTAAAATGTATTTTAAAGCTAAACTACTCATAACAGGTATAGATAAAAATTCTCAAACATGGAACATAAGTTATTTTTAAAAATAATTAAGTGAAAATGAAATTTACGGTTCAACTTCTAGGAAAATGGAGAAGAACTTCTCTTTCCTATTCCTCCTTTTAAGTACAACTAAAACCTCTGGATGTTACATAAAACAAACATAAGAAGACTTTGGAAGATGGAGTGAAGGCAGACTGGCTGGGGACCTCAGGATCCAAAAAAATGACGTGGTATGGTGTTCCCAGGATTTTTTGTTTTGCCTCATATATCCCAGACTTAGAGCTAAAGGAGCCAGCAACCCACAAATGCCAGCAGATGAAAAAAAAAAAAAAAAAAAAAAAAAGCCCCAACGAATGCTTGCTCTCCTTAGCTAAAGGACTAGGAATAGCGTAGTCTTGCAAGAGACAAAACTCCAGCCAAGCATCATAGAAAAACATGTGGCCCCACATCCATATGACACTTATGAGCCAAGAAGCCACCCTACTCACTTTAGAGCTAGGCACCCTAAGACCCCAGACCTTACCAGTGGGTGCCAGAGATGACCAAGTAGAGAAGTTAGAGAGCCAGGATCTCATCCCCATCAGCAGTTAGGAGCACCACCACCACCACCACCACCACCAGAACAACAACGACAGTAGAAACCCTGCGGGCAGACTGTGACTCCAGAAAAAAAAAAAAAAAAGAGAGTCTTATTTAAGATATTAATTAATTTCAAAACAGAAGAAAAAGAAAAATAAGTGAACGAAAATCCTACGTTGGGCAAGAATGAGAAATTTTGGTGAAGAGCTGAAAATGCGACATGAAGAAAGAATCTTCGGCACAGATATGGGATGAAATACAAGTGAAGTGCAAGAAGAATGGAGGTGGAAGACAGAATTTTAAGAAGATGACTACAATTCGTGTTCATTGAAGAACACAAATAATGGCATTAATAAATACTCAATTGCTTTGAAAAAATGTTCAAAGAAATAAAAGATCATCCAAGGAATTATTAGCCAGAAAATCTAATTTTAAAAATATAAAGGCCACAGACAAAATATCAATAATACTTAAGAACTCAGGGTGCATTTTTCATTAGCATTTCCTGATTATATCTGTAGAGAACGCACTTCAGACAACCAAAATGACTAAAAAAAAAAAATAACATAAGGACTAGAAATGGGTACTAACTATATATTTTCCACACAACTAAAACTTGATGTTGATAAGACCATCCTGGCTAACATGGTGAAGCCCCGTCTCTACTGAAAATACAAAAAATTAGCCAGGCATGGTGGCGGGCGCCTGTAGTCCCAGCTACTTGTGGGACTGAGGCAGGAGAATGGCGTGAACCTGGGAGGCGGAGCTTGCAGTGAGCCGAGATCCCGCCACTGCACTCCAGCCTGGGCGACAGAGCAAGACTCCGTCCCAAAAAAACAAAAAACAAAAAACAAAACAAAAAAAGAGAGAGAGAGAGAGAGACAGTATAAGTATAGTATGTGATGTAAAAGAAGCCCTAATTTGTGTTTGCTGATTTCAGTGGTGTAAATACTGTCAGCACAGCCGATTTCAAGCTACCAATTTAAAGCAGCTCCTACTGGTAAAAGATGGGACAATTTGAGCATCTGTAAAAAGAATAAGTGTGATAAACCAAAGCATGTCAAATGTGTTTAACTCCATGAACTCATTATGATACTAAAAAAAAGAAGCTTTCTCACCACACACACACTTCATTGAATACCATTAGTGCAAGTAATAAGGAATTAACCCATATGAAGTCTATAAAAAAAAGAAACAAGCATTTATTCTGCCTTTTCTATAAATAGTACCTCAGAGAAACAAAAAGACAGATAAGGAGTAGTAGACCTTTATAAAAATATCCCAGTTTATACATGAAACAAAAATAATTTAATTAAAATGTAAATATTTTGCAGCTTTAGTGAAATTTGGATCCAAAGACTAAACATTGATGGCTAGTGACATCACAAAATGAGACAACTTGATGTTAGGTTTCTTGTAAAGGAAGTACAAAATGCCTCCTATCAAACAGTGCTGCAAATGGTCAATCTAATCACCAGTTTTCAAGAAATATAAGAGTAAGAAGAACACATTAAATGATGTCACTGGGATGCAAGTAGTACATTCTGATTACTGGAAAATTATAAGACAAAAAATACTCCCATTTCTTTTTTTTGTTATTATTTGATTTTCTCAAGTTTCGCGGTACACGTGTAGGATGTGCAGGTTTGTTACACAGGTAAAAGTGTGCCATGGTGGTTTGCTGCAGCTATCCACCCATCACCTAGGTATTAAGCCCAAATGATTTCTTAAAAATAGATTGTAAGAAGAAAAAAACAGAGTGATGACTAATAGTCAAATAGTCTGAAATGACTATTTGAAATTAACTAATCAAATTAACTAATCAAAATGTATGATACTTGTTTGGATCCCAATTTGACCAAATATTCTGTAAAAATAAAAAGAACAGTTGTAGGACAATCAGTAAGAGGTGTCTACTGCCTACATATTTGGTGATATTAGAAATTATTTTGGGAGAGTGTGATAAGGATATTTTGGTTATGTTTTCAAAGGTAGCTATTGTGTTTTAGACATATATACTGACATGTTTATAGATGAAATAATGTGCTCTGGGATTTGTTTCAAAACAATGAAATGGAGGGTGAATGTGTGAGGTTATGGAGAAGGAAAGAATTGGCTATGCTTTGTTAATTGTCAAAGCTAGGTGATGGGAATGTAAGAGTTAAAAAATACTCCTAAGT
The DNA here is from genome assembly GCF_029289425.2 of Pan paniscus. Classification (NCBI taxonomy): domain Eukaryota; kingdom Metazoa; phylum Chordata; class Mammalia; order Primates; family Hominidae; genus Pan; species Pan paniscus. The sequence continues at coordinate 95,240,568 of NC_073260.2, read as the reverse complement.
CTGAAATTCTCTGTAATAGAAATTGTTAAAATATGACCTTGTGGCTATGAAGTGTAAAATTCCAGGACATCACAATAGATAAACTATTGTTTATATCTAATAATTCTGAAGAAAATTGAAAACAAGTGTTTCGGCATTAGACCATGTGCTTGTGTGACCTCTCAAGGTTTTCTCTAGTCTTGGCTGTACTTCATTTCTTTAGAAAGCAACATATTTTTCAACAGTTCTACAGTGCTTTTAAGGATTTTACTACCAAGAAAGTTTTTATTATGGTGACTTTGTTTTAAATGTGTCTTTATTTTCAATATATCACTGCACTAGAGATAACTACACTTAAGACAACCCAATTTAGGTCACTGAATATACTACTTTTGTCTCAGCTAATGGCTGGGAGATTAATATTATGGCACTAGACAATAATCATAGATGAGTCTAGCTTCCAGATATTAATACAGAGAGTTACTGAACTCATGAGCCTATTATTTGATTGTCACTTTTCATTTTTTTACGTGGAAAGGCAAACTTGCTATAAGATAGAAAAGAATGAATTTTCGTCCTCAAGGCTGTGTGTTGCCATATTATTGATTTTTACAGAACTTAAGGCTATCCCAAAATGTATGTTTCTTAAATGTAAAAAAAAAAAAAAGTATTCTTTATATATTTATTTAGGAAGAATATTATAATCACTTTGGCTTCATATTTGAACAGCTTTATTAAGTATGGAAACAAAAAGTGACATTTAAACAAAAGTGAAATGTTAAAAAAATTAAAAAGAACAGCTATGTACCAACTCAACAATAGAATGTTAGCAGTTTCTTTCAAAACCCTTGTGTAATCTTTACATAAACCCATCACTCTCTCCGCCCTCAGAGAGGTAACCACTATGCTGAAATTTGCATTTATTAATTTTCTTTGTTGTTTAATCCAATATGTTCTTATAATATGCTGTCTAGCTTTTCAAGCGCTGAAGCATATATTAATGGAAACACACTGTATATATTCTTCTAGGACTTTCTCTTTTTAAAAGATTATGTTTTTGAGATTTACCCACATTAATGATTTTCACTGAAGTTGATTCATTTCCATGACATAAAATTTCTGAACTTAAAATGTACTCCATTTTATTTATCTTCTATTTTGTTGATAGAAATTTGTTTTTTTTTTCAGTTTTTCCTCTTATAAGCATGTCTATGAGCATTCCTGGTGTGTGAGAATGTATACATAGATATGTCCGATATACATATATAATAATTTCTCTAGAATATATAACCAAATGTGGAATGATCACATCAGAGAGCAAGTAGCTTTTCAGTTTTACTAGACAGTGCAAAACTCTATCTAAGTACTATAACAAACTTGTGATTCTATCTCAATAAGAATTCTAATTCCTGGACATCTACGTTAGCAGTTGATATCGCAAAATCTATGCTAATTTGGGTGTAAGATAGTGTGCCACTGTGGCTTTAGTTTACATTTGCCCAGTTACTAATATCATTGAGCATCCTTTAATGTTACTTGTGTAGTTGTGTTCATCTTAATTTATCTATGTTTTTTTTTATACCAGATTTCTACTTGGTCATTTAACTTTTTAACTTATTTTTTTAATTTTACTTTAAGTTCTGGGATACATGTGCAGCATGTGCAGGTTTGTTATATAGGTATACATGTGCCATGGTGATTTGGTATGCCTAGCAACCCGTCATCTAGGTTTTAAGCCCCACATGCATTAGGTATTTGTCCTAATGCTTTCCCTCCCCTTGACCCCCACCCCGCTAGGCCCCAGTGTGTGATGTTCCCCTCCCTGTGTCCATGTGTTCTCATTGTTCAACTCCCACGTATGAGTGAGAAAATGCAGTGTTTGATTTTCCATTCCTGTATTAGTCGGCTGAGAATGATGGCTTCCACCTTCATCCATGTACCTGCAAAGGACATTAACTCATTCTTCTTTACGGCTGCATAGTATTCCATGGTGTATATGTACCACATTTTCTTTATCCAGTCTATCATTGATGGGCATTTTGGTTGGTTCCAAGTCTTTGCTATGGTGAACAGTGCTGCAATAAACATACATGTGCATGTGTCTTTACAGTAGAATGAATTATCTTCCTTTGGGTATATACCCAGTAATGGGATTGCTGGGTCAAATGGTATTTCTGTTCTAGATCTTTGGGGAATTGCATTGCCACACTGTCTTCCACAATGGTTGAACTAATTTACCCTCCCACCAACAGTGTAAAAGCATTTCTATTTCTCCACATCCTCTCCAGCATCTATTGTTTTCTGACTTTTTAATGATCCCCATTCTAACTGGCATGAGATAGTATCTCATTCTGGTTGCGATTTGCATTTCTCTAATGACCAGTGATGATGAGCTTTTTTTCATATGTTTGTTGGCCGCATATATATCTTCTTTTGAGAACTGTCTGTTCATATGCTTTGCCCACTTTTTGATGGGGTTGTTGGTTTATTTCTTGTAAATTTGTTTAAGTTCCTTGTAAATTCTGGATATTAGACCTTTGTCAGATGGGTAGCTTGCGAAAATTTTCTCCCATTCTGTAGGTTGCCTGTTCACTCTGATGATAGTTTCTTTTGCTGTGCAGAAGCGCTTTAGTTTGACTAGATTCCATTTGTCAATTTTGTCTTTTGTTGCAATTGCTTTTGATGTTTTAGTCGTGAAGTCTTTGCCCATGCCTATGTCCTGAATGGTATTGCCTAGGTTTTCTTCTGGGGTTTTTATGGTTTTGGGTTTTACATTTACATCTTTAATCTATCTTGAATCAATTTTTGTAAAAGGTGTAAGGAAGGGGTCCAGTTTCTGTTTTCTGCATATGGCTAGCCAGTTTACCCAGGACCATTTATTAAATAGGGAATCCTTTCCCCATGGCTTATTTTTGTCAGGTTTCAAGAAGATCAGATGGTTGTAGATGTGTCGTGTTATTTCTGAGGTCTCTGTTCTGTTCAACTGGTCTATATATCTGTGTTGGTACCAGTATGATGATGTTTTGGTTACTGTAGCCTCATAGTATAGTTTGAAGTCAGGTAGTGTGATGCCTCCAGCTTTTTTCTTTTTGCTTAGGATTATCTTGACTATATGGACTCTTTTAAATTCCATATGAAATTTAAAGTAGCTTTTTTTTTTTCTAATTCTGCAAAGAAAGTCACTGGTAGCTTGATGGGAATAGCATTAAAACTATAAATTACTTTAGGCAGTATGGCTATTTTCATGATATTGATTCTTCCTATCCATGAGCATGAAATGTTTTTCCATTTGTTTGTGTCCTTTCTTATTTCCTTGAGCAGTGGTTTGTAGTTCTCCTTGTAGAGATCCTCCACATCCCTTGTAAGTTGTATTCCTAGGTATTTTATTCTCTTTGTAGCAGTTGTGAATGGGAGTTCACTCATGATTTGGCTCTCTGCTCGTCTATTGTTGGTGTATAGGAATGCCTGTGAGTGTTGCACACGGATTTTGTATCCTGAAACTTTGCTGAAGTTGCTTATCAGCTTAAGCAGTTTTGGGGCTGAGACGATGGGGTTTTCTAAATATGCAATCATGTCATCTGCAAACAGAGACAATTTGACTTCCTCTCTTCCTATTTGAATACCCTTTATTTCTTTTTTCCTGCCTGATCACCCTGGCTAGAACCTCCAATACTATGTTGACTGAGTGGTGAGAAGAGTGTCCTTGTCTTGTACTGGTTTTCAAAGGGAATGCTTCCAGCTTTTGCCCATTTAGTATGATATTGTCTATGGGTTTGTCATAAATAGCTCTTATTATTTTGAGATATGTTCCATCAAGACCTCGTTTATTGAGTTTTTATCATGAAGTGATGTTGAATGTTATCAAAGGCCTTTTTTTTTTTTTGCATCTATTGAGATAATTATGTGGTTTTTGTCATTGGTTCTGTTTATGTGATGGATTATGTTTATTGATTTGCATATGTTGAACCAGCCTTGCATCCTAGGGATGAAGCCGACTTGATCATGGTGGATAAACTTTTTGAAATGCTGCTGGATTTGGTTTGCCAGTATTTTACTGAGGATTTTTGCATCAATGTTCATCAGGGATAGTGGCCTGAAATTTTCTTTTTTTGTTGTGTCTCTGCCAGGTTTTGGTATCAGGATGATGCTGGCCTCATAAAACAAGTTAGGGAGGAGTCTCTTTTTTTCTATTGTTTGGAATAGTTTCAGAAGGAATGGTACCAGATCATCCTTGTACCACTGGTAGCATTCGGCTGTGAATCTGCCTGGTCCTGGGCTTTTTTTTTTTTTTTTTTTGGTTGGTAGTCTACTAATTACTGCCTCAATTTCAGAACTTGTTATTGGTCTATTCAGGGATTGGATTTCTTTCTGGTTTAGTCCTGGGAGGGTGTATAAGTCCAGGAATTTATCTATCTAGATTTATCTAGATTTTCTAGTTTATTTGCCTAGAGGTGTTTATAGTATTCTCTGATGGTAGTTTGTATTTCTGTGGGATCAGTGGTGATATCCCCTTTATCATTTTTTATTGTGTCTATTTCATTCTTTTCTCTTTTATTCTTTATTAGTCTAGTTAGTTGTTCGCCTATTTTGTTAGTCTTTTCAAAATGCAGCTCCTTGATTCATTAATTTTTGAAAGGTTTTTTGTGTCTCTATCTCCTTCAGTTCTGCTCTGATCTTAGTTATTTCTTGTCTTCCACTAGCTTTTGAATTTGTTTGCTCTTGCTTCTCTAGTTCTTTTAATTGTGATGTTAGGGTGTTGATTTTAGATCTTTCCAGCTTTCTATTGTGGGCATTTAGTGCTATAAATTTCCCTCTTAACACTGCTTTAGCTGTGTCCCAGATGATGAGCAGGTTGTTCAGTTTCCATGTAGTTATGTGGTTTTCAGTGAGTTTCTTAATCCTAAATTCTAATTTGATTGCTCTGTGGTCAGAGAGACTGTTTGTTATGATTTCCATTCTTTTGCATTTGCTAAGGAGTGTTTTACTTCCAATTATGTGGTCAATTTTAGAATATGTGCTATGTTGCACTGAGAACAATGTATATTCTGTTGATTTGGGGTGGAGAGTTCTGTGTATGTCTATTAGATCCATTTGGTCCAGAGCCGAGTTCAAGTCTTGAATATCCTTGTTAAATTTCTGTCTGATTAATCTGTCCAATATTGAGAGTGGGGTGTAAAAGTCTCCCACTATTATTGTGTGGGAGTCTAAGTCTCTTTGTAGGTCTCTAAGAACTTGTTTTATGAATCTGTGTGCTCCTGTATTGGGTGCATATGTATTTGGGATAGTTGGCTCTTCTTGCATTGATCACTTTATCGTTATGTAATGTCTTTCTTTGTCTTTTTTGGTCTTTGTTGGTTTAAAGTCTGTTTAATCAGAGACTAGGATTGCAACACTTGCTTTTTTTTTTCTTTCCGTTTGCTTGGTAAATATTCCTTTATCCCTTTATTTTGAGCCTATGTGTGTCTTGGCACTTGAGATGGGTCTCCTGCATCCAGCACATTGATGGGGCCAAGATGGTTGAATAGGAACAGCTCCAGTCTACAGCTCCCAGCGAGACCAATGCAGAAGGTGGGTGATTTCTGCATTTCCAACTGAAGTACCCAGTTCATCTAATTGGGACTGGTTAGGCAGTGGGTGCAGCCCATGGAGGGTGAGCAGAAGCAGGGTGGGCATTTCACCTGGGAAATGCAAGGAGCCGGGGACCTCCCTCCCCAAGCCAAGGGAAGCTGTGAGGGACTGTGCTACCCAGCTGGGTTACTATGTTTCTCTCACAGTTTCTGCAATGTGCAGATCAGGAGATTCTCTCGTGCCTACGCATGAGGGCCCTGGGTTTCAATCACAAAACTGGGTGGCTGTTTGGGCAGACACCGAGCTAGTTGCAGGAATATTTTTTTCATATCCCATTGGCACTTGGAACCCCATGAGAGAGAACCATTCACTCCCCTGGAAAGGGGGCTGAAGCCAGGAAGCCAAGTGTTCTCCCTCAGTGAGTCCCATTCCCACAGAGCCCAGCAAGCTAAGAATCACTGGCTTGAAATTCTCGCTGCCAGAACAGCAGTCTGAAGTCAACCTGGGATGATCGAGCTTGGTTGGGGGGAGGGGTATCCACCATTACTGAGGCTTTAGTAGGCAGTTTTCCCCTGACAGTGCTAAGGAGGCTAGGAGGTCTAGGCTGGGAGCAGCAAAGTAGTTATGGTCAGACTGCTTCTCTAGATTCCTCCTTACTGGGCAGGGCATCTCTGAAGGAAAGGTAACAGCCCTAGTCAGGGGCTTACAGATGAAATCTCCATCTCCCTGGGACAGAATACCTGGAGGAAGGGGTGGCTGTGGGCACAACTTCAGCGGAGTTAATCCTTCCTGCCTGCCAGCTCTTAAGAGAGCAGCGGATCCTGACAAGACGGATTCTCCCAGCACAATGCACCAGCTCTGCTAAGGGACAGAGTGCCTCCTCAAGTGGGTTCCTGACCCCTGTGCCTCCTGACTGGGAGAGACCAGTCTAACCCAATGCAAGGAAGCTAAGAATCTTGATAAAAGGTTACACGAACTGCTAGCTAGAATAACCAGCAGGAGAACTTCATGAAGCATACACAAGTATCAATAACCGAATCAATCAAGCAGAAGAAAAGATATCAGAGATTCAAGGTCAACTTACTGAAAGAAGTCATGAAGACAAGATTAGAGAAAAAAGAATGAAAAGGAATGAACAAAGCCTTCAAGAAATATGGGACTATGTGAAAAGACCAAACCTATGATTGATTGGTGTACCTGAAAGTGACTGGGAGAATGGAACCAAGTTGGAAAACACTCTTCAGGATATTATCCAGGAGAACTTCCCCAACCTAGCAAGACAGGCCAACATTCAAATTTAAGAAATACAGAGAACACCACAAAGACACTCCTCAAGAAGAGCAACCCCAAGACACATAATCGTCAGATTCTCCAAGGTTGAAATGAAGGAAAAAATATTAAGGGCAGCTAGATAGAAAGGTCAAGTTACCTACAAAGGGAAGTGCATCAGACTAACAGTGGATCTCTCTGCAGAAACGCTATAAGCCAGAAGAGAGTGGGGGCCAATATTCAACATTTTTGAAGAAAAGAATTTTCAACTCAGAATTTCATATCCAGCCAAACTAAGCTTCATAAGTGAAGGAGACATAAAATCCTTTACAGACAAGGAGATGCCGAAGGATTTTGTCATCACCAGGCCTGCCTTATAAGAGCTCCTGAAGAAGCACTAAATATGGAAAGAAAAAACTGGTACCAGCCACTGCAAAAACACACCAAAATATAAAGACCAATGGCACTGTGAAGAAACTGCATCAACTAATGTGCAAAATACCCAGCTAGCATCATGATGACCGGATCCAATTCACACATAACAATATTAACCTTAAATGTAAATGGGCTAAATGCCCCATTTAACTTTTTACTTTTAGTTTTTCAGTCTTTTTATGACCTGGGTACTATTTCATTATCTGTTCATGAGTTATAAATACCTTATCTCAGTTTGAGGCTCATGCTTTCAATTTATTTGTAACATCTTTTTACAAAGAGGATTTCTTAATTTTAAATGGTTTATCTGTCTTTTCCCTTTATATTGTGTGCTTTTTGTGTTAGATTAAAATCCTTTCTTAACTATAGGTCATACAGATATTCTATACTGCCTTCTAAAAGTTTTAAAATATTGCTTATCATATTTTTGTCTTTAAATATTCTGGAGATTGATTTTGCTTAAGGTGTCAAATTTCCATACTCAGTTTATTGTTTTGTCTATCTTCACCATACTTATTAATATGTCTTACTGTCTTAATTACCATACTTTAAAAATAAAATGTTTTCTCTTATAGGACAGTGCTCCAATTTGTTCTTATTCTTCAGGAGTGTTCTGGAACTTCTTGGTTCTTAATAGTTCAAAAAAAAAAAAAAAACCAAAGAAATATAAGACAAATCTATGATGACATTTTGATCAGAATTCTGTTGCCTTTAGGGAATAATATGAAGATAATTGGTATCTAAACTATGTTAACATGTCCACGGACATGGTATCTTTTCCATTTATTAAAGTGTTTTAAAATGTCTTCAATATAGTTTATATTTTTTCACAAATTTCATGCATTTCTATAGTTACATTTATTCCTAGGTGCTTACATTTACTTATATTTTTGTTTATAATCATAGATGGTTTACCTTATTTTATTTTTTTTGAGATGAAGTCTTGCTCTTTCACCCAGGCTGGAGTGCAGTGGCACGATCTCGGTTCACTGCAACCTCCGCCTCCCAGATTCAAGCAGTTCTCCTGCCTCAGCCTCCTCAGCAGCTGGGATTGCAGGCACACACCACTGTACCTGGCCAGTTTACTTTATTTTAATCACCTGTTCTACATACTCATTGTTGATGTATGGCTATGCAATTAATTTAAAAAATTTGGAACACAAAAACTTGAATTATGTTATGAATTGTAGTAATTATCCATAGATTTTTCAATTCTCTGTGGTGTTACTTTTCTCCCACATGCTGATTTTATTCTGTGTTTCTAATCCTTATGCCTTTCATTTTCTTTTCTTATTCCTCTTTCCTCACTAGGACTTTCATCACGATGTTCAAGAATAGCAGTAAGAGTAAGTGTCTTTGTCTTAGTACTGTTCTTAGAGTATACTTTAACTCATTGCTGTTAAGTATAATAATTGCTGTGGGTTTTACATCAATTCCCTTCTTTAAATTAAAGTATTCCCTTCTGTTGCTCATTTGCTAATAATAAGGCCTAAATGCTGTATTTTATATCATGTTTTTGTGGCATCTATTGAGATGAGTTTGTGATACATTTTTATTGCCAATATCTTGTTTAGAGTTTTTTCATCTGCAATATTATGTGTATTTAATACATATATTGAAGTATTTGTTTCTTATATTTCTCCATCTGCTTCTGTTTTTAAGATTGGAAAGACAGTATCACAAATCATGCTGAGTAGTTTCTACTTTCCTATTTTCTGGACAATTTTGTATAAGCTTGGATTTACCTAATCTTTAAATGTTATTTAGAACACATAGATAAAACTATTTGATTTTAGCATTTTGTTTATAAAAATATTTTAATTACTTTTCAATTATTTTAGTGGGTAAAAACATTTAGCTTACCTATTACTGATTAAAATATTGTATATCAGTTTTAAATGTGAGCAGGGGGCAGAGACAATATCTGCCTCATATATACGGTACTAATGTTTTTAATTTTTTCTTTTTGCTTGGTAATGAAGCTACTACATTTCATAGTCTTTCACATTTAACTTGATAATGAAGTGTTCTAATCATAATGTGTGTTTTCACATATATTTCTTTTTTGCTGTCTCATGAGACATTATGTAATCAAATCCATACTAGATTACATGAAACACTTCATAGTAGAATAGAATAAAATTAATAATAAAAATATGCTCTTTATAAAACTTTGTAAAATCAGTGAGCAGGAAATTCATTTTGTTGAAGGTGAAACTGAAGCACATAATACAAAGCAACACAATATTTAAGATGAAGATTAAAGAGGTTAGTATATTTAACTTTGAGTGGAAAGTCTACAAGTTGAAGTAACTGAAGGGAAAAATCTTTGCTCAAGTAACATCTGCAGCATGGTAACCAGAAAGCTATGGCACACTAGAACAGATATCACTTGTGTCTTTTCTGTGTCAGAGTACAGAGCCTTGACTTCCAACTTCTAGCACCTGCATTTTTTTTTTTCCTATAGGTGTTCCTATAATCCACTGGAGCCTTATGCAGCCCATTTGACAAACTAGCAGTGTCTGGAGATTAATGCTTGCTTTCCTTCCTGAGGTCTTCAGCTAATGGTAGTTTGTGTGTAAATGCACCAGCTCCTTCTCCTTTCTGATGGGGTATCTCTGAGATAAAACTTTGTACAGTGGCCCCCACAACTCTCTAGTGGGATTAAGCTATGTTTCTGTAAGTGATAGCTTCATTGATGCACCTATTTTATTGTCTGTCTTCCCCTTCCCTTCTCATTTTTTTACTCTCCTACCTGTGTTTTCTAGAATCATCTTTCAAATGAAACAATTAAACTTGAATGCTTTTTTTGCTGGATCAGTTTATTGGGAAACACCCAAAGGCAGGAGTTATCCTAGGACATGGAACTCAGGATGGATTTCTGTAATTGAATAACTTGCTGACAAAATGGCAATGTGAATTCCACTGCTGGTGGTAAGTGGGACAATGATAACCTCTAGCATGTTTTTGCATCACAATTAAAAAGACTACTCATTCTGAGAAACAGAGCCTTACTATTGTTTTGTATTCAATTTTATCTTGACATCTATTGGGTCAAGTCTTCCTTATACCTGTGTTTCTTAAGGAGCTAGCACACCTTCATAATTTTACCACCACTCCAAAAATGTCAAAGGCATATCTTTTTTACCGCCCATCCTATATACAATGGTACTATTCTGATGGGTCATTTCAGCCTCCATGTGTCATCTTTTACCTGCTTCCAAACATTCTCATATGGAGCTCACTTACTACTAAGAACTTATCTTAGTGAATATTCTTCTCACTAACTTGTTGGACACTATCACCTCTAAACAAATTTTACAGACCCTCTCATTATTACTAACCTTTGTCCTTTTGAAAGTTTTATTTTCTTTCAAATTTATACTCTTTTATTTTATAGTTTCTTATAATAACTTAAAATAATCCATCAGGGGTTATCAGCAGTAATGCCAAGAAATATTAAGAAGAATAGTTTTGCTCTTTTTGACTGAAGTATAAATAATGTTTTACATAGTGAAATTACAGATGTTTATTCACTTAAAATAATATTTAATATCATTTTGTTATTAGGTGAATTCTCATAGCCCTTGCTTCACTCTTATCTCTATGAAATTGATGGGATTAATCTTATCTGTTTTATGCTTTTGTTTTAAAATTCATCTTTCTTGGATTAACAGCCATTGAATTCTGAGTTGTTATGAGGATTTTTCAGTTTCTTAGTGATTTTCAGATCAGTGAAGACTGATAATGAAATTAAATAAATAATTTCTTCTTTCTTTTATTTATTTGCATATTTATTTCTTCATGCTATTTAATAAGCACTCAGCCAAACCCTAAAGATGTAGGTTTGGATAATTTCTCTACTGTTGATATTCCCACAGTCTAAAAGGCAGGGCCAATTTGTAAACAAATAATTAGAATATAGCATGTTAGATACTAACAGAGAAAACCTTAATGTCTCACATGGCTAATTGTGAGACATTGCCCCCATTAGAAGCTCTCTATCAATTCCAGAGATTGAAAATGGGATATATTAATAATTTATTTTCTGTGATACTGCTTCTTCTCACCCTTCAGGGTTTCTGAATGTTTCATTCATTGCATTTCTCTTTCCTTCTACAACAATTTCTCTTCCTGGCATAACCACATGCTAATAAGCACAGGTTTGCACACAAAACTGGAGAAGAGAGAGGCATTGTTTTTTGAAGGTATATTTAATGTCATGTATTGTGAAATGGTTTCTAGAGCACATCTGTCTTCTTTTCCCTCCTTTGTGGTCATTCTTGTTCATTCACCCTGCTTCTGCACCCTGGCTTATTACTTATAGATACTGAGTATAGAAGTCTAGTGGTAATGGTATTAGTTTTAGAATCCTGACAACTATTTGCTAGTATCATAACCTTGGTTAAATTACCTAATCATACTGAGCATCTCTTTATTCATGTGTAAAATGAGCTAATGCTTATTCGGCACTGATATGAAATTAAGCAACTATGTAGAGATTAGTATATTGGAAACAGTAGACACTATGTGAGTTACCATGTTATTCTTTCTCTGCTACTTAATAGACTTACCAAAACAACTTTAAAATGTATATTGAGTGCATACATTGGCTTACAACTAAGTTGGATTACTTTAGGAATAATAATAATAGTAGTAATATAACAAAAATAAAACTAGGGGAATATCAGAAAGCTTTTCAACACATGAGGAAATTAAAACAACTGAAACACACAGTAACAATAAAAAATGAGTTTCATAAATTTGCAATATATGTGCTTCTCCTTCCTTCTGGAAAGAGTAAGCCTATGATACAGATTTTAGCATCATTGTGGATTAGTGACATGCTAGGCAACTGTTATTAAATTAGGCCTTAATGTTACCTTATTATACAAGTTAAATTTGCTGTTGAGTGCAAGAACATACAGCAGAAGCTCTGGGGAAATCTAAACAGACAGCAGCACAACCATTTGTCTTTGGGAAACTACAGGGATGATTCAAAAATGCTCACTACAAGAAGGGAAGCTTCAGGAGTCATTTGAAGATGGAGATGCAGGCAACTCTTCAAAGAAATAGAGATAAATTATGCCATGTGAGAAACATAGCCAGAAATTTAAAAAAAAAATGAAGGAAGACAGAAGGAAGACATGAGAGAGAAGATATACTAAGGGAACAAATGGTGAATTGATTTTTCTGATTCTCTGCTCAGAGCTGATGAGTAAAATGAAGTTGCCTTGAATTTTTGAAACAACTTTTGTACACCCAAACTTCTAATCCATATGGAGTTTTACTAAGTCAAAAAGAAGGTAAGTATGACATACTAGCATTTTATTTCTATAGAAGCTGTGAAAAAACATTTGAAATTTGGGCAGGTAAAGAATCTGAGACTCAAGAATTTGACAAATATTTGTTATTTCTCTACCCTTTATCTTATTATTGTTATTTCAGGTGCTGGGGATGCAGCATTACTAAGAACTGATTCTTGTCTTCAAGCTCACCATCTTCTGAAGCAGACACTCAAGTAAACCCACTCATTAAAAATCACATTATATGTCCTATATGGAAAATGAAAACAATGTGATATAGAAAAGAGGAGATGATTTGTTCCAATTTGAGCACTTCAGGAAACTTTTCTGAGGATATAAAACATAAATTTGTTTTGATACATTTTATGGAGGTAACCAACTGTAAAATGTTGGTGAGAGTCTCTAGGCAGAGGAAACAATATGAGCAAAATTGCAAGGAAAGAACCAGCATAGAAGTCTTCTCATCTCCAGGAAATCGCTGCCATGAAAAAAAATAGAGAACTGATGCTGCCAGAAAGTTTTGCTATTACTAGAGCCTGAATTGGGAGACAGGGGTGAATATTAGGATACAAAAGTCTTTTTAAGCAGACATAAAGAGATTGGACAGGAAGGAGATTCTGTAGATCAAGTATCGAAAATAAAAATTCTACAGATATCGCAAGGAGAAAAAACCAAACACCGCATGTTCTCACTCATAGTTGGGAACTGAACAATGAGAACACACGGACACAGGAAGGGGAACATCACACTCTGGGGACTGTTGTGGGGTTGGTGGGGTGGTGGGGAGGGATAGCTTTAGGAGATATACCTAATGCTAAATGACGAGTTAATGGGTGCAGCACACCAGCATGGCTCATGTATACATATGTAACTAACCTGCACATTGTCCACATGTACCCTAAAACTTAAAGTATAATAATAATAATAAAAGAAAAGAAAAAAAATTCTACAGATAGTGTCTTTCTCTTGTACATATTGAATCAATATTAAAAATTAGAGTTTCACTAAAAACACATATTTGGCTTCTCTTAACAAAGCTTTCTGGCAGCATCAATTCTTTATTTTCTCATGACAGTAATTTCCTGGAGATGAGAAGACTTCTGCTCAGGGTACATATTCTCTGCTGTGCCTTTGTGGGCAACCCTTACACAAAGTTTACATATGCTCTTGCACCTGGTTAGCATTTGTTTTTATCCGGCCTGAGTAGGCCCTTGACCTTGCTATCCCTACTCTTGCTATTGGTTTCTACATCAGAGGAAACTATTAACATATTTTAATCTGTGGCATGACATCTTCAACTTGGCAATGATAAAGACTAGAGTCTGAAGAAGGTCAGAATGAGAGAAAGAAGCAGGAAGAGCACTTAGAGGGTTGTAATCATCAATATGAGGCCTAACTGCAACAGTTATCATATTGAGCAAGTTTCAATCATTTGTCGAATATGAGGAAAAGAGACAAATCTGGGATGACCATCTGTTTTATGGATTGGGTGACTAGGTTGATGATGAGATCCATGACTAAGATAGGAAACAAGGAGAGAATTGAAGGAGATAGGTAGATATGTTCAATTTTGGACAAGCTGAGATGAGTTTGAGGTTTCTGGGAATATTACAAGGGTCAGATGAGCAGCAAGGTGAATATATTAGTCAGAAGCTAAATCAGAAGCTGATTGGAAAGGCAAATGCTAGGGATATGGTTTGGAGAGTTATTATTATTTAGGTGGTATTTGAACCCAGGAAAACAGGTGATGTCTTGAAAGTAATAGCACAGAAGGAAAAATCCTAAAAAATTAGAAATGAAAAACAGAAAGAAGTGAATGAGTCCATGAAAAAGTGAAAAACAAGGACACAAAGGAGAATTTAAAAATGAGAAAAAGTATCCTTTACCATAGGAGTCTATTTGTTTACTGAGTTTAGCCAGCAGGAGTTTGGAGAGCAAGAGATAGACATCTTTAGTTTCAGAGAATCCAAGGGGGTAAGGAATTTTAGACAGTGAATGGTTAGCAATGTCAAAGTCAATAGATTGACCCGATGAAACAAGAGCTGAAATGTATTCGCATGGAAATTATGGTGATCTTCGCTTGAGTGGTTTCGGCATAGTGAAGACAGAAGCAAGTATCAAGGTATCTAGAGTCAGTGAGATTAAACTACTTTTAAGAAGCTTGACCCAGAAAAGGAAAGCCATAGAGTACTATCAAGAGTTGGATGCAAGACATAAAAGAGGAGTTTACAGTGACTGAGGCTTGAGCATGCTCTTCATGTATCTCTGATGATACCTACAGAAATATTTTGCAGGTATTTCAAAAGATGAAAACTAGGCAAACCATTATCGTTGTGGTTATTATTATTTGCTATTTTTTAATTCAAGAAGTTTTGTTTGGTGATTCAAACACCCTTTGACCATGATAGTATTCTCTCAACATGTCTTTAATGTCAGAGTAGTCCTTGTATTTAAAGGCAATACGTTATTTTCTAAAGCAGTTTTAAAATTACCCCTTTTTATTGTCATGTTAATTCAAAATCTAATTCTCATGTTTCCACTTGCAATCCTAGTTCTGCTCTTGGGAGCTATACAGGGTAAGACTATTCTATCTTTCATAGAAAAATTCTTTAGATATTTCAAAAGTAAATTTCATGCCTCCTCTTTTGTTCAATTCTTTTTTCTAAGATACATGGAAGTTTGTACACTTAGCATCTATTTGAGATGTTTTCAGGTCCCTTATTTCAGGTCTCTTATTTCGTCGTTCTCTTAATTCACTCTAGCTTATCAATGTATTTAAATGATGTTTAATTGTACCTAGTACTCCAAATTTGTTTCGTATAGCAGAAAGTACAGTTGGTCTGCTATGTCTTACTTGTAGGGCAATTAAACTTCTATTTAGGCTCCAAAAATTAGCTAACTACTGTAAGCAACCATCTCACACCATGAATTCACTAGAAGACTTGGAGATAAGATAAGTTTTATATTACTTCATGTTAAGTATTTTTTCTTCCTTCTGAAACTTATGTTAGTTATTTTTCAGCTTTAAAGTACTAAGGGTACATTTTGTTGGCTTCATATTAGCCTAGGAATTTAGTTTCTCACTCTCATATTAAATCCTGCTTTTGTCACTATATTATTAGTTCTCTAATTTGTTGTCTACTGAAAATATAAATATCTTTTTATATTCTCATCTAATGCACATATTAAAAATGTTAGACAGGTGAAAATAAGGCCACACAAGTTTGTCATGTTCCACTAGAGATTTATTCCAAGGTTGAAATCAATGTCTTATTTGACACTAGGTATGACTCCTAAGGCATTTGTGAGTTCATGTAACAATATTGCCCGATTCATATTTCATAAACATTTACTAACGTATATGAACACTATTAAAGTGTCCAAGTGTTTTCTCAGGCTAATGAAAAGTTATCAAAAGAAGAAATAAGGAATGTATAGCATGACTCATTTTGGGTAAATCTTCATGGGTTTTTAAGGATTTCATCATTCTTTTCAAGTAATAGTAAATTGTATTTATATAGTGCTTGAACTTTTTAGGTGATTTGTAATGCAATTGTCCAGAATGAAAGCATTGTACAAAGCTCACAGGCATTGGGATTAGCAAATGGATTTAAAAATCTGGCTGTGGTATATATATTAGCTCTGTGTCCAAGGTAAATATGTAATATGAAGAGGATAATAGGTGTTTCATGAGGTTGTTATTAAGATTTAAGGAGAATTTATCATTCTCATTATAGCATTCCATCCAGGAGTTATTCCCCAGTGGGTATATGATAAACGTGAAACTTCTACTTCCAGCACTGAGATACTTAGAGTAACTGTGCTGTGTAGTCAGAAGTCAGATCTGGTGTAGCACCCATCTTGGAGATATTTTTTTTTATTATACTTTAAGTTCTGGGGTACATGTGCAGAATGTGCAGGTTTGTTACATAGGTATACACGTGCCATGGTGGTTTGCTGCACCCAACAACCCGTCATCTACATGAGGTATTTCTCCTAATGCTACCCCTCTCCTAACCCCCTACCCCCTTAATAGGCCCCAGTGTGTGATGTTCCCCTCTCTGTTTCTATGTGTTCTCATTGTTCAACTCCCACTTATGAGTGAGAACATGCGGTGTTTGGTTTTCTGTACTTGTGTTAGTTTGCTGAGAATGATGGTTTCCAGCTTCATCCATGTCCCTGCAAAGGACACAAACTCATCCTTTTTTATGGCTGCATAGTATTCCATGGTGTATATGTGCCACATTTTCTTAATCCAGTCTATCATTGATGGACATTTGGGTTGGTTCCAAGTCTTTGCTATTGTGAATAGTGCCACAATAAACATATGTGTGCATGTGTCTTTAAAGTAGAATGATTTATAATCCTTTGGTTATATACCCAGTAATGGGATTGCTGGGTCAAATGGTTCTTCTAGTTCTAGATCCTTGAGGATCTAATAGGTAAAAATTGTTAATTTTTCATCATTGGTTTGGCTGCCAAAATCTGCAGCTCTGTTACCAGGGAGCATGAATTCAATTTTACATAAAATTTGAAAACACAAGACTTTGAATCTGAAAGTAGTGTAGTAAGATATAAGTAGAGTAAAATAATAACTTTGATAGCCAGAGATCGTGATCTGGTTGGGATAAATGCTGGAACAGCTAGGAGATTCTGGAAATAAGAGAGACATAGACATAGGATAGTCAGATAAACTTTCTATGCATTCCTGTCTATCTTGGGAATCTGTACATGACAGAGACAAGTGAGGAGTAAATATGAAAACAAATTTGAGAATTGGCTGATTTCTGGAGGCACTCAGCAACTCACACACAGATTGGTTATCACAGAGATAGGTTTAAAGGTTTTTTTGGGTATAAACTCTATAAGAATAGTAGTTTTCATTGAGATTAAATAAGAACTAAAAGAATAAAAAGGAGAAGCAAATTTGTACAATACAAAGTTTCCATATGTAACTTACTAGTTTTGGGTCTCATAAAATGTGCTATTCTTAATTTAGGGTACATGTATTCATCCAACAATTATGTGCTATTAGGTGTCAGACACTGTACAACTTACTAGAAATGGAATGATGAATAATGTGATGATTATAGAAAAAATGATACTACTAAATCAGTTGTTTCAAACTTGTAACTATTTCAAGTGAAGCAGGTCTCGCTCTTGGTTAGGTGGTGAGACAATGTAAAGGTAAGACAGCTTAAAGGTAAAGGTTGTCTTCCCTATAAAGAAAAGATGGTGGGGATGCAGGATGCCTTAAGGTGGTGAGACAGCTTAAAGGTGGTGAGATAGCATAAAGGTAAGGGATGTCTTTCTATAAAGATGTACTATCACTCAGCTAGTTGGTGACTAAATCTGGTGATAAAAAATAGACCTAAGGCTTACACTAAATGTAACATTAAATGCTTTCAAGTTATTCTAAAGTCAATGCAGCTATTATAATAAGTAGAGGTATCTACCAGAGTTGTTCTAACTTTTTTTGGATTTGCCATTAGTAAATTCATTCCAGGGGTTACTTCAAAGCATTGAGATATTGGGGGATATATATATATATATATATATATATTTTTTTTTTTTTGGCAGAATCTCGCTCTGTTCCCCAGGCTGGAGTGCAGTGGTGTGATCCCGGCTCACTGCAAGTCCCGCCTCCCGGGTTCTCACCATTCTGCTGCCTCAGCCTTCTGAGTAGCTGGGACTGCAGGCGCCCACCACCACGCCCGGCTCATTTTCTGTATTTTTAGTAGAGATGGGGTTTCACTGTGTTAGCCAGGATGGTCTCGATCTGCTGACCTCGTGATCCACCCGCCTCAGCCTCCCACAGTGCTGGGATTACAGGCGTGAGCCACCACACCCGGCCCATTGGGACAGATTTCTAACTTGAGAACTTGCTGAAAGGATAATACCAGAGGAGAATCCATTAGGAGCGGTGCTTATAACTCCTTCTGAATTTCCCCCAATCAACACATAAATAATTCATACCTTTCAGACTTGGCTTTTGAAGGCTAACCTAAAAAGAGTAGGGAGCAGTGAGAATGTAGTTTCTATTGATATTAATAACTCATAATATCATTTTTTCTGTACAGTTTTTTCTTGACCTTTAAACTCATATAGTCACTGGACTAGACATTTCCAAATGGATGCCTCATAGATATATTAAACAATATTTTCCATAAAAAGTCCTTTGATTTCCTTCCACAAACCTGGTCCTCTTATTGGATTTCTCCACTTCAGTAATTGTTAAAATCACCCACCAAGAACTCAGGTTGGAAACTTTAGTGTCTTCTTTTATCTTCCAAGTGAATCAATCTGCACCTCCTACTGTTTCTGCCCTCCAAATATAGATCATGCCCATTCATTTATCTCTGTCCACTCTGTGACTATTTTAGTTCAAACTGCTTAAACTTATAGCTTATATCTTTCCTCCTAACCAGTCTCACCTTCAAGTCTTAACCTCATTTAAACATTTTTTTAACCATAGAATCAGAGTAATATTTTTAGATTATTAATTGAAAAATGTTTTTCTCTTTAAAAAAATGTAAATATCTTCCCATTATATGAAGCCACCTGCCATTGCAAATAAGTTTCTTACCATAGTTTATCAGATTATGAAATTTAATCTCTGAATACCTTTCAAATTTCTTTCATTCTATTCCCTCTTCTGAGTATATTCTTAACACCTTGGGCTTCTTTCACTTTCTCATATTTGGCAAACATTTTCTCACCTCAATGCCATGATTTGTAGTCTTGTTTCTGTCAGAAAAAGTTTAACCTATGGCTCTCAGCTTAAAGTCTGTTCTTCAAATAACTTTCCCAAACCATGATAAATTGTCTAGCTCTTCATTGTCATTTTGTGTTATTCCACCCTCTGCTATCATTCAAGTACTTTAAGTTTTGAATATGCCTTATATATACTCATCTATGTTTATTTAGTACTGTATTGCAACATAATAGCTCTTAAGGGAAGTGCTAAAAAGCATATTTTGTACTTAGTTCTTCATAATTTCTAGGAATTCTACCAGGCACATAAACAAAGCAAATCCAGAAAGAAAAAAGGTATATTACTTAGCGGTGTATGTTGATAGTGCATAAACACAAATTATTTGATTAAATAATGTTCAAGCCATGCCCTGTAGCTGCTAGCTATAGGCTTAGGCACTCAGCAAAGTAGCAAAATGCCTCCCAATCCTGCCTCTGTGATACCTCCTGCAACCCAGGGTCCCACACTGACCCACTCATCTCATTGGTTAGTCAGCCTCCCCAAACACAAGGCTCATTTCGAAGCTTAACCTCAGGCCCAGGACGTTCTAGAAAAAAGGTAAAACATTTCTGAATATTTTGAATTTGTAGAGAAATAAAAATTTTAAAGAACTATGGAGAAACAGCAAAAAGTAATGTATCTTAATTTCATTTATAGATCTAGTCATTTTTTTAGTTTCAAAGCATAAAATTATATTCAGTCTACTTGATTTACTGATGAAATTAAAATGACTGCCATATAAATTTTAAAAGATAGTTTGCTTAGACTATAATAACTTTAGTAACAAAATTTACTTTTAGATGTGTTTAATTGTTACAAATGGGACTGCAAGCGCTGAGCTTAAGAGATTGAACATCTTTTTGTTTTTACTTATTTTTCTGAAGCAGCAAACAATTGAGAAGATAAGAAATCATCACTATTGTTGGGACTTCCCCATATGCTAACCAAACAAAGTCATCATGCTTTGCAGACATGGCATCTACCATGTAGAAACACAGATGCAAACATACACAAATTTAGAAAAGGATATATATATATATAATATATATATCAATATATATAAATGATATTTATACATGTATACACACACACACACACACACACACACATATATTTAAATCAATTGAGCCTAGCCAGAAGAATCAAAAATGAAACATGAAGGTCTAAGATGAGCATAAAAGGTGGGTGTCTTTGGGTGGTGAGAGAATCTCTAGAGGAAGGAAGGGCAGAGCCCAGCTAGGGGACAGGAACCGATACAGTTCAGTGTTGAAGTGAAAGATGATGAGGAAGGTAATGCCATTTTAATGAATCAATACCATAAGCCCAGAAAAAAGCAGACAGTTTAAAGGTAAATTTTTAATGTTTGAAATAACTCTTTGAGATAGGCATTATTATTATTTTTTTTAATTTTCCTAGAAGAGACCTGAAACCCAGAGGTAAGTTTAATGTTTTTGTCCAAGTTTACACAGTTAGAATGTGGCCTGGACAGAATTGACAGACGGAGATATGTGGATCCCAAACCAAGTTCTTTCTATGAAGTAAGCCAGTACCAGGGCTGTTTCCAGAAAAAAAAAAAAGCCAGAAAACAAACCTGCATCAAACCAAGAGGTGGAGAGGTGGCTGTCACGACTATAGGGTTCTATATGCCAGCATGCTTGTAGGCTTTGGGTTTATAGCAGTGAGTGAGAAAGACAAAGTCTAATCCTCATGACGTTTAGAACCTAGTAGGGGAGACAGACAATGAAAAACAAGGATACAAATATATAACATAAACAATATGTAGTGATAGGTGCTTTGAAGAAAACTGTGGCTTTTAAAGTGGATGGAATGTCCACTGCTCGAAGGTGGAAGTATAAGTGTTCTCACCACAAAAATGATAACTATATGAGGTAATACATATGTTATTTAGGTATGTTTAGTTATTCCATTATGTAGATATATTTCAAAATATCATGTTATACAGAATACACACA
Source organism: Pan paniscus (assembly GCF_029289425.2). NCBI lineage: Eukaryota > Metazoa > Chordata > Mammalia > Primates > Hominidae > Pan > Pan paniscus. The sequence continues at coordinate 95,219,284 of NC_073260.2, read as the reverse complement.
TACAATTGTATTTGTCAATTTAAAAAGTAATAAATTACTATACAAGTGAATGAAATGTGGCCATTTTAATTAAACTGACTAGGAAGAGCTCTCTGAAATGCAGGTATTTGACCAGTGACACAAATACAGTAAGGGGAGGAAGGCCTATAAAGCGTAGTCTTCTAGATAGCCAAGAAGCTATTACCATGAGGCAAGACAGCTGTGTTTGAGGTACGTTAGGAGGAACAGTGTGGTTAGAACTGTATGAAGGAGGCATACAGGTTTGGAGATAAGGTTAGAAACAAAGAGAGTAAGTAGTTGGTTCATGTAAGTCTCCACAGGCTGTGAAAAGGATTTTGTGTTTTATGTGATATAAACCTCTCAGGTGTTGAGCCAGGGAATGTTGAAGCTGATTTATTTAAAAACCTCACTTTTGCTGCATTGTGAAGAAAGGGACAAAAATCAGAGCAGGCAAACCAGTTGATGTTGGAATTCAGATCCAGCAGAGATGGTGGTGGCTTGTATTAGATAGGGTGGGAGGTATCCCGATAGTGAAAGGTAGTCATATTTGAGATATATTTTGATACCATCAACATAAAAGACAAATTTTAGCTAAGAGAGCATCTCTGGTTATAATTGGAGCAGAGAGAGCATGGAAGAGGCCCTCCTAAGAATACCATGTTGGCTATGATTTGAATTCTATCACCTTTACAAGTTCAGTGTGCCCTCGGATACTATATAGGAGCCATGCAACATCTTGATAGCCTCATCTTCCAGGTTCCAACACTCTCATTGAAGACATCCTTTGCTATACTATTAATTTACCCTCATTATATGAATGGTGACTATTAGGGCCTTCTATTTTGCAGTTGTCTCATTTTGATCTCAGCATAAGTTCCACAAAACCGAAGGCTTTTACACAATCGTCTCTTGTCTTTAAAAATTATGTAGCCTATTCCTTGAGGGGATGTGGAGCTTTTGATGTGGACATGGGGTTTGTCATTGTTCTTATCTTTTGTTTTCACTTTCTGAGAATGCATCTGATGCTGTCCCTTGAGAGGGCCTTGAGAAAATGATGTTAACTTGTATTGTTAGCACTTTTCTATATAGTAAATTTGGGACACATCACTTTTTCATATTATTTCACTTTAGCTTAGGAATAACACTAGTCAATTTGTATTATTTTTATTTACAGAGAGGAAAACTGAAGCTGAGAATTTAAATATGATCAACTTCATACCAATGTGGGAATGGAGTCAAGATTTTACACTTCTCCTGTAATTTCCTTATAACTGAAAAGCATAAATTCTTTCTGTTATATATGCTTGGCAGGTCCCAGACTAAATTCCTAGAGCAACCCCTGAAGGCATGAATTTTCTCCTCCAGAACTTTAAAGTTTTTTTCTGACAACCAGGCTAACGATGCTGCTTATTTTGTAATCCAGTCAAATGCAACAGCAGTTTCATATTTCTGCCTTTGAATCTCAGATCCAAGAAAGTGGCAGCAGCATGAATTCCTCAGTCTAAAAGAACTGTAATGATGTGATTTTGTCAATGGGTTAACACTAAATTCTTTTGGTCACCTGGAACTTCGTTGTTCTTAGAAATGAAAACAGTTGCAGAGGGGTAAATTTGAGGAACAATATAAGAACAACTTAATTAAATATTATTTTTACAAAGATTTATAATAAAAATTGTTTAATTTTGCTAAAAAATATGATTCCTTCAATTTTTGTTATTCCCATCACTTATCTTTGTTTTCCTCAGGTATGCTCTAAAAAAAGGTTATAAACTACTTAAGTCCGTATCGTTCTGCACCTCTTATGAGAAAAGGACGAGGAAGCATCTTCTCACTTAGTGATAGTTGGGCCACAGTTAGGGATAAACTAATCAAGGGGAAAAAGCTTATATAAACCTCACCTATTTTACCCTACATAATAGTTTTTCTGACTTACAAGAACCTATGACTATTTTAACACAACTAAAAAAAGGAATAGTAAATTTTATATAATCTTTAAAACTCAAGAAAAAACCATCAGTTCAGTTCAATATTGGATGCTTAATATGAGCTGTGGCTGGATAAACTAGTTTTGAAGAACTTATAGTCTAACAAACACATAAAGAGAAAAAAAATTATATCCTAAGCTACAAATGCCATGTGATTTCCAAGACAGAGTAAGTTTTTCTAGTTTCAAAATTCAGGAAAGACTTATTGGTGGGGATAACTAAAAGTTGTCCAGGCAAATGTAAAGGGAAAGAGATTTCTGGCAGAAGAAATTGCTTGATATAAGGCCTTGCCACATCATTGATGGCAAGAAGAGATGAATACTCAGCTCTTCGCTGAGTCCCATTCACAGGGCAGGGGTTGGAGCTGATGGAGAGAAGCCCAAGACCAACCACTACTAAAATTGTTTTAACAGTCCACAGGAAGGTAAGATTAAAGAAACAGGAATGGGAAATGGAGGAAGCAAAAGAAAAATAATAGCAAAATGGCAGATTTAATCTCTAACACGAATATTTCCTTAAATGTAAGTAGTGTAAATATTAAAATATATCAGAGATGCATGGAGCATATAAGCAAAACAAAGAAAAACGTGATCTAATAATATGCTAAGGGAGGAGACCACCCCTCATATTGTCTTATGCCCAATTTCTGCCTCCAAAGAAAGAAGTAAAAACTAAAAGAAATGAAATCCACAGACAGATAGCCCGGTGCCATGCCCTGGGCCTGGTTAAAGATCGACCCCTTACCTAACCGGTTATGTTATCTATAGATTTCAGACATTGTATGGAAAAGCATTGTGAAAATCCCTGTCCTGTTCTGTTCTATTCTGATTACCAGTGCATGCAGCCCCCAGTCATGTACCCACTGCTTGCTCAATCGACCATAACCCTCTCACGCGGACCCCCATAGAGTTGTAAGCCCTTAAAAGGGACAGGAATTGCTCACTCAGGGAGCGTGGTTGTTGGAGACACGATTCTTGCCAAAGCTCCCAGCCAAATAAAGCCCTTCCTTCTTGAACTTGGTGTCTGAGGGGTTTTGTCTGCGGCTTGTCCTGCTACATTTCTTGGTTCCCTAACTAGGAAGTGAGGTGATTAAAGGATGGTTGAGGCAGCCCCTTAGGTGGCTTAGGTCTGCCCTGTGGAGCATCCCTATGGAGGACTCTGGCCAGCTCGAGTGATGTGGATCCTGAGAGTGCTCCCAGGTAGGCATTTGCCCTGGTGGAACGCCTCATCAGAGTGATGCATGGCAGGCCCCCATGGAGGATCAATGCAGTGGCTGAACACCAGGAAGGAACTGGCACTTGGAGTCCAGACATCTGAAACTTGGTAAGACTAGTCTTTGGAACTTGCCCACTCCCTTTGAGTGGAAGCGTGGCCTGATCACCCATGGCATGCCTTTTTCGGCACTTTGGTTCTTGTTTTTGACTTGACTTGGATTGCTTGACACTTTGGTTTTGGTTTTGACCTGGCTTGGATTTCTGGATACTCTGATTTTGGTTTTGATTCTGGTTTGGTGTAAACTGTAAAAGTGTGTGTGTGCCCTTTTTTACCCATTTTGTGTTTTGTGGTGTGCGTGTGTTGGGAGCTTGGTGTTTTGCCTCGAAGAAGCATGGGTCAGGCACAAAGTAAGCCCACCCCATTAGGAACTATGTTGAAAAATTTCAAGAAAGGATTTAAGGGAGATTACAGTGTTATGATGACATCAGGAAAACTTAGAACTTTGTGTGAAATAGACTGGCCAGCATTAGAGGTGGGTTGGCCATCAGAAGGAAGCCTGGACAGGTCCCTTGTTTCAAAGGTATGGCACAAGGGTAACCTGTAAACCAGGGCACCCAGATCAGTTCCCGTACATAGACATTTGGTTACAGCTAGTTTTAACACCACCCCACCACCCTGTCCATCACCAAACAGTGGTTGAGAGAACAGCAGCACAAGGGGCTGGCAGAGGCAAGGAAAGACCAGCAGAGAGAGAAAGAGAAAGAGACAGAGAGACAAAGAGGAAGTCAAGGAAAGAGAGAGAGAGAGAGAGGCAGAGAGAGAGAAAGAGACAGAGGCAAAAGGAAAGTCAAAGAGAAAAAGAGATAGAAAATCAAAGAGAGAAAGAGAGAGATATACAAGTAGTTAAGAGAAAAAAATAGTGTACCCTATTCCTTTAAAAGCCAAGGTAAATTTAAACCCATAATTGATAATTAAAGGTATTCTCCATAACCCTATAACACTCCAATACCACTTTGTTGTCAGTGTAAACAAGGGCATAGCCCGAAAGCACTGAGGCCACTGACAACCTGTGTAGACTTCTTATCAAAAATCCTTAACCCAGTAATCTGCGCATGGCACAAATGCATTCAATCTGTAGCAGCAACTGCTTTGCTAACAGAAGAAAGTAGAAAAATAACTTTTAGAGGAAACCTCATTGTTAGCACACCTCACCAGTTCAGAAGTATCCGAAGGGGGAAAAAAAAAGATGATTTAACATTAACCACTGAAAATTCCCTTAACCCAGCAAGTTTCCTAACAAGGGATCTAAATCTTAATTACCATACAAAGGTCCTACCAGACCTAGGAGGGACTGCCTTCAGGACAGGAGGATAGATGTTTCCTCCTAGGTAATTAAAGAAAAAAAAAGCCATCTATACCAATTCTAAGTAAATTTGGACTAAACAAGGTCTTATTAATAGCAAAGGATAATTGAAATCCCAAATTACAAGGTTTTCAACAAAAGTAAAGTTTGCTAAAAGTTAACAGTGTAACATGTATTACAGTATTCTAATCTTGTGGCCTTAGTCTAATCCACAGACATAAAGGAAGTTCACTTTGGAAAAGAATGGTTATCATCTTCGAAAAAAAAAAAATAGAAAAAAAGGGGGGGGGGGTGGCAGAATTTATGTAAAAAGAATGTTATATGGTAAATTCTTGTCCTGAAATAAATTAACTGGTTATTTAAAGAAAGAGATGTTTGTAATAAGTCAGAAAATTGAGGCATGTTGAGGAATTGTCTGTGAAAGTTGTGAAAGAGAAAAATGTTATAAAAAATTTATGCAGAAATGTTGTATAATTTAAAAGTAATAAGGTCTCCTGAGTACTATTGAAGAAACAGTTTACATGCAAAGTATATAAGGAAAGTAAAATATACCTTTGGTAAAAAGTTTATAAGGAGGCATAAGAATGTGGATTTTTACCTTAACATTAAAAGGTTAAAAAAATTGTTTTGAAGGTATAAGCAAGTTTTAAAAAGTTAATTGTAAAGAAAATTCTGTGTGTAAACATTAGCTAAAGTTAAAGGGGTATCATCCAGTTTTTCTGTGAACTGGACATTAAAGTAAAAACACAATGAGTTTTTCTTAAAGCACTAACCTAATCCCTAACAAAAATTATAAAAGGTTAAAAAGAGTCTATAAAAATACTACCTTATGGTCTGACATTAAAAATTGAATAAATGTGTCTACAAAGGTTTATTAAAACTAAGTTTAACATTAATAGAACACTAATATAAAGGTGAAGTTTATCTTATCTGGTATAAAAATCATACAGGAAGCATTGTCAAATATAAAATGGTGTTTGGCTTCTTTGGTCTAAAAACTAATAAAAAATAGATGCTAAAGGAAATTTCTCAGTAGAAAGGCACCAAGGACTATAAAGTCCACTGCTGATGTCCCCACATTTAAAACAAAAGGTCAGTTTCTTAAAAATTATATACTTGGTTTATCTTCTACTTTCCTTTCCCTCACAACTAAAAGTCTTTTAGCACATGTACCACCCCTAGAAATTCCAGTAAACCAGCACCAACCTGAAGATCACATTCTCATTAAAAGGTGAAAAAAAAAAAGGAAACTCGAGCCAGCCTAGGAAGGACCCTATCTTGTGCTGCTAACCCCCAAGACTGCTGTTCATACAGCAAAAAAAGGATGGACTCATCACACCCGAGTCAAGAAAGCACCACCCCCTCCAGAGTCATGGGCCATAGTCCCAGGGGAAAACCCTACCAAACTAAAGCTAAGAAAAATTTAACCCTTCATCTATTCTATTACTTTTTCTTCTTTCCTTGCTCTATTGCTGACCATCTAGGTACTTACATAACCAAGTCAATTTCACCTCAAACTATTGCATTTAATGCTTGTCTTGTTATACCCTGTGGGGACTTGCCAAGTCAAAGACTTCAGAAAAGTACCTATGTCCCTCCTGACTGTCCTCAGACTGGGCATTAGTAAATTAAGACAACTTAATCCGGGGAAATTTCAATAAAGATTCCAGTGTCAACCAGGAGTCTTGCCCCACAATGTAGAGTTTTTTACGCCGTAGTTGGTCCAACATTCTGTGGACCACTAAAGAGCAAGGATGGACTGCCCCAACTGGTTTTTATAATGTCCTAAAATCATACATTCATTTTACTAGAGGATCATAGAAGTTAAAGACTTAAAACAAACTTTGGCAATTAAGACAAGATACCAAGATGCAAATGCCTGGTTGGAATGGATCAAATATTCCTTCCACACATTGAACAAAAGCAATTTTTATGCTTGTGCGCACAGCAGGCCAGTGGCTCAGGTTGTCCCCTTTCCACTAGGGTGGTCCTCCAGTTGACCAGGCATAGTCTGCATGGTAGCTCTTTTCCAGGATTCTACAGCCTGGAGTAACAAACTGTGTCAAGCTCTCCCTCTGCTATATCACGAAGTCCAGCACCCTGCGGGTCAGCCCCTCTCCAGCTTCCGTCTCCCAATACTAACTTCACTTCATGTCTGTCATGACAGGGAGGAAACTTAGCGTTCCTTGGAGACCTGAAGGGTTGCAGTGAGCTTAAGAATTTTCAAGAGCTTATCAATCAGTCAGCCCTTGTTCATCACCGAGTGGTGTGGTGGTATTGTGGCAGACTTTTACCAGGCACTATGCCGAATAACTGGAGTGGCACTTGTACTTCAGTCCAATTGGCTATCCCTTTCACCCTGGCATTTCATCAACCAGAGGGAGAAAAAATAAGACATCGTAAAGTGAGAGAAGCCCCTTAGGGGTCTTTCGACTCTCATGTCCATTTAGATGCAATTGAAGTCCCACCGGGAATACCAGATCAATTTAAAGCTTGAAATCAAATAGCTGCAGGATTTGAGTCAATATTTTAGTGGGTGACAGTTAATTAAAATGTAGATTGGATGTACTACATCTATTACAACCAACAGCAACAAGCTTTTCACGAGTTAAAAGAAAAACTCATGTTGGCCCCAGGCCTGGGTCTCCCTGACCTGACAAAACCCTTTACACCCTATGTGTCAGAAAGAGAAAAGGTGTCAGTTGGAGTTTTAACCCAGACTATGGGGCCCTGGCCAAGGCCAGTGGCCTATCTCTCAAAACAACTAGATGGGGTTTCCAAAGGCTGGCCCCCATGTCTAAGGGCCCTGGCAGCAACGGCCCTGTTAGCACAAGAAGCAGATAAAATAACCTTGGGCAAAACCTGAATATAAAGCCCCCCATGCTGTGGTGAGGTAACTTTAATGGCTACCAAAGGACATCATTGGTTAACAAATGCTAGATTAACCAAGTACCAAATCTTGCTATGTGAAAATCCCTGCATAACCATTGACCTAACCCCCCACCTTGCTCCTGGTATCAGAGAGCCCAGTTGAACATAACTGTGTAGAGGTGTTGGACTCAGTTTATTCTAGCAGCCCCAACCTCTGAGACCATCTTTGAACATCAGTAGACTGTGAGCTGTACGTGGACGGAAGCAGCTTCACCAACCCCTGCAAAGTTACTCTGAAGAAGATGACAAGCCCTGCTCCAGTCACACCTGGAAGCTGACTGGTCCACGCATGGCTGAAGCATGAGAAAACTCATCACAGGACCCATTTTCCTTAAAATTTGGACTTTTACAGTAAGGACTTCAACTGACCTTCCTCAGACTGAGGGCCGGTGGGGGCTTATAAACAATACGAGTAAAGTGTTAGCCAAAACAGAAGAAAAAGGGGTGGCCAAACAAGCCACCTTGAAATTTGATGCCTGTGCTGTCATTAATAGTAATAAGTTAGGAATAGGATGTGGTTCTCTTAATTAAGAAAGAGGCCATATGGCAGAAAATAAGTACATTTGTCATGAATTAGGACTGTGTGGAAATAAATGGGGATACTGGTCTTGTGTCATTTAGGCTACTTGGACAAAAAATGAAAAGAATCCTGTCCACCTTCAGAAAGGGAAAAGTGGCCCTTCCTGTACCAGTGGTCAGTGTAATAACCCCTTAGAACTAGTAATAACCAACCCCCTTAATCCTCGCTGGAAGAAAGGGGGAACATGTAACCCTAGAAATTGATGGGGCTAGACTGGATCCTCAAGTAAATATTGTGGTTTAAGGAGAAGTTTATAAACGTTCTCCTGAGCCAGTATTTCAAACCTTCTATGATGAACTGAATGCGCCAGTACCAGAAATTCCAGGAAAAACAAGAAATTTGTTTTTGCAATTAGCTGAGCATGTACCCCAGTCTCTCAATGTCACTTTATGTTATATATGTGGAGGAACTGTAATGGGAGATCAATAACCATGGGAAGCCCGAGAATTAGTACCTACAGACCCAGTTCCTGATAAATTCCCGGCTCAAAAGAATCACTGATAACTTCTGGGTCCTGAAAGTCTCAATCATTAGACAATACTGTATAGCAAGAGTGGGGAAGGACTTCACTCTCCTGTGGGAAGACTCAGCTGCCTTGGGCAAAAACTGTATAATAGTACCACAAAAACAGCCACCTAGTGGAGTTTCAAACCATACTAAGAAAAATCCATTTAGTAAATTCCCAAAGTTGCAAACTGTTTGGACCCACCCAGAGTCCCATAGGGACTGGACAGCCTCCACTGGATTATACTGGATATGTGGCCACAGAGCTTACGCCAAATTATCTGACCAGTGGATAGGTAGTTGTGTTATTGGCACTATTAAACCATCTTTCTTCTTACTGCCCATAAAGACAGGCAAACTCCTGGGCTTCCCTGTCTATGCTTGCCACAAAAAGAGAAGCATAGCTATAGAAAATGGGAAAGATAATGAATGGCCTCCTGAGAGAATCGTACAATATTTTGGGCCTGCTACTAGGGCACAAGATGGCTTGTGGGGATACCGGACCCCCATTTACATGCTCAACCAAATCAAATGGTTACAAGCTGTCTTAGAAATAATCACTAAGACCTGCAGAGCCTTGACTATTCTGGCCTGGCAAGAAACTCGGAAGAGAAATGTTATCTATCAAAATAGATTGGCCCTCAACTACTTGCTAGCAGCTGAAAGAGAAGTCTGTAGAAAATTGAACCTTACTAATTGCTGTCTACACATAGATGATCAAGGGCAAGTAGTTAAAGACATAGTTAGAAATATGACAAAACTGGCACATGTGCCTGTGCAAGTATGGCATGGATTTGATCCTGGGGCCATGTTTGGAAAATGGTTCCCAGTGCTAAAAAGATTTGAAACTCTTATAATAGGAGTTATAATAGTAATAGAAACCTGCTTACTGCTCCCTTGTTTGCTACCTGTACTTCTTTAAATGACAAAAAGCTTCATTGCTACCTTAGTTCACTAAAATGCTTCAGCACAAGTGTACTATATGAATCACTATTGATCTGTCTTGCAGGAAGACATGGGTAGTGAGAATGAAAGTGAGAACTCCCACTAATGAGTGAGATTCTCAAAGTGGGGGAATAAGGGAGAAGATCACCCCTCATATTGTCTTATGCCCAATTTCTGCCTCCAAAGAAAGAAGAAGTAAAAACTAAAAGGCAGAAATGAAATCCACAGGCAGATAGCCTGGCACTGCGCCCTGGGCCTGGTTAAAGATTGATCCCAACCTAACCGCTTATGTTATCTGTAGATTCCAGACATTGTATGGAAAAACATTGTGAAAATCCCTGTCCTGTTCTATTCCATTCTGATTACCAGTCATGTACCCCCTGCTTGCTCAATCAATCATGACCCTCTCATGCGGACCCCCTTAGAGTTGTAAGTCCTTAAAAGGGACAGGAATTGCTCACTCGGGGAGCTCGGTTATTGGAGACATGAGTCTTGCTGAAGCTCCCGGCCTAATAAAGCCCTTCCTTCTTTAACTCGGTGTCTGAGGGCTTCTGTCTGCGGCTTGTCCTGCTACAACGCAATCTACAAGAAAATCACCTCAAATACAATATGGATAGACTGAACGTAAAAGGATAGGAAAAGATATGCCATGCAAGCACTAATAAAAATAATCAGGTAAAGTAAAATTTAAAGCAAAGAAAAGTAATAAAAAAATAAGAATGTGCAAATCAAAAGCAGAATGAGATTTCATCTCACGCCAGTTAGAATGATGATCATCAAAAAGTCAGGAAACAACAGATGCTGGAGAGGTGGAGAGGATGTGGAGAAACAGGAACTTTTTACACTGTTGGTGGGAATGTAAATTAGTTCAACCATTGTGAAAGACTGTGGCAATTCCTCAAGAATCTAGAAACAGAAATGCCATTTGACCCAGCAATCCCATTACTGGGTATATACCCAAAGGATTATAAATCATTCTACTATAAAGACACATGCCCACATATGTTTATTGCAGCACTGTTTACAATAGCAAAGACTTGGAACCAACCCAAATGTCCATCAGAGATAGATGGATTAAGAAAATGTGGCACATATACACCATGGAATACTATGCAGCCATAAAAAAGGATGAGTTTATGACCTTTGCAGGTCCATGGATTAAGCTGGAAATCATCATTCTCAGCAAACTAACACAATAACAGAAAACCAAACACCGCATGTTCTCGCTCATAAGTGGGAGTTGAACAATGAGAACACATGGACACAGGGAGGGGAACATCATACAGTGGGGCCTGTCAGGGGGTGGTGGGCTATGGAGGGGGATAGAATTAGGAGAAATACCTAATGTAGATGACAGGTTGATGGGTGCAGCAAACCACCATGGCACGTGTATACCTATGTAACAAACCAGCATGCTCTGCACATGTATCCCAGAACTTAAAGTATAGTTTAAAAAAATAAGATTGTTGCAGATAATAAAAGGCTCAATATGTCACATAGATAGAATGATGCCAAGTGAGTACGCATAAAAAACACAGCTTTAAAATATATGAATCAAAAAATTAATATAGCTGAAATAAAAAAATTGACAAATCCATAATTATGATCAGGGACTTCAGTACCTCACACTGGCAACTAATATAATTAGTAGACAGATGATCAACCTTTTAGAAGAGAAAATTCAAACAGAAACCAATTGGCATATGTATAACACTTCATCCAACTATAGCAGAGTGCACTTATTTTTTGAAGCATACACTGAAATTTCACCAAGATAAGCTATATCCTGAGCCATTAAAAACCCCTCACAAACTAAAAAAATTGATAGCATACAGAGTATGTTGTCTGATCGTAAAGGAAGCAATTAGGAGTAGAGACTCCTATCAATTTGAAGAAATTCTTTATTGTTGGTTTGCCGAGAATTTTTGTAATGAACAGGTATTGAATTTTGTCAAATGATTTTTTAATGTCAGTTAATTATGATCACATTATTTTCTTGTATAGCCTCTTGATATGGTGTCTTACATTTACTGATTTTTGAATATTAAACTAGCTTTGCATACCTGGAAGAAATCCCACTTGTTTATGGTATATAATTATTTTTAGACATAATTGAATTTTATTTCCCAATACTGTCTTAAGGATTTTAGCATCTAAGTTTCTGGGAAATATTGGTCTATAGATTTCTTTTTTGAACTGTCTCTCTCTGGTTATATCATTACTTCTCTAGTGTTCTAATTTGCAGAAAAGATTTTGTAAAATTCATGCTAATTCTTCATAAAATATTTTTGTGAATTCTCCATTGAAAGCACATGAACCCAGATATTTCTATTTGGAAGATTTTTAATTACAAATTTAATTTATTTAAACATAATAGACCTATTCAGATTTTGTATTTCATTTTTATTACTTTTAAGGAATTTCTGATTTTAAAGGTGTTGAAATGGGATTTCAACTTGGTAACTATTATATGCTCTCTTAGCTTCTTAAATTTGCTAATTTATGTCATTATGCTTCTTATATTTGTCAGTGTTTCTAGAGGTTTATCAATGTTATTCATTTTGACTGAAGAATCAAATTTCTTATTCATTTATTTTCTCTATTGTTCATCTGGCTTTAATTTTATTGATTTCTCTTCATTATTTCCTTCCTTATGTTAACACTGAGTTTATTTTGTTCTTCTCTACCGAGTTTCTTGAGGTAAAAAATTAATTAGAAAATTTTCCTTTTTTTAAGTCTTTATCATATGAATTTCCCTCTAAGAAATGATATAGTTGTGTCTTACATATCTTGTATTTTGATTCAGTTCTATATAATTTTGCTAATTCCTTTGCAACTTCCTCCTTGATCTTTGGATTATTTAGAAGGGTGTTGTATGTGCATTCTGTTGGGTATTCTTAAATATTGATTATAACCTGTTGGTTGGTGGTGTTTCTTTCATTCTTGTTGATATTCTTGCTACTTTTATCAACTGTTGAGAGAAGGGTGTTGAATTCTCTGATTATTATTCTGGGTTTGTGTATTTCTCCTTTTAGTTTTTTCTGGCTTTGCTTCACGTTTTGTAGGTGTATTGTTCAGCGCATACACATTTAAAATTGCAAATACCTCCCTGGTGGATGGACCCATTTATCTTTATAAAATGTATCTGTCTTTGGTAATTGTCTTTGCTGTGAAATAAACTTCATCTCATATTAACATAGTCACTGTCGCTTACTTCTTTTCATATGGCTGATCTTTTTCCAACATTTATAGTTTCCCTACCTACACCACTGTATTTGAAATGAGTTTCTTGTATATAGCAATACATGTAATTGGGTTACGTGCTTTTTTCCCCACCAATCTGCTTTTAATTGGCATACTTAGAAAACTGATGTTTAATGTTATTATTGATATTTTAAGAAATTTTTTTGATTATATATATTTAAGGTATACAACAGGATGTTTTGATATACATAATGAAATAATTTCTACAGTCAAGCAAATTATCCTATCATCTTCCATAGTCACCTTTATTTTATTTTAATGAGTCCCTAAAATCTACTCTCTTAGCAAATTTTCAATATAAAATATATTAACTATGATCCTCATGCCGTACATTAGATATCTAGAATATTTTATCCTACATTCTAGAGTTTTTATTCTACATAACTGCAAGTTTGTACATTTTGACCTATATATTTCTGAGCAAACATATGTTTTCAATACTCTTGGCTATATACCTAGGAGTGAAATTGCTAGGTCATATGGTAACTATATTTAACGTCTGGAGGAAATGGCAAATTGTTTACTGTAGTACTGAAGCACTTTCCCACCAGCAATCCATGAAGTTTCCAATTTCTGTAAATCCTTGCCACCAACTATTATTATCATTATTTCTTATACCCATCCTACTGGGTGTGAAGTCGTATCTAATTATGAATTTTATTTGTTTAGTGACAAATGATGTTGAGCATTTTTCCTGTGCCAACTGACAAGGACTGGTATTAGATCTTTAAATGTTTGGGAGAATTGACCAGTAATACCATCTGGTCCTGGGTTTTTGTTGTTGGGAGGTTTTGGTTATGAATTCACTCTCTTATTATATATTCACATTGTTTAGATATATTTGAGACACTTTTGGTAGTTTGTGTGTTTCTAGGAATTTGTCATTTCATCTAAGTTTTCTAATTTGTTGGTGTATAATTGTTCATTGTTCATAATATTCTTTGTTTTTGTGAGGTCAGAGATAATGACCTCACTTTTATTCCTAAATTTAATGATTATATTCTTCTCTCTTTTTAAAATCTGGGTCAGTCTAATTAAAGGTTTGTCAGTTTTGTTGATGTTTTTGATAAACTAACATTAATAAGTTTTTAAATTGAAAAATAAAAATTATATATATATTCATTGTGGATAATATGTTTTAAAATATGCGTACATTAGGAAATAGTTCAATCAAGCTAATTCACGTGTGTATTGCCTCACATACTTACCACTTCTGTGAGATTGCTGGATTATATGGTAGTTCTTAATTTTTTGGAGAACCTCCACATTGTTTTCTAAAATGGCTATACTAATTTACATTCCCACTAACAGTATGCAAGGGTTCCCCCTCCTCCGCATCTTCTGCAACACTTATTTTTTGCCTTTTTGTTGTTGTTGTTTTAGAGAGTGTCTCACTCTATTGCCCAGTTTGGAGTGCAGTGGTGGAATCTTGGCTCACTGCAACCTCACCCTCTTGGCGTCAAGTGATCCTCCTACCTCAGCCTCTGGAGTAGCTGAGACTGTTGGAATCCATTTTTTAATTTTTTTGTAAAGACAGGAGTCTGACTATATTGCCAAGGTTGGTCTCAAACTCCTGGCCTCAAGGAGTGTCTTTTTGATAATTGTCATTAACAGTTTTTCATATACTTGTTGGCCAATTCTCATTAATGGTACAATGTCAGTGATAACCAGGTCCATATACCTTTTGTCTTCCCACAATGGCAGACTTTTATCGATGCTATTTCAATCACAAAAGCCATGAGCTATATGGAATTCTCAAGAAGGCAATTCTCCTTAGTATTTCCCTTTTACTCTGTAGTTAGAGATGGAGGCACACAAGCTCAAGTCACTCCACATGTCAGTCATATTGCAAACCATACATAATGGTATACTTAATAAGTATATAACTGTTATAGATTAAACATTCCACAACAAACAGTAACATTTAACATCCAGAGAAAGGGGATAGGAAAAAGGATTAACAAGCCAGTAAGGACAAAAGGAATATCCTGGTTTAACCCTGGTGGTCCATTGGTCTTGAAAGGAAGAGTCTTTAGTGTGGGCAGAATCTTTCATGGCAGGTGCCAGGGACTTATCACGAGTAATAACAAAATAGTGTCTGTTAAAACAACTGATTTAAGCTGCTTAAGTCCTTCTCTTTTTATGGCCACAGAGTTCTCTGCTGAGGACTGATAGTGAAAGAGTGTGCTTGGTTATATCCTTATGTGGTTGGATGCAGTCTTTATTAGGCGAAACATCTGGTCTGTCTTGGCAAAGTTTCCTATGAAATGTAGGATAGGATCTTTTTCTAAGTTGGAGTTACTTAAGTCAAGAGCACTCTGTACACTATTTATATGTTTTCTTTTGAAAACTGTCTACTCAGCTCCTTTGCTCATATTTTCATTGTGTTGTTTTTTCTTGCTATTGAATTGTTTAAATGTGTTGTATATTTTGCATATTAATCCTTCATCAGATATACGGTTTGCAATTATTTCTTCTCATTTCATAGATTGTCTCTTCACTCTGTAGATGGTTTTCTTTGCTTTGCTGACATTTTTTAGTTGATGAAATCCATGTCTTTTGCTTTTGTTGCCTGTGCTTGGGGTCTGTTGAGAAAAAACTCTATCCATGTTTTTCCCCTGATCTCACACCATGACAATCACCCACACGAAAGGCTTTTGTGATCCCAAAATATGTGGGGATTTCTTCTCACTAGCATGCAAACAATCAGTTCTTTAGCCAATACCAACTAGGGGTCCCCCAATTCAATTCTGACACTACCTACCTGAAGACAGTGCCAGATCCCACAGATTGAAGGCTCAGTCCCCAAAACGCCCTCTACCTTCAGAGAGTTGCAAATCTGAGCCTCTAAAACTTCGGACTGACCAGCTTCACATTAGGTTTCACACAATCTCCTCTTTGGGTTCAATTAATTTACTGGAGCAGCTCATATAACTCAGGAAAATATTTACTTAAGTTTACTGGCTTATTATAAAGGATATTACAAAGGATACAAATGAATAGATGAATAGGGTGAGGTCTGGGAGAGAGGACATGGAGCTTCTATCCCTTACCCAGGTGTACCACCCTCCAGAAGTCTCCCTGCATTCAGGTATTTGGAAGTGCTCAGATCCTGTCCTCTTGTTTTTTTGTTGTTGTTGTTGTAGTTTGTTTGTTTTTTTTTTTTTCATGGAGGTTTCATTGCATATCGATGATTGATTAAACCCTTGGCCATTGGTAGTCAACTTGACCTTTAGCTCTCTTTCCCTCCACAGAGGCTGGGGGGTAGGGTTGAAAGTCCTGACACTCTAATCGTGTCTTTATCTTTCTACTGACCAGCCTTATCTTGAAGCTACTGTTGTAGTATTTTCTCCTTATTTCAGCTATAAAGTGGGTTCTTGTCACTTGACCAGCAAGGATTAGGCTGGCAGACACTTTGAAGAGTGAAGTGGAATGGAATTTATTGGGCAAAAAGGAAAAAGGAAAAAACAACATAGCAAAGTGAGATGGGGTCCTGCTAACAGGCTCTCCACCTCACCAACTGAATCCCAGGTTACCACCCAGGAACAGGAACAGGAGAGGCCAGGCTCCTCCCCATTGCAAATGGTGTGAATTATCCAAATCTCCACCCCCTGCTCCCAGTGCACAGGTGGCTATTATCCAAAAAGAATCAGTGGGGAAAAGGGAATGCTTTATCAGGACTGGCAGTCTGGTTTTTCAGGCTTCAAGGTGGGGTTTTGCCAGAGGGGCCCTTGGCTGCCTCCTCTCTCTATCACTATCAGTCAACATTAGCATACAAAAAGACAGCACTTTGGAGACTTCAGGGATTTTTGGAGTTGTATTGTGGGGAATGGGGATGAAGATTACATATATATTTTACAATTTCACAGGGTTATCTCCAAAAAATATATTGTGTAAACCACTGTCAAAAAGCTTTTTCTCATCATATTCTTTTAGCCGTTTTATGGTTTCAGGTCTTACCTTTAAATGTTTAATTCACTTTGAGTTGATTTTTGTCTATAGCGTGAAAGAGAGGTCCAATTTCATTCTTCTGCATGTGCATATCCAGTTTTCTGAACATCATTTATTGAAGAGACTGTCCTTTCCCCATGGTGTGTTCTTGGCAACTTTGTAGTTCAGTTTATCATAAATGTATGGATTCATTTAATGACTCTCTATTCTTTTCCCTGGCCTATATGTTTGTTACTTTTTATGCCAGTACCATAGTTTGCTATAGCTTTATTATATATTTTGAAATCAGGTAGTGTGATACCTCCAGCTTTGTTCTTGCTCAAGATTACATTGGATATTCAACATCTTTTGTGGACTACCATATGATACGTGAATCCCACTTATGGGTGTAAATCCAAAGGAAGTGAAACTAGCATCTTGAAGAGCTATCTGCACCCTCACTTTCATTATAGCATTACTCACAATAGCCAAGGTATGAAATCAGTATAGGTGTCCATTTGTAGATAAATGGATAAAGAAAATGTGAAAGTGATTATGTATACACAGACACACATACATACACACCCACATATGTATATGTGTGTGAAAATATATGTATGCATGTTGTGTGTAAACATAATGGAATATTATTTAAACTTAATAAAGAAGTATATCCTGTCACTTGTAACAACATGGATGTATGTTCTAAGCCATGCATAGAAAGACAAATATTGCATGATTTCACTTATATTTGGGATCTAAAAACGTTGAACACATAGAAGCTGAGAGTAGAATAGTAGTTTCCAGGGGTTTGGGGTGGGAAATGGGGAGATGTTAGTCAAAGGGTAAAAAGCTTTGGTTATACGGGATGAATAAGTTCTGGAGATTTAATGTACAGTATGTGACTATAGTTAACAATATTGTACCATATACTTGAAATTTACTCAGAGAGTACATCATAAAGGTTCTCACGAATCACAAAAATAGTAACTATTTGAAGTGATAGATATGTTAATTAGCTTGATTATGGTAATCATGTTACAATTTTACATATATAAAAACATCATGTTGTACAACTTAAATTTATAAAATTTTATTTGTCAGTGACACCTCAATAAATCTGGAAAAAATCTGGTTCTTCAAAAAATTAACAAAATTGATAAACCTCTATTGAGGATAACAAAGAAAAAAGAAGACACAAGTCACCAACATCAGGAATAAAATAGATGATATCGTTACAGATTCTACAGTAATGAAAAGAACAATAATGGGAAATTTATCCTCATGAATTTATGCTCAACTTTATCTTCATAAATTTCATAATGTCGAAGAAAAAGATCAATTATTTGTACACTAAAAATTACCAGAAGCTCAACCAAGATAATAAAGACAATGTGAATAATTTTATAACCATTAAAGAATCTGAATTTATAATGAAAAACCACTGGCTGACATAGAACTATCTAGGTCCACATAGTTTTATTGTAAAGGTCTATCAAACATTTGATGAATTCCCACCAATTTTAGACAATCTATTCCAGAAAATAAGGGAGAAAATTTCCCAATTTATTTCATGAGGTTATTATTATTCTCACAACAAAACCAAAACACTACAAAAAAGAAAAGAAAAACTATAGACTATTATCCCTCATGAACTTGGATGCAAAACTTTTAATCAAAATATCTAACTTACCCATGAATAAAAATACCTGGATCACCTGGGACTTATTCCAGGTATGTAAATCTGGTTACAAATTCAAATACCAAAAATGTAATTTGTTACATCAATGGGCTAAAGAAGAAAAATCACATAATTCTATTACACTTAAACATAAGAACTGAAATTGTAAAATCTAACTCAAAAATAGCATTTGACAACATACGACTCACATTCATGATAAAACATTCCCAGCCAAGTAGAATTGGAGAAGGGCCAGGAACTTCCTCTACTTGAGAAAGATCATCTACCAAAAACCTAAAGCCAACCACATCCTTAATTGTTAAAGACCAGATGCCTTTTATGTAAGATCAGGAACAAGGCAAGGATGCCCACAATCACTAACCTTATTCAAAAATTACTAGAAGTTGTTGTCAGCACAATAAGGCAAGGCAAGGAAACAACAGTTATACCGATTAAAAATTTAAAAAAAAAACTACATCTATTTGCAAATACATTGATTGTCTACATAGGGAACATAAAGGAACCTATAGAGAAAATCCTACAACTAATAAGTGAGTTTATTAGGAGGCAGAGGTGGGTGGATCATGAAGTCAGGAGATCGAGACCATAATGGCTAACATGGCAAAACGCCGTCACTACTAAAAATACAAAAATAAAAATTAGCCAGACGTGGTGGCACGCACCTATAGTCCCAGCTACTCGGGAGGCTGAGGTAGGAGAATTGCTTGAACTGGGAGGCAGAGGTTGCAGTGAGCCTAGATCATGGTACTCCACTCCAGCCAGAGTGACAGAACGAGTCTCTGTCTCAAAAAAAAAAAAAAAAAAGTGAGTTTAAGATGATTGCAGGAAACAAGATCCCATGCAAAAAATCAATTGCATTTCTTTATAGTACAAATAAAGTGGTGGAAACCCAATTATTAAAAAAATTGATGACTATTCAAAGCAAAATGAAGTAATTAGATATAAGTGTGATAACACATGTACAGATCTTTATGCTGAAAATTACAAAACACTGGTGAATTTCATTAAAGAAAATCTACATAAATGGAGAGAAATACTGTGCTCATGGATTGGAATACACAACATGGGAAATACAATATATCAATTCTCCTCAAATTGATTTACAGGCTTAACACAATTCATATCAAAATTCCAGAAAGGTTTTTTTTGTAGATATAGATGAGTTTATTCTAAAATTTTATGGAAAGGCAAAGAAACTAGAATTGTTCAGTGTATTTTGGAAAAGAATAAATAGTTAGCCTATACATTTTTAAAACATTTTATAGCAACATTATTCAAGACTGGGTGATATTACTAGAATAGAAACATCAATGAAACAAAATAGAAAACCCAGAAATAGACTCAAAGAAACAGTTTTTTGAAAAAGGTTCAAAAGCAATTCATGGAGAAAGGACAGACTTTTTAGCAAATTGTGCTGAAGAAAGTGGACATCCTTAACAACAACAAAATAATAAATCTTGACATATGTCTTATACCTTATACAAAAATTAACTGGAAATGGATCATAGAATAAAATATAAGTGTGAAAATATAAATCTTTTAGTAAAAGAGATAGAAGAAACATGTTGACTCTAAAGAAACAACTGAGACTTGACACCAACAACACAATCCATGTTAGGAAAAAAAAATCAATTTGATTTCTTAAAAATTGCAAATGTTTGCTTTTAAAGACCGTGCTATAGCATGAAAAGATAAACTACAGATCAGGAGAAAAGTTTTTGCAAATCAGATATCCAACATATCCAATAAAGGACTAGTAAGGAGAATATACAAATAAATTTCAAAACTCAACAGTAAACAAATTATATATATACAATTACATATATAATTAAAACATATATATATGTAATTAGGAAATGGGCAAAGGCCATGAGGAGGCATATCACCAAAGAGGACATAGAGATGTCAAATAAGCCTGTGAAAAGATGTTTAACATTATTAGCCATTAGAGAAATGCAAATTAAAATCCCAATAAGATATCACTACATTCCTATCATAATGGTTAAAATTAAAAACTGCTGACAATACCAAATGTTGATGAGAATGTGGAGAAATTGGATCCCTTACATTATTGGTGGGAATGTAAAATGACATGGCCAATCTGGAAAGCAGTTTGACAATTTCTTAAAAAGAATTAAACATGGGCTTACCAAATGTCTGAGCAATTGCACTCTTAAGCTTATTTTCCAGAGAAATAAAAACTAAGTATATGCAAAAATCTATACACAAGTGTTTATATCAATAGCACAAAACTAAAAAGGCTCAGATGTTCTTCAACAGGTTACTTGTGAAATAAACGGTGACATATCCATAATATAAAATACTATTCAACAATGAAAAGGTACAAATTGTAGACACATACAATAATCTGAATGAATTGCTAGATTATTATACCAATTTAAAAGCTAATCCAAACAGCTTGCATACTATATATAATTTCATTTTCGTAACCTTCTTGAAATAACCAAATTATAGAAATGGAAAACTGATGAGTGATTGCCGGCAGTTAAGGAGGATGTGGTGATGTAAGGGAAGTGGATGTGTCTATAAAGGAACAACATGATGGATTTTTATGGTAAGAATATGTCCTTGACTATATTAATGCCTATATCCTGACTATGTTAATGTCTATATCCTGATTGTGATATAGTACTGCAAGATGTTACAATCTGAGGAAACTGGGCAAAAGATAGTGGAAGCCCTCTCTTATTTCTTACAACCTCATAGAAATTTACAATTAAAAATAAAAAGCTAACTTGACAAGAAAAGGTAATCTGGAAAGTGTAAGTACTTTGTTATTATTAGAGAGTAAGTGCTTATTGAAAGATATCGGGAAATGTGAATTAAATAATATGTAGGCTCAGTAGAACTTGAAGTTCATGATATAAAGTGTGAAATTTGTTTTCCAACTAATGGTGGATGGTGCAGCATTATATCAATCAGTATTCTATTGCTGCTATAACAAATTATTACAACCTTAATGCCATAAAATAACACAAATTTATTATCTTATAGTTCTAGAGGTCTGAAGTCTGAAATGAGTTTTACTGAGCTACAATCAAGGTGATAGGAGAGCTTTTTTTTTTTATTCTGGTAGCTGTATTGAAGAATCTGTTCCCTTATTTTTTCCAACATCTAGAGGCTGTCTGCATTCCTTGGCAAATGTCCTTCTCCTCCATTTTCAAAGCCAAGAGTGTAGCACCTTCGTGTTTCTCTGACTCTGAGTCCTCCTCTGTTTCTATTTTACTTATAAGGACGAATATAATTTCTTCATCTTAAGATTCTTAACTTAATCACATCAGCAAAAACCCTTTTGCCATATAAGCTAACATAGTCACAGGTTCCAGGGATTAGAACATGGACATTTTGGGGGAGGGGCATTACAATGGGATGATTATTACAAATGACTTCTGAGATAGCTAAAGGAATTTAAGGCTAGTTTTATCCATTCTACCCAATAATTTGTTGGAATTGAGTAAAATTGACTAGCAGTTTTGTATAGTGTTACAATTTGCCTATTCCCCCAAGTCTTCCAGCCCTGTATTCAAGGCTGAAGCTCAAAGTAGAGAAATATAATGATCTAGATATTATTTTTTTCCTCCAGATTGATATGGCAGATCATGGACATTCTTGTAAAGACTTCTGTGGAAATGGTCTTACATTTCAATTTTTGTTGTTGCGTCATTGGAACTACATCAAAAATTCCCAATGAGCAAGATGTGCACATCAATAAATTTGATAGTACGTAATTCTCCCCTCTCCTGTTCAAATAAGCAAGAGCCATGCTTCATTGCTCTGTCTTCTATGAGACTGTCATTATTGAAAGGGCTGCTGGTGGTCTTTAATGCTTTCTTATTTTATGCCAAAGGTTTATTTAGAAAACAATGTGCCAATTACAATGCACATTACAGTACATTTATCTGTACTATCTTGAGGCAGATATTAATAGGGTAATTCTAAATGTTCTACCATACAAAATTTACTATAATTAACTTAATCAAAGTGAAAAAATTCATTATAACTTTCACTTTCCTTTTGTTTTTAACCATGGAAATATTTTATGAAATTTTCCATATACAGGCTGTCATCTACTCTCCTTTTTTCATGTCTGTAGGTGAAATAACCATAGACATGACTCTAAAAATTGATCTCCAAAGTGTTGTACAAGAGACTTGCATAATCAGATTTGTAATATAGAAATAACATTTTAACTGCAGTATGACGGATGTGTGATTTCTGGAGTAAGAATGACTTATATTTATCTTTCCTGGATTTCTTGGGATATTTCCGTTACAGTACATTCAGCACTCATGAGAAATTACCCTTGGATATTGCTCAACATCACAGGTATTAGTAAAAGCAACATAAACATGCGTTATATTTATTTAATGTGTTGTGTTAAGCCTTTATTTATCACAGAAAGTTTGCACAGAGGTATTTCTCCTAATCAGAAAATGTGAAACTCTACCAAACTAAGCTGTCTCCATGGTTTAACCAACTATAGTGTCATTTCATGAAATTTTAATGAAGTTAACAATAAATTGTAAATGAGTGCAGTGTTATTACTTGTCATGGAGTAGCAAAAAGAAAGCAGTAGAAATGTGAATTGCAATGCCAGTGAAATTAACATTTAAAGCAGCAATCAATGAAGAGTATCATTTACAATCTCAATGAGACTCTCAATATATGCTAGACAAGGAATTCATGAAGAAAAGCTTCTAAGCCTGTAATCCCAGCACTTTGGGAGGCTGAGGTGGGCGGATCACGAGGTCAGGAGATCGAGACCATCCTGGCTAACACGGTGAAACCCCGACTCTGCTAAAAAAAAATACAAAAAAATTAGCCGGGAGTAGTGGAGGGCGCCTGTTGTCCCAGCTTCTCAGGAGGCTGAGGCAGGAGAACGGCGTGAACCCGGGAGGTGGAGATTGCAGTGAGCGGAGATCGAGCCACTGCACTCCAGCCTGGGCAAGAGAGTGAGACTCCATCTCAAAAACAAAACAAAAAAAAAAAAAAAAAAGAAAGAAAAGCTTCTAAAACTTTGGCTACAACTTACATGGTACTTGAAAGGAGCACTAATGTCAACTTGCTGACACCATTTGAAGCTCTCCTTTCAGGAGCTGTAAAAAATTTCCTCTCCACCATTACTGTATAACTATTTGAAATGATTCATTCCTGATGTGGAAGAACTTTAATATCATACCTTATCATAAATTTAATAATTCCCTAGCATCTTTGAGATGGTATGAAATTTTCCTTAAGTCAAATAAAATGTGAATGGCAAAGACAAAGTGGAAATTCATTTCTTGGTTTCCTGGCCCCAGATATTCTCTACTAATATATATATTTTATTTTTAGGAGATAATTATTCTCTGTTTTCACACAAACATCTCCAGTATATTTTGGAGGCCATAATTACTACACTTAATGTTCTAACATTTGGTTTCAATTTCAGTGTTCAATTTATTTCTCTCATGTAATGCATACTCCTAAATATCTTTAACTTTTATATCTTTCCCCTGTATAAACAACATATCACTTTTTTTTTTTTTTTTTTTTTTTTTTACGGAGTCTCGCTCTGTCGCCCAGGCTGGAGTGCAGTGGCGCGATCTCGGCTCACTGCAAGCTCCAGCCTCCCGGGTTCACGCCATTCTCCTGCCTCAGGCTCTGGAGTAGCTGGGACTACAGGCGCTCGCCACCACACCCAGCTAATTTTTTGTATTTTTGGTAGAGACGAGGTTTCACCATGTTAGCCAGGATGGTCTCGATTTCCTGACCTCGTGATCCGCCCGCCTTGGCCTCTCAAAGTGCGTGGGTAAGCCACCGCGCCCGGCCCAACATATCACTTCTTTAAGAATCTTAGCCTTGCAAGTTTTAGGTGTATTTTGGTAACTTGTAGCTACTTCAAAATAATTATGGAAGCATTTTAGTCATATATATATTTTTTTTCCTGAGGGAATGTCCAGAATTTGTTCCACAGGCACCATCCTTAGGGATGATATCTCTGATAGTTTTCCTGGTCTTCAAATTCTAGCAAAATGTACACATTGGTGGTACTGTCTTCAACATGTGGAGCTACCATGGAGTTAATTAATTTCCGAATTCCTCCAAGAATTAAAACAAAGACATGGACAATGATAAAACTTGTCACAAGGTGCTGCTTAACTGATCACTAAACTCGGGGTACCAGAATATTGAACAAAAGTATGAACTAGGAAAAATATAGATCAGAGAGGACTTGAGTTAGACGTTTACTTCAAAAATTTAAAAATACAACAAATTGGGTAAGTTAAATGAGTGGAACATTTCAATGAATAAGAAATATTTGATTTTTCTAGCATTTTCTTTAAGTATAATGATATATACAGGTATTATATTATACACATACATACACACATACATGTACAAATATAGTAATATTAATTACTAAATAGAAATTACTAAGTTCTAATAATAAGCATTATACTGGTATTAAATTCCTATTTTGACATTCAAATTAATTGGTTACCTTACTCAGACTAAAGGAATTCAGTAATCTATCTTCTTTCAAAATTTCTTGAATTATCCATTTTATGGCATCTAATTATCATTTTCTTCCAATGTTAAATATTAATTTTTTTCCTCCTACATGCAATGAATGATTTTTGTATTAAGACGTTTAAAACACATCAAATTCTCATTTCATTGTTGAGACTTACTCAAAGTTCAGGCCTCACTTATGGCTATCCTCACCTAACATTTTTTGGGGGAAATTTATATCCTTCAATATTTCTTTTCTAAAAGCATCCTTCCTTTTATTCTAGGGAGAAAAGGCAGTGAAACATTTTTCCCTTCCTCTTTCTTCCTGTATTCTTTAAGGGTCTTGAATTCTATCCTCTGGGTATCCCACAGCAATAGGAAAGTGGTGGCTAAATATCTATGTAGCTGTTATCACTGGGGTTTCAATATTTAACTCTTAAGACAGGGTTATGTTTATTGTCATGTTATTATATAAAGCCTGGATAATTACTTTCTAAGTTTGTAGTAGAGGCAATGTTTAAACTTGACAGGGAACCAAACCATAATGGCTTTCAAGATTTCTGCAATATCTATGATTATTCAATTGGGTCTTACTTAGCCAGTATGTACACTTGAAGCACAGAAATTATCCATACCAATTCATACCAGAAACAGAATATCAAACTCAAATAGAAATGTAAAGCTCTGCTCAAACCAGGCCTCCAAACACAAAATTGTTTTCAGAATCAGCTCAACTATTCAAGCCCACCAATACTCCGGAGGATAAGATTCAAGGAATGTCTCCATTTAAGGCCAATAACTGAGCTCAAGTACTTAAATCTTTCTATTCTAAAATATAAGACTCCTAGGAGAAAACCTAGGAAATACCATTCTGGACATTGGCCTTAGGAAATAACTTATGACTAAGTCCTCAAAAGCAATTGGAACCAAAATAAAAATTGGCAAGTGGGACCTAATTAAACTAAAGAGCTTCTGTACAGCAAAAGAAACTATCAACATAGCAAACAGACAACCTACAGAATGGGAGAAAATATTCTCAAACTATGCGTCTAACAAAGGTCTAATATCCAGAGTCTAAAAGGAACTTAAGCAATTCAACAAGGAAAGAAGAAATAACCCCACTAAAAAGACATGAACATATACTTCTGAAAAGAAGTCCTGCAAGCGGCCAACAAACATATGGAAAAGTCCTGAATACTACTAATCATCGGAGAAATGCAAATCAAAACCAGAAAGAGATACCACCTCACACTACTCAGAATGGCTACTATTAAAATATCAAAAAATAAATGCTGGTGAGACTGCAGATGAAAGGGTACACTTAGACACTGTTGGTGAGAATGTAAAATAGTTCAACCACTGTGGAAAGCAGTTTGGAGATTTCTGAAAGAACTTAAAGCATAACTATCATTCGACCCCACATCCCATTCCTGGGTATATGTCCCACAGAAAATAAAATTGTTCTACTAGAAAGACACAGGAACTCATATGGTCATTGCAGCACTATTCACAATATAAAAGACATGGAATCAACCTAGGAGCCCATGAACAGTGGATTAGATAAAGAAAATATGGTACATATACATCATGGTATACTACACAGCCATAAACAGAATGAAATCATGTCCTTTGCAGCAACATGGATGCAGCTGAAAGCCATTATCCTAAGAGAATTAACACAGGAACAGAAAACCAAATACCATATGTTCTCACTTATAAGTGAGAGCTAAACACTGGGACTCATGGACATAAAGTTTGCAACAATAGACACTGGGGACTACTATTGAGGTGAGAGAGAGAAGGGGCAATGCCGGGTTGAAAAACTATTGAGTACTATGCTTAAAACCTGGGTGATGGGATCAATCATACCCCAAACCTCAGCGTAACACAATACACTCATGTAACAAACCTGCATGTGTACCCCTTTATCTAAAATAAAAGTTGAAATTGTCAAAATACATTAATAAATACATAAAAATAAAATAAAACCAGAGTAAGGCAACCTATGAAATGATTGCAGCAAATTTCTGAGGAAATAGGAAACAATGAAAGAAATCTGGTAGGCATTCTACTTGTCCAATGAGATTGCAGCAAGCTTTTCTCCAATCGTTTTGAAACATTTCAGATTTTGAGGATGAACTCTCACATCTTTTTTTTAGAGGCACAAACTGGAGAAGTAAAACCAACCAACAAACAAAAATACATGAGAATATTCTTTAGGGATAGAATGCATACCTATTGATGCACATCAGCTACTGCTGAAAACCAAACTTACTGTTCATTGTGTACTGAATCAGAGAGAAAGTATCTCCTAAACTAGTAGGGAATATTCAGTAACAGAAAAGTAAATAGTCATATTTTCCCTTTCCATAAGCACATCAGACATATACATTTACCTGGACATGGTGGTAGAACTAATGGTTTTTTTGTTTTGTTGTTGTTGTTTTTTTTTTTGACAAATATTCCTCATTATTTTCCTCATCTCAATGTGTTTTCCATATACATGGACCATCGTGTAAATGCCAAAGCTATTCAATTAACCAACTAGCATGGTACATAGTGGTCATTATGAAAAGCTGATATTAATATTTCATGCTACAAATTTGTCATGGAATTACAGTAACAATTTGTAAAACTGGAGTTTCAATATTTTACCCAAAAATAGTCATTGTGGATCAAGTAATGGGAAGCAAAACATTTCTTTTAAATAAAAACAACATAGTAAGTACATTGGTAACATTAGGCCTAACGATGGGAAACCAAAGCAAAATGGATGTGATTGAATTGAGATATAAACCAGACTCTTTTCAATGAAGTATGGGATTTTTACTTATTTTATTTTATACATCCCTACTTCAATTTCATCCTTTTTCTTACTGATCCGTTTCCTTTAGGATACTGGCAAAATAGGAGATTATAACTTGTGACCTAGATCCCAGATTAACTTTTAGAAGAAACAAAGAAAAAAAGGTCAAAGAAATAGCAGAGTTTAGAGTGAATATCCATCCTCTAGACTTCCATATGGACTTTATCTGAAAGACTGAAAAGCACTCTTCAGTTTAATGAATTGAATATGATTGGGTTCTGGATTGAATTACTCAGTGTCATTCAGCCAGAAGTTCAACTTATTACTGCACCTGATTCCAGTTAAATATTTTATGACACAGACAACTAGAGAAATTTGGAGCTGCTACCATAGGAGTAGAAGCCAAAACACCTTCAGAGATGATTTTATGCAACATCATATCACCCTGTACCATTGAAACTGCAATTATCAGCTATAAAATGGTTTTAATAGAGAAAATAATAATTTTCAAAAATTAAAAAAGTAAAGCATTTACTACCATGTTCTCTTCTACTTATGTGAATATACTTGGGATTATATAAATCTAAAGAAAAAAGGCAAACAGCTTGGGCACATTTATCTAAACACCCACAGAATTCCTGTTAGTATCTTGAAGTGTTCAAGCAGTGAATTTTGATATTTTATATTTTTAGAGGTAAGACTTATTATTGTTGCTGTTATTTTAAAAAGCTGGAAAACTCTCATAAACAAATATAATAGGATTCTCAATTATTTATGTGAAACATTGATAATTATAGACTCCAAAGAAGTCAAATCAACATTTTTCTCTTTTATAGTTCTCCTTTGTTTTATTCTAATGTGATCTTATTTCTGGTTCAGTTAGTCTTGACGTGACCAAAAAAACTGCTGAAAGTATATGGTTGATGGATGGGCTGGTGATAAAAATTAGTTTAACTTTCGTTCTAAATCTTCATACGTAGAACATTTTTCTCTTCTACCTCCATGAGTACCATGCAATAAAATAAAATGACTCTGTTATAGGAAAGATAATATCTAAGATTTATATTAGCATAATCTTTTTCAAAGCACTGTGGATTTTTTTATTGGTAAATTTAACATTTGTAATTTTAACTGTTCTCTCATTCTCTAAATAAGGTGTGATTTCACTGAGAAAAAGAGTGAAATCCTATGCCAAGAGCTAATGCACATGAGATTCGCATACTTCCAAGGAACATCTATCTACAGAACCAACCCCTCTGTTTTTTTTCAGTCCTTTTTAAGCCCTGAATATAGTGATTATGAACGTCTATTAAAAATCGCCTCTAAAAGTAAGCAGATGTTCCTACTTTTGACAAATTGGAGATATCTAAGCCAGTACTGGCAATCCTGACTTTGCTAATTTGTGAAATCCAAGGAATCTCTGCAGCACCTATGGAATGATGTCTATCCTCACTCTTAGGGCCAAATTACTGTTAAACACCTAGACACAGTGCTTAGGCCTCACAACAACTTTAGGATCTCATGAAAATGTTTTAATTTTTTAAGAACTTTATTAGAAAAATAAACTTTTAGGGGAAAAATGTTTTAATATATGACTATTTTATGCCAATACACCTTAAAAATGTAATTTTAATATTTTTATGAAGAAAGGGGCCTATGAAGTCAAAAGTGCTTAGGGCCTGTGAAAGTCATACTGCATCTCTTCTCACTCTCACCCTGTAGACATAACACAAGACAGAGGTAATGGAAAGCAATATATTTTGTGCAATTATATAATAATAGTCTCTTTAGATTCTGAACATTCCAAAAATAAATTTCAACTAATTTATCACTCAGTCATTGAATGGCTTCTAGTTTCCGTCAAATGGAAATGATAGCTATAATGTGAATATGTCCCAGCATGTTTCAATCACTGGCCAAAACACCGTTCTTTGCTGTATTCAAGTGAAAATTGTCATTCTGTGAAGCTCTGCTTCATCAGTCAGTCACTCTTCAAAGACAGCACTAGTTGCCAATTCACTGCATTCTAGGTTGGATGATCTGTGATGATATGATTGTACCGAAATATATTGCTCAAATCATTCATCTGAATGCAGCACCTGGTCCCTCTTCAATATTTTATAGAACAGAAAACTTCTGAATGAAGACACCACAACCACAGCTAACAGATGCCAAATAACTCATGAGATGATTTTCTGCAATTACATATGAGTTGTTGCATGTGGTTATTGGCATTGCCACTTGATTATTTAGTACTGAACATCGAATGGACATAAGAAAACCTGATTTTTGCCACAGCTTTCTCTTTGGTCTCTGACCTTGACCATGAGATGTACTCCACTGTGGATCGTGTGTGTTCAATTAAAAAAGAAAAGTGGCTGGTTTTGGGGATCTTTTCTACCTCTAAATGTCAGTAATTCTGTTGCTCATCTACATGTCTTCATATAATGTCTACTTTTATTGCCTGAGACCCGGCCTATTGGTGAGCAGTTGCGAGGACCTCCAGCTGACAGAGTCCTTGAAATAGTCCATAAACATAAATAGTAAGTATCACTTGCAGGCTATAGTATACTTAGCTGTTTTCTGGGAGGCACTGTTATAATTGCTATATGACATCCACAGTTCATATCAAAGGAAAGGTCATGTATTACCATCTTAATAAGGACTGGATCAGATGTTAACATGGTTTTGATCTGTGAAGCCTCATGGAGACCATGCTGCCTTTTCTGCTTTGGTTTTTCACCAGTTGATTTGCAGGAAAGATTGAAGAATTCAGGGAGATACCTGTTAAGCTTCTAATGGTGAGGAAGGAATTTAGCTATTTATAGCACTTCCTTTGTGCTAGCTTCAGTCTCTTACCAAATTAACTATATGTATCCAGAGCTAAGTGTCTACCTATGAGATCATAAAGTCTTACCATAATTTTAAGGTGGATAACAATGGAAATAAATAAGTTTGTATTTTTACATTTTTGCTCTACTTCAATGGAAACCATTTAACTATGTATTAAGTATGTGTTTTTATTTAATTTTGAAAAGTACACAGGACGAATTGACATATTTGTTTGTGACTATATAATAAATCAAAGGTAGTATTTTCCTGTAGTAAAAAAGAAGTGACTAAATCAAAGTTAAAGAAGAAAATACGAACTGTTTTTGACCTTACTCTACTGGCTAGGTCCTCCAGTACAATGTTAAACAGAAAAAAAAAAAAAAAAGATCTCAGATTATCTTGACTTTTTCCCAACCTAAATGAAGAGCACTCAATATTTCATTGTTAAGTGGCTTGTTTGCAACCAATATTCTGTAGATCTATTTGTTAGAATTGAGGTATTCTCTTACATGCCTATTGCTGACAGTCTTAATTATGAAAGATTGTTTAATGTTATCACAATTTTTCTAACTTTAATGAGATAATTATATAACATTTTTATTATTTTTAATGCTTTTAATTGAACTGATAACTTTTATGTCCATATTCATACACAGCATCATAAATTAACTATCTATATTGTCATCTAAAGTTGCCTTCTGAAACTAACTTCTCTCACCTACTCAAGACCCCTTTGTGTTAAAATTCCATCTAGGTGTTGTTTGTATTCATGGTCTCTGACTTTTGCCTTCTAATTTTTCAACACTTTCTTAAGAAAATATTAAAGCATAGAGAAAATTTGAAAGGATTGTACAGTAAAAACACATATACCCATGATCTAGATTCTGTAATTAGCCTTTTATTGTCTTTGCTTTATCATGTATCTTTTCATCTCTATGTTAATCTCTCAGTTTATCTCTTAATTGAGGCATTTTGAATTACATTGTGTATTCATCAGTACACTCTACCCATAAATACTTTAATGTATATGTTAATAGAGTTTTTCCTTATTATTTTCTACAGGAGAAGGTTTAAAATCAGTGCTTTTGCTTTCTTTGCTGGAAAAATTCACTGGTGAAATCATCCAAGTTTTGAGATTTATTTGCAGGAAGGTTTTTAGCTACGAATATAATATTATTAAATAGACATAGAATATTTTTAAATAGACATATTCACACTTTCTATTTTCTATTGATTATTAGTATATATGTTTAAACTGTTTTATTTTGAGAAAAATGTAGATTCACAAGAGATTGTTAGAAAGAATACAAAAAGATCACATACACCCTTCACTCAGTTCCCTCAGTGGTAAAATCTTGTATAACCATAGTACAATATCACAACCAAGAAGTAGATATTGATAAAATGCACAGATCTTATTCAGATTCCACATGCACTCATTTGTGTATATATATACATATATATGTGTGTGTATATATATATGTTTGTTGAATTCAGTTTTATCACATGTGTAGATTTATACGACCACAACAGTCAAAATACAGAACAGTTTTTATCACAATCTCCCTTGTGCTACACTTTTATAGTAACAACTCCCTCCCTTTCTCCCTTCTTCCTAAACCTTGACAACCACTAATCTGTCCTCCTTTCCTATAATTTTGTCATTTCAAGAATGCCATATAAGTGGCATCATAAGTAGAAGCATTCAAGAATGCCATACAGGTGGAATTGTATGTTATCTTTGGGGATTGGCTTTTTTTTTTTTTACTGAGCATATTTCTCTTGAGATTGCTAAAAATATTCAGATGCATCAATTATCTATTCCTTTTATTTTTGCTAAGCAGTGTTTCATGATACAGATGTAACACTTGTTTTTAACCATTAACTCATTGAAAGACATTTTGGTTTTTTCTAGTTTGGGGATAGTATGAATAAAGCTGCAATGAATATTTGTGTATAGGGTGTGTGTGTGCATGTGTGTGTGTGTGTGTGTGAATATGTAAGTTTCTCTTTATATTTTGTATCATTTGCCCTGACTAATGGTTCATTACTAATAGTAAATAATAATGCTGTATTACCTCTCCTCTTTATTGCCCTTTTTAAAATCCCCACATTCCTCCAGCTTTTGCCTTATTTCTCTGTTTCTCTGTCATATGAAAATTACCTTGAGGCAATAGGAACTTCTAAGTATAGTACTAGATAACCTCTCCCAGATGTAGTACAATAAACATATTCGCTGACTAAATATGGGTAAAATATAGCAACTAATGTGAAATACCAACACAGGACAATCTTGGTTTTCATAATTCAGTCTTCTCTTGTCTTTTCTGTCAGATTATCCCATAATTTTCGCTTTTTTGTGAAGTATACATCATAATAATGTACATTTTAAGCTTTTTACGTTTCTGAAATTTTTCAAGTGTTCTGAAAACAGAAATAAAGGGCAATGAAGAAATGAGGAAAACACTCATTTCTGCCATAGAATCAGTTTTTCAGTACATAGCTTCCAAATAGCTCTCCCATTACTATTAGGACTATTCAATTGTATTGCAGTTTATAAGGTATTTTCTGATTCATTATCTTATTTTAATCTCCAAATAATTCTGTGAATTAGGGAAATAAGACTTTCTATATCCTTTTATAGACAAACAAGTTTTGGAAGATTAAGTGAACTACTCAAGAATATATAATAAGTGGCAGAACTGGGATTGAATTCCAAATCCTATACTCATTCAAATACATAATATTGTCTTTTCAAAATATGCTAGCATGCAGTAAATATAACTGGATTACTTATAAATTTTTATCTACTAATACTATAAAATGTTTTTATAATAACCACTCCTAATCATGCTGTTTTGAGCTCCTATTTCCCACTAAATAAACAGAGATGCTTAATGCCATTTCAGTTCAATCCTATGATTTTGCATTCACTTTTGGCTATTCAAAGAGTATTATTCTGGTTCTTACTGCTGATCAGTCCTGTTGATTTTGCAACTAAAATATCTAATTTTGATGTAATCCTCTTCCCCACTCTTCCTAGTACTAGTTAACTTAATTCCAGCTCTATGGACGGAAATTTTTCTGGTGTTGCAACAGATTAAATTGAGAAAGGAAAAAAGAGATGCTTCCATACTGGATTGGGCAATGTTGTCATGTCCTGCACATTAACTCACAGACTTTGGTCATACCTGCTCCCTCTGGGTACCAGGTAGCCAAATATCGCCCCTTTTGTGAAGCACAGTAGTTTATTCTACTAAGATCCTGAATATCCTTTCTCTTTCTAGACACATTTTCCAGGTATGCAAGCTACAGCTTGAGTACTTTACCTTCTTCATTTACTTTAGTCTCTGTAAGAGAGAGCTTCTGTCTTTTACAATAGAGACACCAGTCACTTTACTGTAAACCAGGCTAAGTGGTAGAAGTGCAGGAGGATTCACCTTATTCCAGCCCTGCTATTCTGCATGTCCCAGCAAAATCTGGTACGATGTTGGTGAAGAAATTCAGGAAATTTATAGGAAAGATGTTCATTCGTTTTCAACCTAGTAGGAAATGATGTGGTTCAGATATCCATTTTTTTCGTATTGTTTGGCCACAGGGAAGACAAGCCTC
The DNA here is from genome assembly GCF_029289425.2 of Pan paniscus. NCBI lineage: Eukaryota > Metazoa > Chordata > Mammalia > Primates > Hominidae > Pan > Pan paniscus. The sequence continues at coordinate 95,185,099 of NC_073260.2, read as the reverse complement.
CCTACCTGTTGTGATGAAGTGGGTCAATGCATAAGACATCCTAGATTCCACAAAGTACCTTTCAGGAACTTCTATGGGGAAGGGGCTAGCCCTGACAATTGGAAGTCTTTAGAACTTCCTTTAGGCTTTCTTTTTGCTCATTATTCACAGGCATGATTCGGAGCTGCAATGCCCAGATACTGGGAAAAATTCCATAAATATACTCTTCTATAAAATATGACAGTTTTAAATACTGTCTTTTGACTTGAAACACAGATGATAAACTTCCTTCTTAAATCACATGGAATTCAACTCACTGGGATGTTATGTTAAGAATAGATATATAGATATCAACTGAGACTAGTTTTATTTGTTGGTAAGAATAATGCATGTATATTATATTAGTGGCAACTAATTCAGTAAAAAAAAGTCAGAATTGTAAGAGTTGGCTAAAATGATTTTGGTTTCCTATTTAATGAGGGTGACATTGAAGCCAAAATTATACACTGAATCAGCTGCTTTGGGGTAGAATGATAACTTCAGAGAAAAATAGCTAAAATGTGAATTTTAAATTAAAAGTTGTGAAAATAATCTAGTCTTTTGCTGAGTTCTAAGTAGAATTCACTTTTAGTGTTTTTTTCATAATCACTTCAAGGGTTCAACAGTTCACTCAAATATCTACAATGTAAACATGTCATTAAACATATATATATAAATTAACAAAACTGACACTTTAATGATATTAAAATATTTGATTTTTTTTCTTTCCTGAAGTTACAAAACAGACCAAGACGTAAATATAACCTGGATATATTTCTTACAGAAATAATTCTATATATCTCATCTAACTTGATAATATACCGAGATAATATACCGAGATAATATCCGAGAGAATTCACTCGGATGCTTTCTGCACTGCTTTTTATTACTCGTTCTAAAGAATTCAGTCTTGAAATTACTTATGGTATTTATTACACTTCCAAAGAAGATTAAGTACCCAACTCTCTCCAGTTATGCGTGAGTATCATGCATTTATTTATGGTCTGTTATCTTTCAACCTGAAAGTAATTTTTTTTGCCTGAAATAACAGTTATACATACTGAAAATATTAGCACAGGGAGAGCTGCCATGTAGTTCTGTATTCAAAAATTTACAGATGCATACATTTTATCCAAAATAGCAATAGCAACAAAAACAATGAAAAGAAAATAGAGATGTAGTGAAATTAATTCCTATGCATTTCAAATTTTGGGAATGAGGTTTTTTTGTTCACTGAAAGAAAATGTCAAATGGAGTTGCATTCAACTCTCATCAAAGCGACACACCTCAATGAAATTTTGCATTGATAGAGTGCCTTAGTGTGTCAACTTTCAAAGGGTCAGGAATTAATCCTTGGGAAAGCCGGTCTTTAAAGTTTCATAAAGGTCAAGCAGCTCACCTAAGGTTTGTTTCTTAATAGCAATTCTGAATCATTCTATGGTGAACTTGGTTGACTGCACCATTGGAGACACCTAAAAAAAATCTGCCAAAAAGCACTCTATGTTGGTAACTTGTAGATACAACCTGGAAAAAGCAAAAAGCTTCCTTTGTCATGTTGTGTTTCATATAAAACGTGTTTCCTACTCTGGAAAGATTTGGCATCTGTAGTAATTATGTATAGGTATTTCAAATGTTAATATTACACACACACACACACACACACTTACACATAATTTCCTGTTTGTCTATGTGCCTATCTTTGCACATATATCTGTTTGCTTGTTTTTTTTTTTCTCTAACTTTTATTTGCAATGATGAACAAGTTGAGCATATTATTGCCCAGTGGCCCATGAGCTCTTAGGTTTAAGGCAATGATAACAAGAACACAGCAACATCAAAATATATTACTCCCTTTGGCTCCATAACTTCAGGATGATAGAAAATCTACTAGTATCTTCTTAATTTCTATAAGCTGAAAGGCAATGAAATTGTCATAGCAGGAACCAATTTCCTACCTGAAAACTAGTCAGTCATTGACCTTCTTATATTATCTTTTATTTCTAAAAACTGGAGAAAACAAATCATATGCTTGCTTATATCTAACTGCTTAGTAACTACACAAACATGGACAAGTTGCCTAGCATCTTTAATTTCAGATTCTTCAATTTAGCTGGTAACTCTGTCTATAAGAATGGGTTAATAACTATATATTTTAAGATGGTTGTGAAACTTTAGTGAAATAATCTATGCAAAGCACTTAGTATAGTGCCTTTCGTATAATGTTGCTGAAAGTATTCGGTAATAATAGTGAGCACAGTGCTGTGAACAATCCTCTGAACACAATGAGAATGTTAATAGGTAAGCTAACACACAGAACTGCATTGATGAATCTGATTCATACTTTTCCAGAGATTTTACCCAAGTAGAAGATAATAGTACCATTTTTCATTAAGTCTAGGGTCGCTAGTATTTTCCTCAATGTCAAAGAAGGCTACTACTTTATTTGAGGAGCACCAAATGAATTAGTTGACTTTCGTTTAAGGTTCATGATGTATGAAAAATATGCACCAAACATTAAAATCACACTCAGTGGAGCTAGCTACCTACACTTAGATAGACATATGGGCATTGATAACTAGTGGAATGAAAAATTGATTCCTTTCTCCCATCTCACACTCATTTCAGGCCACAGGACATAAAAGGGAAAAGCAGGCATAATTCCATGTTGTTTCAATTATAACTTTTTAAAACATCCCATCTCCCCATTATTATCCTTGTCTGTGTTTTTGTCTTTTCTTTGGAGGAAGGAGAAATATGTAGAATCAAATGCACACATGTTAAATACAAGTTCTATTGTAAAGGAGGAAGCTTTTGGCCATGAGAGGCAGAAAGCCCATTGCAAATGGCTTAAACTTTAAGGGAATTAGTTGTTTTTATAAAGCAATAAGTGCAATGCTAGGTTGGCTATAAAATTAGGCAATTAAGTGGTATAAGAGGTAATCAAGTCTCAGAATTGTATTTCCATATTTTCAGGTGCAATCTTCAGTATATTGCCAAGCTTCATTCACTTATGAGATGACATCCCTAAATATCATATTGTGTCACACTAAAATCCAGAGACAAGAATGGAAAGGACTTTTCTTTTTTCTTTTTTTTTTTTTTTACATTTATGTGTCTCTTTAAATATGACAGGAACTATCCTAGAAGCCCTCCAGAAGGTCACGTGGTTTTCTATGATTCAATCACTGGGAAAGAAAACGACATAATTGCCTTAGGCAAATTGGTATTACCCAATCACATTGAAGAGAAATAGATCCAGAAAAATTTCAGGATTTGGGCATCATGGAAGACTTCAAAACACTTGAGGATTAGCACTTGCTTGCATATACTACAGACACATATCTAGGCACACACATGAAAAGCTATTTTTTATTAATGATATATTAAGATTCTTCAATACTTTATCATTCACATTAAATTACAGTTTTCCACATGTATAATACAAGTTATAAACATATTTGTTATTAATTAATATAAAAAAGGGCTGCGTTTAAACAGATACTTTCAGTTTATCTACTGTTTTAGTGGTCTATTTCTAAAGCATATCCACAAATACGAAGTTTCTTGAGTTACTATCACACATTTTTGTACTACTAAGAATCTGTTTTATTTTAATCTTCCCAAATGCAAAAATGATAGCTTCTCTGTTATTTCTGAATCACTCCCTGACAGTTGTTTGGGGAGTGCATTTGTTCTTTCAGAGCAATATTTCTAATCTATTAACAATCTATGAAAACAATGTGCTCAGGGATTGTTTTAGTTTCCTAAAATTGAAAAAAGCAACATATTTTAAAAGTGATAGGTGTAATTTGGTTTAAAATATAGAGTTTATTCATTAAATAAGCAATGTATTTGTATCTGCTATGTAATGTGCATACACAAACACAGAGAGAGAAAGAGAGACACAAAGAGAGGCTCAATTTAGAATAGATTAATCAGGAAGATTTGTGAAAGTTGGTACACTGAAGTTATTCTTGGTGGCTAGGAGGGATTTCTAATAGGCAAAATAAGAGTTAGAACATTCAAAGTATAAAAGACTGCATTAATAGAAAAGCACGGAAATGAATGGCAACTTTTTGAGCAGGTTAACTAGAAAGACAAATTTGATTATGTGAACAATGGAATAGGAATATGAGTAGTGAAACTTTTTTTGGACAGATTACAGGGACTCATAGATATCAAGCTAAGAATGCATTCTATGGCATACTTTATTCTGTGGGTAATGGAGAATAATTGGAGGTGCTGTAGCAAGACATAGCATGTTTATAATAGTCTTAAGGAAAGACGTGTATGATAAAGTGGGGAAGAAACAAAAGTTAGAAAGACCAAGTTACAAGCTCACTTTAATATTTAATTAATCATAGATTTCCTTAAAAGGAATTTATCAGTTTGAAGCAATAAACAGAATAAATAACCAGGATTAAGGAAAGAATATTTTTTAAAATTTTAACTTATTGACTGTAGAATGAGAGAGAGGAAAATCTTAAAGCAATTTGACATTTCAAACCTATGTGTCTAAAAAATAATAGTGCATCAAATAGTGATACATAATAATGCATAAAAAACATGTAGGGGGAAGAGAAAATCAATGCGTCATTGATTAGACATCATTTTGTGTTTCAGTGGGGAAAAATGTCCAAGTTGGTGTTTATTATTTGAGAATTCAAAAATATAATATGATCTGCTGATCATAAGCTGGATTTGTGACTATTCTACACAGATATAGCTGGTGATACTATGGGTATAAATAGGATAATTAAATAATAGGTTTATTAAAATTTTTTTGTATTAAAAAAATAAATTTTTTTTTTTAGTAGAGATAGGATCTCACTGTGTTGCCCAGAATCATCTCAAACTCCTGGCCTCAAGGGATCCTCCCACTTAAACCTCCCAAAATGTTGGGATTATAGGTGTGAGCCACTGTGCCTGGCTAAATGACAGGTTTTCAAAAAATGGTATGGAAGTACAGGAGACAGACTCTTGAAATGTAAATGGGCAGAGAAGAAAGGCACAACAAAGAATAAAGAAGAGTAATAATTCCAGTTTACCCTGGTTCAATGGAAGCTCAGAAAGGAACATTTGAAAAATGAGGCATTGGTCAATAGAGTCACATTCTGCAGGAGTAGCATGAATATGAAGGATGTAAGGCAGTTATCTGCATTGGCTTTCATGATGCTGGAGAGAGCAGTTAAATAGGAATGGGGTCAGATTACTGAGGTGAATGAACAAAGACAAATTCAAAATGATGTGACACATTCACCAACTGAAGGGGGAGATGCTGAGATAGAGAATTGGTATCACAGAAAATCCAAAATTCAATCTAAAGTGAATTATGCAGTGAATGTTGCTACACATAGATAATACCTGGATAATGCATCAGTATTCAAGTGAAAGTGATTCATCTTCTTCATTTCATATTTTTATTAATATTAAAAGTTTCTTAGTCACAAGCCTTTGAAACCTTAATCACCTTTGATTCTTCCTTTTTACTCCACAACCAATTAGGATCAAAGGCAGCATGCTACCTACAATAGAGCATGCTTTAAATTAGATATGCATTCAAATTTCAGCTCTAAAATTTACCAGTTTAAAACCATAATTTAGTCTATCTGGGTTTACTTTCCTCCTGTGGGAGATGAGGGTAAAAATATCTATCTTTCAATGTTTTTGTGAAGTAACAGTAATGTGTGGGAAGGAACCCATCATAGTATCTTTACTCTCATTCTCTTTAGTTTTTACCTGTATATCAATGACATCTAAATCGAAATTTTGCTTTTAGTCCTATAATGAATTCAACCTGTTTGAAACTGGATTTAGGGACATTAGTTAAAAGATGATCTTAATAGTTCTGGTAAAATACAAATTGCTGAGCTAAGTCATACATACATCTATTATTAGACACTTCCATCTGCTTGCCCCATTTGACAACTAATTTTGATATATATTTATCTAACTCAGTTAATCTGCTAATCTTTCACGTAATATTTTTATAATCTGTTGCACATCACAATTCCTTTAATTTCATTCTGCAATTCTTTATTTAGTCTCTTGCCTCTTTTCTAGCCATATATTCAGTACTTATCTAGCCCCATATAAACTAAACTTATTTTTGGTTACTCGAACTTGCCTTTTAAAATTTTCATATGCCCTTTGTTTCGAATGTCTGTCTTCCTGATCTACCTAGTTAACATTTTTCATCTTTCAAAATTTAGGCAAAGTGACATTTTCTAAGAGTATCATCAATTGCTCTCTGTCCTACCTATGGATAAATGATGTGTTTTGTCCTTTTATTGCTTATGACATCATGTATACTACTCTATTGAAGCTTTTCTTATATGGTGTTTAGCTCTTTATTTCAGTGTCTGTTACATTCTTTAATGGTACTTTATATTGATATTGTTTGACTTTCAATAGATGCTTATTGGATAAAAAACTATTGATTAACATACATCACAGAGTTGGGATTATATAATATGACCCCAACACAAAATAATTTTAAATTATTAAGTGTCTCATATGGTCACAACAGTGAACTTAGCTTTGCAATTCTTATAATTGACCTTTATGAAGAATTTGAAAAAAATTATAAAGGGTCCTTCAAAGTATGAGCAAAGTACATAAAGTACTGACAACTGGACTCATATGAGGGAAGATATAATGAGTTGGTATAGACCAGTTTAGAAAAGAAAAGGATGCTAACCCACCGCAACTATTTGAAGAGATTTATAAAGAGAATTGTATTTTTTCCTTTTAGCATCCATCTCCAGAAGAGACAGAATAAGAAAAAAGCTTAAATTATATTAAGAATTTGGATTAGCATTCTGAAGAGACCATTATCTATGCACAGTTAAAAGTAAAATAAGAATATTTTATTTGTGCCAACTTTTAAAATAAGATGAAAAACCTAGAATTAAGGAATTTGTTCAGAGAGCCTTCAGACCTTTCCTGACTAACAAAATAAACATAACACAGAAGATAAGAATTCAAGGATATGTTAATGTATACTGTGTTTGTTCCTTTTTAGTCATATTGTAAGCAGATTATTTTGTGCATATGACCAAAACCAATCAACAAATAAGAATATTGTGCCCATATTAGGGGTACTAGTCTCAGTTTAATTACCTACTTATAAAATAGACAACCATTAACTCCACAGGCTCTAAGCACATAACAGGGTTTGTGAAAAATAATGAATACTTTTAGAAACCAGAGCATAAACCCAAGTATAATATAGTACTTTTAAACTGTATTTCTTTATTGTGTGAACAAGTATTTCATGCATTGAAAAATAATCAAATGCAAAAGGGACCACAATAAATTATGTTTCCTTCCCACTGCTATTCAATTTTCTTCTCCGACAGCATACCTGTAGGATCAAGTGCAATTTCCTCAGGGTTGCATAGAAAGTGTCATTATAGTCTTGTGTCTGCCCACTTTTCCAACTCATACTAGTTTAATATATATTCTCTCTCTAGGAATATGTACACCCCCCCACACACACATCTGCACTTATTTTTTGGCTTCATAAAATATCTCAGAGATAATTGTATATCAGAACATACTGATATGATTCATTTTTTAGAATGAATCTTATTCCATTTTACAATTCTACAATAATTTATACTACCAATCACTTTCATTTACATTGCAGGCTTTCCCAGACCATAATGTAAATGAGAGGATCCTCTTTATTTCTATTGGTATAATCTGATGAACAAATGAACATATGAGTAAAGATCATTTACTCAGAGCATGTAACTCATTTCGAATATTTATTTTTCAGTAAGATCCACAAGAAAGCATAGGGGAGCTCCTTATGAGTGATTACATTTTGGGCACCTACCAGATTAGTCTAAAGTAATGAATGTCTCTAAGTAAATTTTAGCCTAAATTCTTCCATGCACTATAAAATATTCAGAACCTTCCACTGTGGGATCTCTGAGAGAGGTTTAGCAATTAATGTATAATATAATACTAGAAGGATATTGAGCATATTCAGGACCTGTTGGACAGATAAAACCTCAGTAAGAATTCCTGCAGTATCCTGGGAGGAGGCAGAAAATGGCAGTTGAGATTCCTCTTCTTCCCCCGACATCACCAGAGAGGACCAGAGTAATAGAACTTTGACAAATGATGTCACCTTCCAGGGCTAAAGGGAAGACTCTCACAAGGGGACCATGATTATAGTCTATTGTCCCTGTCTGGAGCATTAAGAGGGAGGTTCTCCAATGTCAGGAACAACCACTTACTCTCTATACTCTGAAATCTATTCTCTTTATCTTGTTCACCATCTCTTTTGCTTTACTCATTCTGTAAACTCCACTGTATGTTGTGTTTGATGAAACTTAACCGTTAGCTGGTAGTTTAAGAGTGGGAATCAATAGTGATGTTGCTTAATAAGGCATAGCTTTGTGTGATTCAGAGAACAGGATTGGCTAGGAGGAAACTGACCTAAGCTATTCTTCCCAGGATGCGTCTGTTGGCTTAAGAAGAGAGACAAAGACTTTCAAGAACAAGTTATATTTTAGGTATTACCCAATGGGATCTTGGTATGTGGAGAGATTGATTAGGCTACATGGTAAGTATTCTTTGGAAATATAAACAGAGGCCCTTGGTTCACCCTGTGTCCTATTCTGTTCTTTCTTCAAGGTTTAGGATCTTCAGAGTCTTTCTTTCTTTCTTTCTTTTTCTTTCTTTCTCTTTCTTTCTTTCTTTCCTTTCTTCCTTCCTTTCTTTCTCTCTCTTTCTTCCTTTCTCTTTCTTTCTTTCTCTCTCTCTCTTTCTTCTTTCTCTTGTCTGCTCTTTTTTTTTTTGCTTTAAGCGATTTAACATTTACTGAGTATACATTTAATATGAAATCATAAATATTGGTCAAAACTCAAATAGGTCATATTGCTGAGGAGGTAAAAGTAGGGGCTGACAGGTGGGGTGTAGAAAGTGACTACTGAGACAGCTCCCCAGTTGCCTGGGCTATGGTACTTTACAGAACCTGTTCTTCAGAACTAGTACATTCTGCACGATGGGATATTTGACCTATTATTCTTCTAGATGCTGGATAGCTTTTGAGTGAGGTTGAAGAGAGCTGAGAAAGGTGAATTGAAATAGATGCCTAAAATTGAATTCTAAAATATGATGAAAGGGAAACAAATGTTTGGGTCTTTATGAATTTGAGAAAAATCAAAACTTTAAGAAATGTTTGATACCAAGTTGAAAGACAATATTTTTAAATAAGTTATAAAGCTAGGAAGTTATACTTTTGAGAAATCTTAGCTCAGATGCTGAAGTCAATAATAAAGTTGAGGACAGTTTAAAGTTGAGGAAACGTGTAAGAACTCAGTGGGATATAATAAATCCAATTGATAAAAAGTGTTCATGGCCTAGTCTGAGACAAGGGTTAACTTATTTGGATGACATTGTGGTAGAAAGAAGAATTTTGAAATGATTGAAGAAGTGCCTGTGGATGGATATAAAGCTATTGAAAAATAAATTAGATAGTAAGTGTGGAAGATGCAACGTGGATAGTTTGAGGGACTCCATTTCCAGATTCTGAACTTTCATTAACAATGTTTTTAAAACTGTCTTAGAACTGGCCTTCATTCACATTATAGGTTTTTGCACTTGGTACATAAAGGCACAATACCCCACCTATCCCAAATCTTATAATGTTACATTGACTGGGATGTAAAATCCTTTTGGTGATAAGGGGACAATGTGCAAGCGGTAGCAATAATTTGGGGGAAGCTTCCATTAATGACTTTTCAAGCCACTCTAAACAATAGAACTTACAGATTTTGCCTATTTATATATTTTTCTTGGGTGAAGCTTACTCCTTATTTGAATGTACTGCCTTATCTTCCTTAAAAAAAAAAAACTTTATTGAGGTACAATTGGCATACAAAAGGCTGTATATTTACTCTATACAATTTATTGTCTTAGAAGACAGGTATGTATCTATGAAACCATCATCACAATTGATGCCGTAAATGTATTCATCACATTCAAAGCTTCCTCCATCTCGTTTTGCTTTTTTTTCCCGTTTGTGGTAAGAGCACCTAACATAAGATCTACCCACTTAGCAAATGTTTAAGTATATAATACAGTATGTATTGCTAATCACTTGTTCCATGATGTGCAGTAGGTCTCCAGAACTTATTTAACTTGCATAAAGAAACTTTGTGCCCTTTGACCAACACCTCATATTTTCTCTTCCCTGCAGCCTGTGGTTTTGACTCTCTCTCTATATATATATATATACACACACACACACACATATACACACATACATATATACACATATATACACATATATATATACATACACACATATATATATACATACACACATATATATACACATATATACACACATATATATACACATATACATATATGATATATCAAGCAGTATATTTCTGTGTCTGACATTTCACTTAGCATAATATCATACAGGTTTATCAACAAAGATGCTAAACAAGAAAGCATGTAAAAGTATACATCTCACTGCTATAGGTAAACAAAAACAAACGTGATGTTGTAATGCATTAATGGTAGCACTTAAAATCACTTTTAACACTAGTAAATAAATTTAAAAGACAAAAGTAGTAAGTATAACTATAACCATAAAAATTTGTTAATGGAAACAAAATATAGAAATAACTAAAATCTAACATCAATTACATAAATTGTGGTGAGGGGGAATAAAGTGTAGAGTTCCTGTATACAATTGATGTTAAGTTGTTATCATCAGCTTGAAACAGACTGTTAGAACTATAAAATGTTTAATGCAAGCCACATTGTAACCACAAAATTTATATAGTAGCTACACAAAAGATAAAGAAAAAAATGACATCACACCAATACAAAACATCATCAAATCACAAAGAAAGAAAACTAGAGAAGAGAGGAATGAGAGAAACACAAAACAGAAAAAAAACATTTACCAAAGTGACAAAAGTAAGTTCCTACCTATCAATAATTACTTTGAATGAAAATAGACTAAATTTCCCAATCAAAAATCACAGGGAGGCTGAATGAAGTAAAAAAAAATACCCAATTATGTGCTGTTTACAAGAAACTCGCTTTAGATTTAAGGACACAAAGGCTGAAAGTGAAGGGATAGAAAAAGATATTCCATGCAAATGGTAACCAAAAAAGAGCAGATGGGGCTATACTTATATCAGACAAGTGGAACTAAAGTCAAAAAAGTACTGAATTCCTAACAACAGAAGCTGTAGAATCCACTTACTTTGGTTCTTTTAAACTAGTAACTCATAAAGGGGGATGATTTTGCTCCTCAGGGGACATTTGGAAACATTCTTGGAGACATATTTTGGTGTCATAAGTGTGTGTATATGTGTATGTGAGGAGGGGGAGGGAGTGCTCCTGGCATCTAGTAGGTAGAGACCAGGGATGCTGCTAAACATATCACAAGGCACAGTCCTCCCTTCCCTAAAATGTCAATAGTACAGAAGTTGAGAAACACTGTTTTAAATGTAAGTAGAATACTTTTTGAAATATTGCATTTTTCAAAATGTAATAGATAAAATCATCATACATAAATTAATTTGTTATTCTAGTAAAAGTAAGTACTTTATTGCATGTTATAAAATGTTTAATGTATTCTTTTATTTCAAAATAAACTCATTTAAACGAGATATAAAGCAGGTATCAGCTTAATGATATGAGGAGAATGAAGGTTGTCACTCTCTTTTCCTGGAATAATAATTTTCCTTTAGAGAGTATAATGGATCACTCCCTCATCTCTGTCAGCAATTTGTTCAAATGTTTTTTCATTTTTAATAAGGTCCTCCCCAACCACAGTATTGAAAACTATAATCTATCCTTCCACCCACTCACTCCTATCTCCCTTCCCTGCTTTATTTTTCCATGTTATTTATGACCATCTAATATAAGGTCTATTTTACTATTTTATTGTTTTACTTATTTTCTTCCTTCTAACATTAGCTCCATTAGAGTAGAGATAGTCACCTGTTTTTCTCAAAGTTGCATTCCCCAAAACTAAAAAATACTAGGCACAAAGCAGGTACTCAACAAATACTTGTAAAATGAATGAAAATTTACATTTCAAATGGAAGAAAGCTTTTAAAAGAATTCTAAACAGCCATTGGATTGTAGAAGACAGTGAATAGGAAATGGACATGGGAGGAATATAAAGATTATGGACTTTCTCTTTCAGGTTATTGATGGAGTATGGCTGAGCTTGATAGCCAGTAGATGCCACTCAGAATTTTAGACTATCCACTGACACTGGACCTGCTAAAGACTGAATAGTGAATAACAAATGATCTAGTGCTTACGAACAGGCCTAGCAGAAAGGACAGACTCTGAAATGAAGAGAAACATTGGTGATAATATAGGGTTAAGGGATAGCTCTGGAGAGAATTACTGAATGTTTTACTTTAGCAGGTAAGTCACATGGTTTGAATTGACACTTAAAATATATCCAAATTTCAGCATTTGTCATCAACTATTTTGTATAGTGAACAGGAAATATACAGCCCCTGTGCTGACAAGGTTGTGAATAACAGACCAGACCATGTAATAACAGGTTTATTTATAACCAAGCTATTATATGGAAAGAGGTAGCTCTATAACAAGTAGTCCAGAATTCATTGACAAGGGGAAAAGCTGTAGGACAAGCCAGGTGACAAAGGCATTGCATTAGTAATGGAGTAAAAACTTAAAATTTGGAAATACTTGACAGCATGTGATGGCCCACTCAGAATAATTTGTGCAATCTATTTTCCAGTAAAGGAGACCCATTTGCATACAGCTTCCTGCTTTGAAATTTCACACAACCAAGCTGGTTAGGTAAGACACACTTTTTTGGTGTGGAGTCATGGATGTGACTGAAGAGGCTGCCAAGGTCACTCTTCTGGGAGACTCTCATTGTTTGATTGATTGTTTGATGAATTTATTCATTCAATCAACAGACATTAATTAGAAACCTATTCTGTACCTCTCAACAGTGTGTCAATGCTTAAGAACCATGATTTTAAATTTAGACAAAGTTGGATCCAAATCACAGCTCTTACACTTAACAACTGAGTTCTTTGAAAGTGAGTTAACTTCTGCATCTTGGTTTCAACATCAATAAAGGGGAGTGAATCATAGCTACCACGTATCTTGTTGGAAGGTTTTTCTTCTTTTTTTGGCATTGAATAATTTATTAGCAGATCTTTTTTTCTTAAAAAAGACTCTATATTAGCTAACTAGTGCATTTTTTTCTTTTTTTTAATTAAATTTTATTTTATTTTAAGTTCCAGGATACATAGGCAGGTTTCTTACATAGGTAAATGTGTGCCATGGCGGTTTGCTGCACCTGTCAATCCATCACCTAGGTATTAACCCCACATGAAGTTTTAAGGGGGACATTGTATATACATTTTGCACACACTGCGCTCAGTATATGCATCAATATTGTTTTGTTCTGCTTCACTGAGAGAATATAGATACTAGGGAGAGTCCTGGGGACCACTCCACAAGTGACCCGTAGGTAGGGCTCAAAAACATTTTTAAGTACTTAAGTGCTGTCACTGAAAGTTAAAACAAAATCTTTAAGTTCAATGTGAAATATTAAGAACTGTGGATGGTGAACACATGTTTGATAAAAGAGGATATGTTGTGTGTTTTTGAAGTCTGTGCCAAAAGAGAAATCTTCACAAGATAAGCTGTGTGGCTATATTAGATAAAGCGAGCTGAGACTCTTCCTTTTTGAGGAAGTGATCATTCACGAGCAAAGCCACATGGTAGCTAGTCACCACTGTAAGTCTCTGAACAATAAAACAGTTCCTCTGGTGCCAGCTGGCTATTTCCATGTTGGGGCTATATATTCTCTATGGCTGTCTACCTGTTTCTAGCTCTAGCTCTTTCTCTCTCTCTCTATCTTTTTAATTACTACAGTTTCAACCTCTATTATTACTGGCCTTTATTTTTTTTTTCAAAAAAAGTGTACTTTTGAAACATTAAACGAGCCCAGGATAAATTTTTTTTTTAAATGAACAACTTATGGATGGAATTAGAGGCACTGGGGATTAGAATGACCACTTCTTACTAGAAAAACTCCAAAAAACAAACAAATAAACAAACAAACCCTAATAACATGGAGCCTTGATATTTTGTCATAGAATGTCCCTGCAGAAATCAGCTGGAAAAAATGGGGAGGAGGCTTTAATTGGCACTCAGATTTTTAACATAGCTATACTTACTTCCCTTAGGGAAGTATTGGATGAGAGGCTGCCTATCAAGTCTTGGTTTGAACATGGTTAGCTTTCCAGTCTTCAATTGTGGAAACTCACTGACAATCCAGCTGGGAAGGAATAGCTTACCTACTGCTATGGGCTATGTTGGTTGCACAGTTTTTAAATGGTTTTGAAGTAAACATCAAAGAACAAAGAAAAAAGTCATGGTAATAAAATAAAAGCTACTCTTCACATTGGAAATATGTACTAAGCCATGTGGCATCTAGGGTTGAGAATAGATAAATCCTAAACCAAGGTAATAAACCTTATGCTTGTACATATTCTTAGTGTGTCACAAGAGTAGATTTTGGATAACAGGAGTTTGTGTTTAAAAATTTAAAGATATCAAAAAACAATATTGACTTTATAGCTATAAATGTACTCTCATTCTACCTTTATCTTTCTTAATTATGTCTGTTTGCTTATTCTTTGAAAGGTGATACTTTTGTGTTTGAAGTGTTTTTTATTCTAATAGTCTAACTGTATTTCCTGAAATTTCTCAATTGAAAAGAATATGGTCAAGAATTGATAGGCAGATTTTTCTAATATCCATGTTTGTACATATGAATATGGGGAAAGCAGGTACTATTATTAATAGAAAACCACTATTCTTAGTACTGACAAATTTATAGTTTACCTTTTTGCTCCTATTATTTCCTCTCTTTCTTTTCTGAATCTCATGTTCTTTTTCTCTTACTTTGCTGCTCACGTGTTTTGTGTAAATTGTGGGATGGTTCAAGAAGGCTAGTGCCCAAAATAATAAAGGCAAGTATGTGGCAGCTAGGGAGTTTACAGAGTCTCATTCCCAATTTGTTTCAGTGCTTAATAATAGAATAATAGTTAGTCTTCAATATTGAAAAGACATGAAACACTGGTAGATACATGATCCACATAACTTCAAACCCAAACCTTGAAAAGTATATGTTTAACAATCAAGTTCACATATGGGAAGGACTACTGATACTTTGGAGAAGTGAGTAGGGTAAGTAGAAGCATCACTGCCAATGTATGCCCATAATGCTAAATATAAAGAGATACAGGACATGGCATAGAACAAGGACAAGGGACAAAAGAAATGAGTTAAAATCACCCTTTTCACTTAGAAGTAGTCAACATCCCTGCAGAAACGATTTTAAAATTTTTCTCTGCTAATAAAAAAAAAAATCCAAGGAGTTGTCTTAGATTGTCCAATGAAATGCTCAGAGCAGGAAAACTGCAAGCCGGAAGGAGAAGTCTGTGGTTTGCAAATGCTCACCTATTGTCTGTGGCATTTAGTGTTCGGTACACTGGCCAAGTTTCATAGAATGAGAATTATCATGATTTCATGTAATATTGTAAATAGTATGCTACTTCTGCCCTTATCTCCTTCTCTTTCACTGTCTGTTCCTTCCTATGCAACTATGTATATATTTGAATAAATTTTCACTCCACTGGTAGCATATACAAGCTGAATCTTAGCATGCATGTCAGGAAAACCATGAAGTAAAGGTGAGGGCAGAAAGATGGTATCCACAGAATGGCTATAAAGATGTCTCTATGGTCTTAGTACCTGGATTCCAGTCTTCAGTGGACATGGGGCCTCATTAATAACCTTACTGGACAAATAATCTCACACCATGACTTTCCATACCTTCAGATAGTCTTACTCAAGCCAATATATTTGTCCTCTGCATAGAATACTTTGTGCATGAAAAGGCTATTCTCTGAGGAACAGCACTGAAGAAAGAATATCTTAAAAAAAGAAATATCAAGATTTGATTGAGAGAGTAGGCATTAAATTCTAGGATTTCTAAGTACAGGTAAATGTAAGTTGAAGGCCTTATTAACTCAAGGAAACCTACGGAATTAGAGATGTCCTGAAGATTCGTTAAAGTATATTAAATAATGTTTTCATTAAATTATGATAAAATAGAATATTTCTTTAAATTTAGAGCTTGAAAAATAGTCATTTAATCTGTTTACTGGAATTCAATATTAGTTATCTGGTAAGTATTTCTGAGTATCAGAAATCTTTAGTGGTAAAATCAATGAAGAGACTGAAATTGACAGAATGACTATGGGAGAGTGAAAAATGCTTTAAATAAATTTTGGAAGGATATAGATAGAGGACTTCTGCTTTAGATTAGGTTGTTAAAGGATTCAAAATATTCTAATCCATTATATAAGAACAAAAATGGCAACAAAATATTTTTATATGAGACTAATAAGAGCAATGCATTCAAGGAAGCTTTAATGAACTAAATTCCACAGAAAAACAAAACTCCTTATGGAATAGCAGAGAATTGCAGTGGTGTCTCTGGAAATGTGCAGAGGAAGTAATGGACATGTCATAAAAGGGGAAACTTTAGAAGGACAGACTATATTCACTGAATACTGAATGGCATTATGATAGGATAGAGTATAATCCTGAAGATACCCCAAAGCAAAAGCGTATCATTAGACCTAACAATTCACATGACACTGTCACTTTTGCCTTTCACTCTGAAAGCAACAGTGGAGAAGGGATTGGAGAATGGAGAGAAATAATGTTGTCTTGGGCTTTCTTATTGTACTTGGATTCTGAGGCTCTGAATTAAATCTAAATGTGATCCAAAATTGTATGAAACTTCAGCCCCAATTTCTCCCAAATGAAATAATGACAAGATAAAACAGAAGAACAGCCACAGGAGGTAGTACGTCAGGCTAATGAGAGGTGAACTCAGCCTAGTTAAAATTGTTCCTGTTGTCATCTCAACTTGATGGGAGGGAGAAACCCTTCCTTATACACAAATATAGGGAAATGAATTGTCTTGTAACAAAACAAATAAAATATTAACATATTTCTGTCTTTTCAATTTTACAACATGTATAGAATAATCTAAGAACAAAAAGATGTATGAAGATTTATGAAAACTATGACCCAAATAAGAGAAAACACCATTATTAGAAAGCTACTCAGAGATGAACCATTCTGGAGTTAGCATACAGAACCCTTAAAATAGTTATTTTTAGTTTTGTTAAAAATGGCAGTAAAATATATAAGTAAAAATGAGTAAAATCAATACAGAAATGAAAATTCTAAAAATAGAATTAAAAATTCTATAATTGAATAAGACAATATCTGATACCAGAAATGTACTGGATGGGCTTAAAAGCAAACTGGAGAAAGACTAACTAAGGATTGCTGAACTTGAAAGTAGGCCAATAGAAGTTATCAAAACTGCAATATATAGACAAAAATAATTTTTAAAAATTGATCATAATCTGTGGGATAGTAGTAAGCAGCCTAATATACATAATATTGGAGTCTCATAATGAGAAGTATGAGAGAGAATAAGCAGACTCTCTTTAAATATAAGTATCATTTTCTTCTCCAAATTTGAGGGAAAATATTAGCTCACCTATCCAAGAACTCAGAGCTTATCAATTAGGTTAAATATCCATAATAACCAAACAGTTGAAAACCAAGAGTAAAAAGAAAAGACTACAAACAAACAAACAAAAAGCATCCAGAGAAAAAGACAGATTAAATACCAGCGACAACCAACACGAATTTTAGGTAGCTCCTCATTAAAACAAAGAAAGACAGGAAATAATAAAAAAATTTTAAATTGCTGAAAGAAAAAAATATAGTTTAAATTCTTAATCCAGTGAAAATATACTTTACAAGTAAAAGCAAATAGAAAAATATTTATATTTTTTAAAAAGGTAAGAGAATGTGTATCAAGCTTACCTGGGCTATATAAAATGCTGAAAGAAATTCTTCAAGCTAAAGCAAAAAAGTAACAGATAGAAAATGGTATCTCATTGCAAGGTTACGGAGTGAAAAATTGTAAGATTTGTGCAAATATAAAGAAGTACCATTCACTCTTAAGAATTTCCGTGCCTTTTTGCTAAGGATTGTCTTGGTTATACAGGCTCTTTTTTGGTTCCATATGAAATTTAAAGTAGTTTTTTCTAATTCTGTGAGGAAAGTCAGTGGTAGCTGGAGGGGGATAGCATTGAATGTATAAATTACTTGAGCATGGAATGTTTTTCCATCTGTTTGTGTCCTCTCTTATTTCCTTAAGCAGTGGTTTATAGTTCTCCTTGAAGAGGTCCTTCACATCCCCTGTAAGTTGTATTCCTAGATATTTTATTCTTTTTGTAGTAATTGTGAATGGGAGTTCACTCATGATTTAGCTCTCTCTTTATCCATTATTGGTGTATAGGAATGCTTGTGATTTTTGCACATTGATTTTGTATCCTGAGACTTTGCTAAAGTTGCTTATCAGCTTAAGGAGATTTTGGGCTAAGACGATGGAGTTTTCTAAATATACAATCATGTCATCTGCAAACAAAGACAATTTGACTTCCTCTCTTTCTATTTGGATATCCTTTATTTCTTTCTCTAGCCTGATTGGTCTGGCCAGAACTTCCAGTACTATGTTGAATAGGAGTGGTGAGAGAGGGCAACTACTTGTCTTGTGCCACTTTTCAAAGGGAATGCTTCCAGTTTTTGCCCATTCAGTATGATATTGGGTGTGGGTTTGTCATTAATAGCTCTTATTATTTTGAGAACAAAGCTGGAGGCATCATGCTACCTGACTTCAAACTATACTACAAGGCTAGAGTAACCAAAACAGCATGGTACCAGTACCAAAACAGATATATAGACTAATGGAACAGAATAGAGGACTCAGAAATAATGCCACGCATCTACAACCATCTGATTTTTGACAAACCTGACAAAAACAAACAATGGGGAAAGAATTTCCTATTTAATAAATGGCGTTTGGAAAACTCGCTAGCCATATGCAGAAAACTGAAACTGGACCCCTTCCTTACATCTTATACAAAACTTAACTCAAGATGGATTCAGACTTAAACGTAAGACCTAAAACCATAAAAGAACTAGAAGAAAACCTAGGCAATATCATTCAGGCATAGGTACAGGCAAAGACTTCATGACCAAAACACCAAAAGCAACGGCAACAAAAGCCAAAATTAACCAATGGGATCTAATTAAACCAAAGAGCTTCTGCACAGGAAAAGAAACTATCATCAGAGTGAACAGGCAACCTAAAGAATGGGAAAAAAATTTTGTAATCTATCCATCTGACAAAGGGCTAATATCCAGAATCTACAAGGAACTTAAACAAATTGAAAAGAAAAAAACAAACAACCCCCAAAAAACTGGGTGAAGGATATGAACAGATAGTCCTCAAAAGAAGACATTTAGGCAGCCAACAGACATATGAAAAAAAGCTCATCATCAATGGTAATTAGAGAAATCCAAATCAAAACTACAATGAATATCATCTCACATCAGTTAGAATGTCGATCATTAAAAAGTCAGGAAACAACAGATGCTAGAGAGGATGTGGAGAAATAGGAATTCCTTTACACTGCTGGTGGGAGTGTAAATTAGCTTAATTATTGTGGAAGACAGTGTGGTGATTCCTGAAGGATCTTGAACCAGAAATGCCATTTGACCCAGCAATCCCATTACTGGTTATATACTCAAAGGATTATAAATCATTCTACTATAAAGACATGTGCATTCTACTATAAAGACATGTGTATATTTATTGCAGCACTATTTACAATAGCAAAGACTTGGAACCAACCCAAATGCCCATCAATGATAGACTGGATAAAGAAAACGTGGCACATAAACACCATGGAATACTATGCAGCCATGAAAAAGAATGAGTTCATGTCCTTTGCAGGGACATGGATGAAGCTGGAAACCATCATTCTCAGCAAACTAACACAGGAACAGAAAACCAAACACTGCATGTTCTCACTCATAAGTGGGAGTTGAACAATGAGAACACATGGACACAGGGAGGGGAACATCACACACTGGGGCCTGTTGGGGGGTGGGGTCTAGGAGAGGGATAGCATTAGGAGAAATATCTAATGTAGATGACAGGTTGATGGGTGCAGCAAACCACTATGGCACGTGTATACCTTTGTAACAAACCTGCACATCCTGCACATGTATGCCAAAACTTAAAGTATGATAATAATAATGAAAGAATGTCCGTGCCTATAATCCCAGCTGCTCAGGAAGCTGAGGCATGAAGAATCGCTTAAACCTGGGAGGTAGAAGTTGCAGTGAGCTAAAATTGCCACTGCACTCCAGCCTGGGAGACACGGTGAAACTCTGTCTCAGAAAAAAAATAAATAAATAAAAGAATTTATTTTAAAGAAAATTAACTATTTAAAGCACTAAATACGTAGAAGTAAAGAATATGACAATAACATAAAGGATATTATGTGGTTCAACTAAAATACACTGTCGTAAGGTTTTATTACATTGATGTAAAGTAGTGTAATATTACTTCAGGGCATACTCATAAATTGAAAAGAAATGTTTTAATTATGATGGTGGTCACTGCAAATTTATAAACCGGTGCAGCTCAAAAGTCAATAAGAAATATACATGAATCATTTTTACAGATTACTCAATGCAAAAGAAGGAAGACAAAGAGGGAAAAAGAAACAAAGCACGGAAGGGATAGATAGAAATCAATTAGTAAGATGGCCAACATAAGTTCAACAATATTACAAATTACATTAAATATAAGTGACCTAATCAATTATGTTCAAAGATAGAGATTGTCAGATACAATCTTTTTATCTGATACAAAGCAAGATTCTACTGTATGGCATTGGAAAAAAGTTTTTTTTCTAAATATAAAAGGATAAGTTGGTTAAAAGTAGAAAGATTTTTAAAAACATGAAAATGATACTCATTATAATATGATTATGTTAATATTAGATACAGCAGTCCTCAAGTAAGTGTTACCAGAGGAAAAGATATCTCATGATAGCAAAAGAGGTGCTTGATTAAGAAAACAGTAGATTCTAAATGTATAGACCTTTTATTACAGCCATTCAAGGTAAATAAAGCAAAGTTTAACACATATAGAAAGAAATAAACTCAAATACAATTGTATTTAGAGATTTTAATATTTCTTCCCAATAATTGAAAGGATAGATAAAATATACTAGTATGAATATGAGAGATTTAAATAACATTGAGACTATAATAATCTATTATATATTTTGAAACTCCACACTCAACAAAGGCAGAACATACATTCTTTTCAAATGCAAATAAGATGCTTTTTAAGGTAGATAATATGCTAGGTCATGGAATACATCTCAATAAATGTCAAATGACTGAAATCATAGAGTATGTGTTCTGACCACAGTGAAACTTCTAAAATTGTACATATTTAGGGTGTATAACATGCTGTTTTGAGACACATAATACATAATTAAATGATTACTATAGTTAAACCAAATAACATATTCATCATCTCATAATCACCTTTTTTTTGTGTGTGGTAAGAGCACCTAAAACCTACTCTTCAGTATACAGTGCAATATTATTAACTATATTCCTTATGCTGTACATTAGATGAATAGACTTACTCATTCTACATAACTGCAACTTTGTAGCCTTTGACCTACATCTCCTCGTCTTCCGCCTGACTCCCACCCCATGAACTAGTCACCGTGTTCTAGTCTCTGCTTCTATGTATTTGATTTTCTTTTAGATTTCATATATAGATGAGATCATGCAGTGTTTTTCTTTTGTCTAGCATATTTCACTTGGCAGAATGTCCTACAGTTTCATCCATGTTGTCACAAATGGCAGGATCTCCTTGTTTAAGTCTGAATAATATTTGTGTGTGTGTGAGTGTGTGTATACACCTGTGCATCTCACAAATTCTTTATCCATTCATTCATTGACAAACACCTAAGTTGCTGCCATATCTTGGCAGTTGTGAATAATGCTGCAACGAACATGGTAGTACAGTTATCTCTAAGAGGTACTGATTACTTTTCCTATGGGTGTATACCCAGAAGAGGAATTGCTGGGGTCATATTGTAGCTCTATTTTTAATTTTTTAAGGAAGTGTTTTCCATAATGGTTACACCAATTTACATTCACACCAACAGAGTAAAGGTTCCCCTTTTTCCCACACACTTGCCAATACTTGTTGCCTCATGTCTTTCTGATAATAGCCATTCTAACAGGTGTGAGGTGATATCCCATTGTGGTTGTGATTTGCATTTCCCTGATGATTAGTAATCTCGAGCATTTTTATATGCCTGTTTACTGTTTCTATTTTCTATTTGGAGAAGTGTCTACTTAGGTTCTTTGCTAATTTTTAAATCTTTTTTTGTGTCTTTTGCTATTTGGTTGTTTGTGTTTCTTTTATATTTTGGATATTAACCCTTTATTAGCTATATGGTTCATGAATATTTTCTCCCAATCCATAGAGTGCCTTTTCATTTTGCAGATTATTTCCTTTCCTGTGAAGTAACTTTTTAGTTTGATGTAGTCCCACTTATTTTTTGTTGTTGTTGTTGTTGCCTGAACTTTTTATGTGAAATCCAAAAAAAAAAAAAAAAAAAAAAATCACTGCTAAGACCAGTGTCAAGAAAATTTTCCCCTATGTTTTCTCCCAGGAGTTTTATGGCTTCAGGTTTTACATTTGGGTCTTTAATTCAGTTTGAGTTGATTTATTGTATGTGGTATATGATAAGTGTCCAATTCACTATTTTGCATGTGAATATCCAGTTTTACCAATACCATATACTGAATTTCACTGTAATTTTTAACAAAACTAAAATAGTTATTCTAAAGGTTCTGTATACTAGTTCCAGAACTGACCATCTCTGAGTGGACTTCTATTAATTTATTTCCCTTAATTTTGGGTCATACCTTTTCCCCACTGTCTTCCTATGGCTCTTGTCAAAAATTATTTGACCATGTATTCTTGGGTTCATTTCTGAGCTCTCTATTGGTCTATGTGTGTGTTTTATACCAGCACCATGCTGTTGTGATTATTATAGTTCTGTTTATTATTATTTAAAACCTTTATGGGTACATAGTAGGTGCATATATTTGTGGGATACATGAGATGTATCAATAAAGGCATGCAATGTGAAATAAACAGATCATGGAGAAAGGAGTATCCATTCCCTCAAGCATTTATCCCTTAAGTACAAACAATCCAATTACAATTCTTTAGTTATTTTAAAATGTACAATAAAGTTATTATTGAATATAAACACCCCATTGTGTGATGAAACAGTATGTCATATTCATTCTTTCTAATCTTTTTTGTATGCATTAACCATTCCCACCTCCTGACCAGCCCCCTATTATCCTTTCCAGCCTCTGGTAAACATCCTTCTACTCTCTATGTCCATGAGCTTAATTGCTTTGATTTTTAGATCCCGCAAATAAATGAGAGCATGCAGTGTTTGTCTTTCTGTGCCTGGCTTATTTCACTCAACATAATGAACTTCAGTTCCATCCATGTTGCTGGAAACAGCAGGATCTCATTCTTTTTAATGGCTGAATAGCACTCCTTGTGTATATGTCCCACATTAAAATATGTATATTTGTCTGTTAATGAACACTTGGTTTGCTTCCAAATCTTAGCTACTGTGAACAGTGCTGCAAAAAACATAAGAGTGAAGATATCTCTTCAATATACTGATTTCCTTTCTTTTGGGTATATACCCAGCAATGAGATTGCTGGATCATTTGGTAGCTCTATTTTTAGTTTTTGAGGCACCTCCAAACTGTTCTCCATAGTAGTTGTACTCTAAACTGTTCTGCACAATCTTTGTACTAATTTATATTCCCATCAACAGTGTACAAGTGTTCCCTTTTCTCCACATCCTTGCCAGCATTTTTTATTGCCTGTTTTTTGGATATAAGCCATTTTAACTCGAGTGAGATAATATCTCATTGTAGTCTTGACTTGCATTTCTGAGGTTGAACACATTTTCATATGCCTGTTTGCCATTTGTATGTCTTCTTTTGAGAAATGTCTATTCAAATATTTTGCCCAGTTTTTGATCAAATTATTAGATTTTTTCCTATGGAATTGTTTCAGCTCCTTAAATATTCTGGTTATTAATCCCTTGTCAGATGGTGTATTAGTCCATTCTCACACTGCTATAAAGAACTGCCCAAGACTGGGTAGTTGATAAAAGAAAGAGGTTTAATTGACTCACAGTTCTGCATTGCAGGGGAGGCCTCGGGAAACTTACAATCATGACAGAAGGTGAAAGGGAAGCAAGGTACCTTCTTCACAAGGTGACAGGAGGAAGAAGTGCTAGTAGGGGAAATGCCAGTTGCTTATAAAACCATCACATCTCATGAGAACTCACTCACAATCATGAGAACAACGTAGGGGAAACTGCACCCATGATCCAATCATTTGCCACTGGGTCCCTCCCACTATATGTAGGGATTATGGGAACCACAATTCAAGATGAGATTTGGGTGGGGACACAGCCAAATCATATCAGATGAGTACTTTACAAATATTTTATCCCATTATGTGGGTTGTCTCTTCACTTTGTTGATTGTTTCCAAGTTACTATAGTTTTGTAGATATAATTTGATATCAGAAATGTGATGCATCAAACTTTGTTATTCTTTCTAAGGATTGGTTTGGCTATTTGAGGCCTTTTTTGGTTGAATACAAATTTAAGAATTGCTGCTTCTATTTCTGTAAAATACATCATTGAAATTTTGATAGGGATTGTATTGAATTGCATATAACTTTGGTTAGCACAGGAAGATCGTTCACCTCATTAGTTAAATTTATTGCTAAGTACTTTATTTTTTTCTATACTACCATAAGGGAGATCGTTTTCCTGAATTCTTTTTTCAGATACATTGCTATTTGTGTAAATAATTGCAACTGATTTTTGTTTGCTGCTTTTGTATCATGTCATGAATTGATTTTAAAATTAGTAACATTAACATATCCTAAAAATTCCCCAAATGTTTGGAAAACAGACAACGTATTTCTAAATAGCCACTGTGCCAAAGAAATCACAAGGAAATTTTAAAAGTATTTCTAATTGAATGATAAATAAAACAACATATGAAATTTGTGGGTTACTGCTAAGAGATTTCTTAGAGAGAAATGCATTACATGTGTACATTAGAAAAGAAGACAGGTTTATATTCATTGATCTAAGATCAAAGAATAGAGAAAATAAAGAACAAATTAGGGAATGTGGAAAGAGGTTTTAGTGTGGGCAAATAGTTGAGGGAGGGGACTCCAAATGAGTATTCACAAGCTGGATAAGGACAGCTGGCTTGATTTCTTGATTTGACACTCATCCAATACAATTCCCCCCGCTTTCAATCTGCCTTTCTCTCTCAACCCCCCTCCCTCACTTCAAGCACATTCTTTGTTTGGTGAGCCATATAGGGTATGGTAGCTATAAGATCTCCAAACCCAAGTTAAACTGAGTGTGCTTTAACATCAGAGTACCCAGAAAATCTGGTTTATTTAAAAATCTTAGCTGAGATCAATCTGCTATAAATCTCAGGAATATTAGATCTGGAGAACTGGCATGAAATACCAGAGAAGAGGAAGTGTTCTTTTAAAATGATGTAAAAGGCCAGGCACATGGCTGACTCCTATAATCCCAACACTTAGAGACTGAAACAGGAGGATCACTTGAGGCTGGGAGTTTGGAACCAGCCTGGGCAATGTAGGAAGACCTTATCTCTACAAAAATACAAAAACTAGCTGGGTGTGGTGTCACATGTCTGTGGCCCTAGCTACTTCAAAGGCTGGGGTAGGAAGATCACCTGAACCCAGGAGTTGGAGGCTACAGTAAGCTATGATCCTACCACTGCACTCCAGCCTGGTGACAGAGTGATACCCTGTCTCCCTCTGCCCCTCACAAAAAGATTTTAAGTCCTCATGAAATATGGAAATATGTATAAATGGACTATATCCTAGCAGTAACACTCTATGGAATCTACTTTTTAAAGCAAGAGACCCCAAGGAAAGGCTATAAGGTAGCTTTTGAAACTGACTCTCAACCAGCGGTCTCCAACCTTTTTGGCACCAGGGACCAGTTTCATGGAAGACAATTTTTCCATGGATGGTGGTAGTGGAGGGTCGGCGGGTGGTTTGGGGATGAAACTGTTCCACTTCAGATCATCAGGCATTAGTTAGATTCTCATAGGGAGCATGCAACCTAGATCCCTTGCATACTCAGTTCACAATAGGGTTCCTACCCCTATGAGAAAATCTAATGCCTCTGCTGATTTAACAGCAGATAGAGCTCAGGTGGTAATGCTTCCTTGCCCACTGCTCACCTCCTGCTGTGCGGCCCAGTTTCTAATGGCATGAGCCAGTACTAGTCCATGGCAGGGGTTTGGGGACCCCTGCTCTAAACAATAGTGCTAATTTAACGACTACTTTCTGTTAGTCTCTCTTTGTATTATCATCTAATTATATTCATTTTCAAAACAGTGTGTTTCAATATTCTGGATTCCTACTCAGATTTTCCATTGTCTAGTAGTCACCAGTGATTACTCAGAAAACAGTGACCCATGGATTGGAAATGAGGGAAGAAAGCTGGTAGCTGGGAAATTAAACAGAGTGACATTTCCTAGAGACTGGTATTCAAGAGCTTTTCTGTGTTGTCCATGTAGCTGCTCCATGCTTTCCTGAGATAATTACTTCAATTCCCTGCTTTTCTAATAAGACTCTTGGGCCTATATTTTTTTATGCTTAAGCCCTGCATTGTGAACAGGATTTTTAATGTTAAGAGGAATTTCATCAAGAAACCTTATTCCAGAGAAAAACCCCAAATAAATCTGTTCAAGTTTTGTTGGGAGAGAAAAATAAATTTCTGAGCACTCAAATGTGTGCAAAAATTAATGACAATTTTGGACTGTCTGCAAATAAGGGACATTATGGAAAGAGGGTAAACACTTATAGGTATGGGAACCAGGAAACCCACCCACAGTCCATTATGTACACATGCAGATCCATTTGCTAACTAGACAGAGGAGGAAAGCTTAGCTACCTGCTAGAGCTGTATGTAGCAGACTTGGCAGACGTTGTTTACTTGCAATACAAGCCAGAGAAAGGGGAACACAAAAGGAGAGCCCATTCATTCCAGAGTGTCACATTATGTTGAATGATGAATGTAAACCTTTCTAGTGTACCATAAAATATTAACAAACTTATAGTAATGGATTTTCATAATAGACATCTTCTAAGAGAAAATAAGCCTAACAAAAAATAACACAATGTTGCAGGAGGATCTGAGATGTCGTAGATGTCTTAGTAGGGAGTAGGAGTTGTAAATAGGAGCATATTTTCTTATAATAAACAGAAGGTGCCTATCTCTAGTATAGTTGAGCTGTGCTTCCCACTCCTATATGTTTTTCGTTTTTGTTTTGTTTTGTTTACCTGCAAGAGACAGGGGAAGCATACATTTCAGAAATGATATCACATTTTTGGTGTTTTTATTTCCCCTTTATAGCAAGAGATAGTGTCAGTATTGATGTCTTTCTTGTATTATTTCTGTTTCTTGCTTTTACCCTTTCCTTGATTTATGTTGACTTTGTTCAGTTAGTGCTAGTTATATGGTAAATATTTTACTCCACAGACTGTATAATCATGGAAAAAAATGTGTGTGGTGTTGTTATTAAGTGAATTTTAATCAGGAATGTCAGGATTTGAAGCAGAGTGAGAATAGGATGAAAAGATATGAAGAGGACCCAGATTCCAGTTACTCTATGGTCTGGATGACCAGGCACTGCTCAGTACTGAAAAGAGAAACTTCATTTTGCCCTTCTCTGACCTACTCTCTTTCTGCACTGGGCAGATGGCTTTGTCCATTGTCTACATTAGTATTTCGTGCTATTTTTTTGTGGCTATTAGGGGTTTCAATCTGAAGATGAGGACATTAATTTAGAGGACATGATTTCAAGTGAATTCCCCAAGATTTGGGGATAATAAATGTACATGTGCATTTTATTAAGCTTTAGAATTTCTTAGCTAATATGAACAAAAGTGTCTTAATTATGTGAGATAGACTAGAGATTGAGGAAATATGTTTAAGTAAACTTTTTCAAGTTTCTTAAGAGAAGGAAAAGTAAACTTAAATAATTGCTTTTTAGGAGATAAGTCTGTGTATCAAAAAATGTACAGGTAATTAGAAAACCTTGAGACAACGTTTCAAACTCTAAAACGTTATTTGTGACTTTTTTTTGTCCTCTGTGCCTTAGTTTTGCAGTTTATAAAATGGAATAAATATTGTTTCCTTCATAAAGTTACATTATGGATTGAACAAAACAATGCTTGTAAACTACTTGGAGTGCCTGGCAGTGGGCACGGACTCAGTAAATGTAACTATACTCATTTTTTATTATGCTTCCTAAAGAAATATAGACCCTGGGACGATTACAAAGATAAAATATTAAGAAAATAAAACTGTACCATATTTAGTATACATGCATCCTAAAATAATATGTTAGAGAAGATACAATAAACATTATGCTGAAGTTGAACTAATTAGGCAAGTGGAAATTCTTGTCAGTATATTTGAAACCTGTGGAAAAATATATAGGAAGTGGTTTCTTCTCGAAATACTAAGCTGACACTCCTTCTCCCCCTCTGCAATACACACACAGAGATGTAGTTATTGACAGGAAGAGTGATGAAACTCAAGAAGAAAAGTCACAGGTGAACAGTGACAATGAGACTCCTTCTGGGCCGGACGCACTGTGATGCATCACCCACTGATCACTGAAGCATCAAAGGAGGATGTTTTTCTTCTTGCATCAGGGACTAATCCTTTACCTCTCTGGCCCTGCAGCTTCTCTTTGTCAGTGTCACTGTCTGTTAGTGTTTCTATGTGACCTTTATCATTCCCTAACTCTCCCTCCCTTTCCTACTGTCTTTATTTTTATCTGATAATTTCCTTTTGGTTATGTTTAAGATAAATTTTTGGGTCCATTACAATTTTGTATTTTTTCAACAATATAAATTAAGCTATGCAAGGCAACAAGTTAAGGAAAATTCAATGAAGACTCCAGAATGCCTATGGCAAGAAATAAACGTGTTGTTGACTGAGGAATATTCCGGCTCCACTAAACACTATTCCAGAGTGTTTCTAAAAGGGAAAAGGCTGACATGGAATGAGCTGTGTCTCAGGAGCAAATAGGTGAGACAGCCAATATGGTCTTGCAAGACATCTCCTAGAATGAATAGAGAGGAAAGCCTGTGCCAAAGCTTCTCTCTGTGACTAGAATTCAGTCACAAATTAGATTCCATATTACAGTGTACCATGAGCAAGACTACAAATGCTGTCTTTCAAGATTGCATTAGAAAGGAAGAAAACTGGCCGGTGTGTTTGCTCACGCCTGAAATCCCAGCATTTTGGGAGGCCGAGGTGGGCGGATCACCTGAGATCAGGATTTTGAGACCAGCCTGACGAACATGGAGAAACCTTGTCTCTACTAAAAATACAAAATTAGCCGGGCATGGTGGCGGGTGCCTGTAACCCCAGCTACTCGGGAGGCTGAGGCAGGAGAATCACTTGAACCTGGGAGGTGGAGGTTGCAGTGAGCCAAGATCGTGCCATAACACTCCAGCCTGGGCAACAAGAGTGAAACTCCATCACAAACAAACAAACAAATAAAAGAAAGGAAGAAAACTATCAGTCTAGGACTAAATCTGGTAACTAAAATTTATTCTAAAATGTCTATAGAGATGTAATTTTTCAACCAGGGAACAAAAGTTTCTATCCTAAAATGTTCATAAAACTAGTGGCATGAAGTACGGCATCCATAACTATAAAATCTCTTTCTCTTTCATTTTGTGTTGTGAGTATTGCTCTCTTTCTGCTTGTGAAAATTTCACTTCACTGGTTTCCTATTGAAGCTAAACTTAAGTGGGGTGCTCACTTGTAGGTTCGATTGGAAGAAAATTTCGTATATTGGGAAGGATGACAGGAGCTCAGTGAATGATAAGGGGCACAAATTATGGTGTTTAGTAGAAAGCCTATCTCTTCATTTCCTCTTCAGGACTTCCAACATCCCTATGTTATTTTATATACATGTTAGGAGTTCAAGTCTGATAGAATAAAAGTGAATTTTTAGATTCTTGAATTATAGTATTTCCAAATGATCATTAAAAGGTAAATAATTACCAATTTTGGGAAGAATAGAAATAAGGGAAATATATTTGAGACCAGATGGAGTATAATAGCAATCAGTATTCTTTATAGACATAGATAGCAGGTCTTGATAAGCAGTGAGATGCGGCTAAGCCTGTTGCTTCACCTGTTTCTGTGAGAGTTGGGCCCCTTGCAATAAACGTTCCATGTATAGAAGACACAACAATCTTTCAGGACACACTGATGACTGAGAAATAGCATGTAAGAAAGGGGAGAGCCCCATTTAGTGTTAGAATCATGCAACCCAACAAACATTTTTTCCTTAAAAAAATAATCCTGAAGCAGTAACTGGGGCACTCAGAACAACCTGGGACAGAAAAATCATTTGTTATGGTAGTAGAACGGATATTTTAAAATATTGCATGGGTGTTGTAAGGCAAATATGTCTGAATTTGAAAATAATTCTGCTGTCAAATTTTGATGAAATACAAGACAAATAAAATGGATAGGGAATGATGAAATAATAATCACTCAAGTCTCATTCAAATACTAATGAAGGAAGTACGTTCATGCTAGCAAACTTCTAAGTCTTCTCCATCCATTTCCTGGGTTAGACCAGAGGAGCGGCAGATCCAGAAGCTATGTTATTAAAGAGAACCCCTGTGAACTGCATCAAGGTAGAATTAAAGGCCAGAGATATGGTGTTAAATGTCAGCGGTATTACAAGGGGGTGCACTATGAAAGGGGGTTGAATCTGAGCTTTGTAGGGGAGCAAATTAGTGTCACAGAATATTTCATGAATTTTTTCAATTCCTGGAAATTAAATATGGGAACTTAAACTGATGTCAAAGAAGTCTCAAACAATCCCCATGTTCTAAAGAAAGCCTAAAGTAATTGGGACCAGTCATCTTCTCAGGACTTAGTCAGACTTGGTCAGATTAACTCTTCCACTCAAACTGTCGGATTTTATGTCCTTTACCCTGCTTACATGAGATCACTAATGAGTCATCAGATTTTTCAGAGAACCTGTTTGAAGTCCTCTGGAAGAGTCAAGAAGGGAGTAAGTGGCTTGTGATACCCTTTCCTGCTGTGGGAGAGGAAGAGCCTGTTTCCCACCCACAAGCTGAGTGAATGTGGTTCTGAGAAAATGGCTTAAAAGATGAAGAATGTCTGAAAGAAAGGGAGACTGACATTTAGTTTCTCTTTGGAAGTGTTCTTAGGAAGTGATGTGCTGATCTGACTGACATATATACCTTTTGGGACAGCCCTGTAGCAGTCAGCCTGGTGATGCAAAAACATGCGCGGTTTTGTGGGTCCATTGGATCTTGGAAGAAGGTGACCTTGAGCTGGTCTGCAGGCTCCTCACCCAGGAAGACTGTATCTTGAGATAACAGTTCTGTCAGAGACATTTGAACCAGAGAGACTCTATCTTGATTAGGGCCTTGGTAAAATGCGAGTGAGACTTACTGGTATATGCATTCCCAAGAGTTTAGGCGTTCTTAGTCACAGGATATTTACAGTTAAGGAAGCAAGTTAATAATGTTTACTGAACAGACCCTGGACTTAACAGACCCAGCCAATTTCACACCCAGGAAATGTCCTGATGTCCTGATATCTTAAGAACAAATGCATTTAGTTTAAGAATGTTTCGTTTTAAAGATAATCATATAGATTCTTACAGAAGACAGTGGTTACACAAAGATTAACAATCCTTTGTCACAAACCCTTGTAGTGGAGCACATCTCCCCCATGATTTTTTGCTCTGTTATCTTATATATAAACAAGCATTGTACCTAAGGTGCATTCATTCCTCCTCCTGCTTTTGGGAATGACCTTCTCTGTCTATGGAGCAGCCATTCATTCATTCCTTTACTTT
This sequence comes from Pan paniscus, assembly GCF_029289425.2. Classification (NCBI taxonomy): domain Eukaryota; kingdom Metazoa; phylum Chordata; class Mammalia; order Primates; family Hominidae; genus Pan; species Pan paniscus. The sequence continues at coordinate 95,152,996 of NC_073260.2, read as the reverse complement.
CTTAGTAAACGTGTTGTCACTTTATTCTGTGGATTCGCCTTGAATTCTTTCTTGCACAAGATCTAAGAACTGTCTCTTGGGGTCTGGACTGGGACGCCTATCTGGTAACTGTTCCATCAACAGAGGCGGGAGCTGTGGCAAAGAGTGGAAAGAAATTAAACTAGAATGAGATCTTCCCTTTGAAAGAACTTTGCATTAGGTGAAGTCCCTCAAGGAGCTCACATGAACCTAATCTACACTTGCAACAGAGACCCTTGAGCTAAAGTCAATATTTAATGAAAGGGTACAGCAGAAAGGGGCTCTAAAAGCAGCCTGAGAACTAAAGAGCTACAACCCCTTCTCTACTCAAGCCTCTTTCTCAGAAGTCTGAGGTGAAAGAGATAAACATTAAATATCACACAAGACAAAAGATCTAAATAAGTCTAAAAGAGTTTATACTTAAAAGTGACTGGAAGTTACAGAATGTGTCCAATATGTAGCTGTATTAGTAGCAGTCCTCCAAGAATCAGTTGCCAAGGTGATTAAACAAGCAAGAATTGTGGCCAGGCACAGTTGCTCATGCCTGTGATCCCAGCACTTTGGGAGGCCGAGGTGGGCAGATCACTTGAGGCCAGGAGTTTGAGACCAGCCCGGGCAACATGGCAGAACCCTGTCTCTACCAAAAATACAAAAATTAGCTAGGTGTGGTGGCATGAAATGAACCTGTAGTGCCAGCTACTTGAGAGGCTGAGGTGGGAGGATCGCTGGAGCCTGGGAGGTCAAGGATGCAGTGAGACATGACTGCACCACTGCACTCCAGCCTGGGCAATAGAGGGAGACTCTGTTTCAAAAAATAAAACAAAGTAGAATTGTATTATGGGAAGCACCTGTGAGAGAAACTGGGGAGGAAGCCTGGCAAAGCTGGGAGACAAAGGCATCATATGACAATGCAGTACTAACTGCTAGTGAAGGAGGCAGGAGAGGAAGGCTAGGTGGAAATATCATAATCAGTTATGAAGTCTAGGGAAGGTTCAGCATGGGGCTTGGAGAGTCCTTGAGCCAAAGTTGCCAATCAGATGAGTTCCATGTCTTCCAGGAATGAACTTGCTTTAGTATTCCTCCTGCACTGCATCATTGGGTGAGAGCAGCCTGTGGAAAGCCTGGCTTCAGAATAAAGCTAATGGATTTCAAATGACAGCACCTGAGGCTCTTGGTCTGTTATGTCCTCTGCAGCTGAAAGTCGATGAGAAACATTCTCATGGCCATTTCAGTAGTTAAAAGAAAGTAAAGGAGGGTTTCACAGAGCATGGTTGATGGAAACATTGGGAGAAAATTAAAGCTTGAACTCTATCAAGTTCAGACTCATCAATAAAATGATTTTTATCACACAGAGGTTGATAAGCAGCTCATAACCACAGCAGAGGGAAATGATTCTGGGCCTAGAACATGGCTGAGGCAGGTTTGCACTGCCATGTGACCCAGTGGCAGCTATGACCTTTACAAGGAGAAGAGAAAAAACTGAATCTTTAAAGTGACCTAGGATGTTGGGATCATCAGTTTTAAATGTATTTCACATAAATAATTTTGTGTTATTGTTGGTTTTATTCATGTATTTACTTTGATTTATATATTATTTTATTTTATTTTTCCTCAGGGTTACTAATTTTGTAAGAAACCTTACTTAGCCAAGGGCATTTGAAATAAAAGCTTTCAAAACCAGCTTATCTGGGTCCATTTAAATTTTAGGATTGTTTTTCTATTTCTGTGAAATCTGACATTGGAGTTTTGATAGGAATTGCACTGAATCTATAAATAGCCTTGAGTGGGATGGACATTTTAATAAAAAATAACTTTTCCTGTGAACATTATCATGATATTCAAAAGCTGATAAAATAATATAATGAACCTATTGTATCAATCACTATCTGCAATGCTTTTCAACATACCTTGACTCATTATCACCCTTCTCCAATTTTAGTCTCCATAGATTATTTTGAAACACATCCAATACATTACATAATTTTACTGTGATAAATACTTCTAGGTGCTCTTGTAAATGATATGTAGGCCTTTCAGGTCTCTAACTACATTAAATTTGTGGATTTATATTTTCTGTGTCACAGTCACTCTGAAAGCTTAGAAAGGCAGCACAAATTACTGGTACTACAGAAACCTGATTGAGTCTTGATTGATTATTTATTCTAAAGACATTTATTAACTGGCTACTTTGTGGGAGGAAATTGTAAATACTGATTAAGAGCTTAACTTTAAGAGGTAGCTGAGTTTGAGTCCAAATTCTATTTCTAATACTTTCTACCTAAATAAAAGCTGTTATCCTCTGACCTTTTATATCTTTATTGATATAGCAAAACTTACATAGCTTATCCAATAATATAATTGTAAGCATTAAATACGTTGCACAAATAATGTATTTTAAGCAATGACTGGCACTGTATGCAGCAGCTAATGCTATTATTTGTACTGCAGTGTAGTAGTAAAGTGACAGCGTGAGATGCTAGAGAGAAAAGGAATGTCTCATGATAAATTGGTTAAGTTGAAATAAGATTTTCCTAGACTAATGGAGTGATTCTAGAGTAGTCTCCTAGCAGTCTAGGTAGCAAGAATCTTTCTGTGGTACTCAGAGGTCTCAACATTTCCCTTCCCAGACAGTCTTTGCAAAATTTATATTTTCTGCTTAGTGTAGCTGACCCCATCAGTTATCCAGTATGACATATGTATTAATGTCAGCAAGTTATCTTAATGTTAAGCAAAACCTATCAAATTAAAACTGGATCTTTTGCAGAAATTGATAAGCTGATTTAAAATTTTTAAAATTTTCATAGAAATGCAACGGATGCCGAATAACCAAAACAATTTTGAAAAAAAAAATTTGGAGAACTCACATCTCAGACACATTATAAATCAATGGAATAGAATTATGTGTCCAGAAATAAATCCTCACATTTAAGGCCAACTCATTTTGGAGAAGGGTGCCAAGATTTTTCAATAGAAAAAAATCAATAGAAGAAACAGGCTTTTCAATAGATGATGCTGCCACATATGAATATCTACATACAGAAGACTGAAATTAAAAACCTGCCTCACACAATATGCAAAAATTGCTTCAAAATGGATGAAAGACCTAAATATAAGAGTTTAAACTTAAACATTTTAGAAAACAATTTAGAAGTGAATCTTCATGACCATAGGTTAGGGAATAGTTCTTTAGATATGGCACCTAAAACCCAAACAACCAAGGAAAACATAGATAAATTGGACATTACTGAAATTAAAACAACTTTTGCAGTTTAAAAGATACTGTCAAGAGTGTAAAAAACACAACTCACTTGATATAGTTTGAATATATGTCCCCGCCAAATCTCATGATGAATTGTAATCCCCAACGTTGAAGGTAGGACCTGGTGGGTGGTATGTGGGTCATGGGGGTGAATCCCTCATAGCTTGGTGCTGACCTCAAGATAGTGAGTGCTCATGAGATATGGCTGTGTTAACAAGTGTGTGGCATCTTCCCTGCCCCAAATCTGTCTCTTGTTTGCTCTCTGCCGTATGAGATGCCAGCTCCCACTTCACCTTACACTGTGCGTAAAAAAGCTCCTTGGAGCCTCGCTAGAAGCAGAGCAGATACCAGCATCATGCTCCCTGTACAGCCTGTAGCACTGTGAGCCAATTAAACCTCGTTTATTTATAAATCACCAAGTCACAGGTATTTCTCTATAGCAATACAAGAACAGCCTAATACATCATTGAATGAGAGAAAATATTTGCAAATATGTATCTGATCATGAACTTATACTCATAACATATAAAGAACTCTCACAACGTCGTAAAGGAGGAAATAACCCAATTAAGAAATAGTCAAAGAATTTCAGTAGATAGTTCTCCAAATACAAAATTAAAACGGCCAATAAGCATTTGACCAATGGTATTGAGGAAAAGATGCTCAGAACCATTAGTCACTAAGGAAATGCAAGTCAAACCCACAATGAGATGTTACTTTATACCCACAAGGATGGCTATAATAAAAGAAAGATTTAAGCAATAGTATAATAGATGTTGGTAAGGATGGAAAAAATATAGAAACTTCCTACATTGTTGGTGGGAATGTAGCAACTTTGAAAAACATTTTGGCAGCTCCACAAAATGTTAAATATATGGTTACCATATGACCTGGCAATTTCTCTTCTCAGTATACACCCAAGAGAAAGGAAAATGTATGTCCACATGAAAGTTTATACACAAATGTTCATAGCCACATTATTCATAATAATCTAAAAAGTGAAACAACCTAAATATTTACCAACCCATGAATGGGTGAAAAATATGTAGTGTATCTCTAGCAATGGAATGTTACTCAGCCATACATAAAAAGAAATGCAATACTGATACGTGCAACAACATGGATAAACTTTGTAAATATTATGCTAAGGAAGCTAGTCACAAAAGACCACCTATTGTATATGAATGCATATATGTAAAATGTCCAGAATGGGCAAAATAGAGAGACAGAAAATAGATTAATGTTTGCCTATGGCTTAGGGTACTGTAGGCTACTTGAGACGAACTGCTAAAGAGTGCAGGGTTTCTTTTTGGGGTGATGAACATTTTCTAAAATTAGATTGCAGTGATGGTGGCACAAATCCCTGAGTATGCTAAACAGTATTGAATTGTACACTTTAAATGGGTGAATTTTTTGGAACATGAATTGTATCTCAATTAACCTCGTATTATGGAATACGAGGACATCAGAGGTGTAAGGGATTTAGGGATTACATCTTAGTTTGATGCAGGCTATTATTTGGGATTCCTTTAATAAGGTTATCTTCTTAGAACATGAGAAGTCCCTGTTCATGCTGACTAGTTGGATTCCAGAAGTCAAAAAACACAAAGTTGGCTAGAACTCTGGAGGAATTTGCTGAGTAGAGAAAGCTTCATTAGCCTGAGCAGTGAAGAGTACCAGATTGCTAGGGAGTCAATGCGAAGAGGAAAAAGATTTTAAACGATTCAAAAATCCTCTAGTGTAGGGATCAGGACACTTTTTTTTCTAAAGAATTGGTCGGTAAGTATTTTAGGTTTACAGATCATATGGTCATAACTATTCAACTCTGTGCTTGTATTGAGAAAAATCCACAGACTGCATGTATATCAATGGGAGTGGCATAGTTCCAATCAAATTTTATTTATAAAATAGGGATGATTGTATGTGGCCTGCAGAACACAGCTTGCTGACCCATGCTCTGAAAGAAAGCAGGTGTTACAGAGAGGAAATCTGGAATAAACAATTGTCTAAATCTAATCCCTGCAACTTCTATTTCTGGATGAAGAGAAGAGAGATGAAAAGTTTAATTTAGCTGCTAATATAACACACCTGACTACTTATGAAGATATCTGGTTCATTTGGGGACTAGGAATTTCCAGGCCAGCCCAGTATTTGAGGCCAAGGCAGAGGAAGAAGCTTAGCCTGATGCTATCTGCACTCTGAGGAGAGGTGGCCACTGCTGCAGAAAAGATAGCTTCTATTTTATTATTATTATTATTATTATTATTATTATTATTGAGACGGAGTCTCACACTGTCACCCAGGCTGGAGTGCAGTGGCGTGATCTCAGCTCACTGCAACCTCCACCTCCCAGGTTCTACCACTTCTCCTGCCTCAGCCTGCCGAGTAGCTGGGACTACAGGCACACGCCGCCACGCCCAGCTAAATTTTTTTATTTTAGTAGAGGCGGGGTTTCACCGTATTGCCCAGGCTAGTCTTGAACACCTGAGATCAGGCAATCCATCCACCTTGGCCTCCCAAAGTGCTAGGCTTACCAGCGTGAGCCACTGCGCCTGGCCGGTAGCTCCTATTTTTATTATTGTTACTTTGCTTCAGGAAGGAGAAAATGAGAGGCTCTGGAGAAAGTCTACAGAATAATCTCAGGATGGACTTATTTCTTCTCTGACAACGGATTTTCCCTGTATAATGGATACCTCTATGAAAAGTTAAGTTCAAAGTCTCATAGGGGTTATGAAATATTAAGAACCTTACCCTATGGGGTCTTTGTGTGTTTTCTGAGAGAGAATGCAAGTAATCAAGTAGTAGTAAGACACTGTGGAGACTACTCAGAAACTGTCAGTCAGATAAAAATATTAATGGGAATTTAAAGCAAGAATAATGGCAACAGAGCTGAGATTTCCTCTCTAGAGTGTTTTTCCAAAGGCTTTGTGGCAATAGCAGAACATTTAGGAAACAAGGGATCTGGGAAGCTGTTACGGGAACAACTGTAGTGGGGATTTATTCTAAGGACTCTAGAGGATTAATTCGATCTTGTCCTCCACCTCATTTATTTATTTTATATTTATACTGATGTTAGTGTGGAGATTTTTTGCGTGATTTCATGTTCAAAGTAACTTCTGGTTTGTGAAGTTGTTATCAGTGCTCACTCAGGAAAACCTGTCCATGAGTAGAGTGAGAGCAGGAAGAAGAGGGTATCTGGGTCGATATTTGGAATTCTTGATGTCTCTGATCTATGTTCATCTGTGGGTGGCCTCCATGCCTCCCTAGAGCTGCTTTGAATATCACCATTTTTCCATGCAGAAAATGTGGCACCATTACTTACTGAATCTTACATTTTTATTGTGTGAGTATTTAGAGATGTGACACTTGTCTAAGTAACACTTTCAAAGTGGATAACTGCTTTAGAATCATCAAGCTATTGAGGTTAAGACATGTGAGCCTGTTTGTCCTTAAATTCAAGACTTACTGAGTAAATATGTGAATAACAACCAGTGACTTTGTGTGAGTGTTGAGTGGCTGGGGAGGACTAGAGTTGATACTCAGAATTCTCCATCTAGACAACTCTAAGTTCTGAAGGGAAATATTTGTGGCTTTAGTTCAAAAAAAAAATTAACAGAGCCTGGTCAGTGACATCCTTTCCTTGTTTAGTCAGTGGCCCTGTTCATGTATTTAGTGATAGGCTGCATATTAAGGGTGAATAAGGAAATCGTGGTGATCCTGCAATTTGCTGAGGAGAGCTGTATATGAAGTCGACGTGAGAGAAAGAACTGAGTTCAAATGAAGAGAATAGTGATCCTTAGTGGCTTGGGACACCAGAGACTCATCTTTACTCCTCAATGGACTCTGTTGATGATGCCCTTGTACGTTCACTCCAGAGGCTGCCAAATAATATAACACCGAGGTTCTGTTTCCATGATACCTTGATCCGGAAAATTGCAAGAATAGGAAAAATGCTGAGATGAACAGCCTCAAACTCTTTAATTCCCCGAGAAAAGAAGAATAAGAGGAAGTCTTGTAAGCTCAAAAAAAGTTAAGCTTTAAGGTTACAAAGAAATTCGGTGGAAGTTCTAAATTATTCCAGAGTTAGAAATAGTAAAACCGAAAGTATTTGTTCATGAATTGGCCTGGAAATTTGAAAGCTCTAAAGGAAGCATTGTCTCCTGGCACCATCATTTGTATCTTTGATATTTTGGATAATCTTTAATGCCCTCTTCCATGAAATTGTGCTGATATTATATTTCTTATACAGTTGTAGATCAGACAAAAGGGGATACATTAAGGACTTATTAAATGGTAGCTATTCATATTAACTACTTATTATTTTACAATTAAAAAACTATCAGAGAAAACACGAGATAAAAATAAGCTTTCTTGTCAGTTTACTTGCCAATTTTTCATCTCTTTTCCCCAAGAATATGTTTCCTTTTCTTCTGTTATTAAAGTTTGGTGTTAATTTGAAGATTTCACTACAATGATTGCACATTTAATGTAAATCTGTATGCAGCTACCAGGGAAGCAGATCTCACTATAACCAGTTTATACCCGCAAAGTGAGGATGGTTTGTGCTAAAGTTGGGGAGTTTCAGTTCCTTTCTTAAAATCCCCAACATCTTACAATTTCTGTGAGAATATCATTGCACTTAAAATAAAATGTTTTTAAAACAAAAACTTTACAAATCCTAAACATTATCTACAAAGTGCAACGTGATCTGGCTCTGCTTCCTCTTCAATGTCATGGTGTACCACCTTGTTTGTTAGGTGCTAAAACAGTGAGCTGTCTTTGAGTTCTTCAAATGCTTCAGGATCTGTTATATGCTGTTCCCTTTAACAAGAATGCTATTTCCTCATGCCCTGTATCTGCGTAGCCTTCAACTTAGATATAATTTCCCAAAGATGCATTTTTTATCCTACCCTACCAGTTAAATATGTTTTCTCTTGTTATTCTCACAGTATACTTTGTTCTTTTTCTCAAATTTAAGATACTCGCTGTGTGTGTGTGAGTGTGTGCATGTGTATGTGGTTTTACATGCTTTCTTTTTTTTTTTCAGCAGACTGTAAATTTCATGAAATAGGATCCATGTCCCTTTATTCTCTCCTGTTTACCTAGTAGAAGGCCTGGCACATATTAGATTGTCAATAAATATCTCTAGAGTGAATGGATGACAGAGTGTGACTAGAATGGCATTTCCTAAAATGAAAGGAGATCTATGCCCAGTGTATGTACTGTTCTCTGTGAAGGCAGTATTACCTATCTAAGGGTGTGTCAGAAAAGCAGAGTAGGATCATAAAATAGTTTGAAAGTATTTCTCTGACATTGGAAAGTTATGTGTGGGCTACACCCAGCAGGAGTAATTGTTGGAAATTGCTTGCATTATGATGAATGATAAATGCCAGGAGAATAATGAATAATTCCAGATAAGAGAATAAGCTTTGTACTTGTTTAGAACATAAACCTGCATTCTTTTAATGATAGCAGCCAAGGATAAATTAAAAATAAAAATCTTGTTTTGCAATGCTCTCCTGTATAAACATTCAAAGTCTTATCAATTCAATTAGAAATAAATCCAAAATTCTCAATCCAAGATTTACCATATCTTAGATTTTCCTGCCAACCATACCCACAGCATTTAGTATCATCCTTCCCCCAGGTAACTAAGCTCTAATCCCAAAGCCTGATTTCTGTATCCAGATGGGCTAAGCTCTTTGCTGCTTCAGTGACTTTGTACTAACTCACTTTTCCCTTGGCCCTTCACATGGCTGAATCCGTTTTTTCTGTCAGCTCTCAGTTCAAGTATCACTTTCTAAGGACTGCTTATTACCGAACTTTCTCTGTAAATTCCACACTTTCTTCTGCCCTTGTTGCTTTCTATCACATTATCTCGATAGTTTTTTTAATAGCACTTGCCATAATCAGAAATTATGTATTAATTTTTGTTCTAAATATTGCATATACATTTTTGTCTAGAATGAAAGATCTATGATGAAAAGGGATGTATGGTTTACATTAGCAAACACGGCAAATAATACAACATCTCTAAGCCTCAGTTTCCTAAGATATAAAATACGGATTATAAGACATACCTTAGAGGAGGAGCCAAGATGGCCGAATAGGAACAGCTCCGGTCTACAGCTCCCAGCGTGAGCGACGCAGAAGACCAGTGATTTCTGCATTTCCATCTGAAGTACCGGGTTCATCTCACTAGGGAGTGCCAGACAGTGGGCGCAGGTCAGTGGGTGCCGAAGCACCCACTGTGCGGGAGCCGAAGCAGGGTGAGGCATTGCCTCACTCCGGAAGCGCAAGGGGTCAGGGAGTTCCCTTTCCTAGTCAAAGAAAGTGGTGACCGACGGCACCTGGAAAATCGGGCCACTCCCACGCGAATACTGCGCTTTTCCAACAGGCTTAAAAAACGGAGCATCAGGAGATTATATCCTACACGTGGCTCCGAGGGTCCTACGCCCACGGAGTCTCACTGATTGCTAGCACAGCAGTCTGAGATCAAACTGCAAGGCAGCAGCAAGGCTGGGGGAGGGGCGCCCGCCATTGCCCAGGCTTGATTAGGTAAACAAAGCAGCCGGGAAGCTCGAACTGGGTGGAGCCCACCACAGCTCAAGGAGGCCTGCCTGCCTCTGCAGGCTCCACCTCTGGGGGCAGGGCACAGACAAACAAAAGACAGCAGTAATCTCTGCAGACTTAAATGTCCCTGTCTGACAGCTTTGAAGAGAGCACTGGTTCTCCCAGCACGCAGCTGGAGATCTGAGAACGGGCAGACTGCCTCCTCAAGTGGGTCCCTGAACCCTGACCCCTGAGCGGCCTAACTGGGAGGCACCCTCCAGTAGGGGCAGACTGACACCTCACAGGGCTGGGTACTCCTCTGAGACAAAACTTCCAGAGGAAGGATCAGACAGCAGCATTCGCGGTTCACGAAACACCACTGTTCTGCAGACACCCCTGCTGATACACAGGCAAACAGAGTCTGGAGTGGACCTCTAGCAAACTCCAACAGACCTGCAGCTGAGGGTCCTGTCTGTCAGAAGGAAAACTAACAAACAGAAAGGACATCCACACCAAAAACCTATCTGTACATCACCATCATCAAAGACCAAAAGTAGATAAAACCACAAAGATGGGGAAGAAAACAGAGCAGAAAAACTGGAAACTCTAAAAAGCAGAGCACCTCTCCTCCTCCAAAGGAACACAGTTCCTCACCAGCAATGGAACAAAGCTGGATGGAGAATGTCTTTGACAAGTTGAGAGAAGAAGGCTTCAGACGATCAAACTACGAGCTACAGGAGGAAATTCAAACCAAAGGCAAAGAAGTTAAAAACTTTGAAAAAAATTTAGATGAATGTATAACTAGAATAACCAATACAGAGAAGTGCTTAAAGGAGCTGATGGAGCTGAAAGACAAGGCTCGAGAACTACGTGAAGAATGCAGAAGCCTCAGGAGCCGACGCGATCAACTGGAAGAAAGGGTATCAGTGATGGAAGATGAAATGAATGAAATGAAGCGAGAAGGGAAGTTTAGAGAAAAAAGAATAAAAAGAAATGAACAAAGCCTCCAAGAAATATGGGACTATGTAAAAAGACCAAATCTACGTCTGATTGGTGTACCTGAAAGTGACAGGGAGAATGGAACCAAGTTGGAAAACACTTTGCAGGATATTATCCAGGATAACTTCCCCAAACTAGCAAGGCAGGTCAACATTCCGATTCAGAAAATACAGAGAACGCCACAAAGATACTCCTCAAGAAGAGCAACTCCAAGACACATAATTGTCAGGTTCACCAAAGTTGAAATGAAGGAAAAAATGTTAAGGGCAGCCAGAGAGAAAGGTTGGGTTACCCACAAAGGGAAGCCCATCAGACTAACAGCAGATCTCTCGGCAGAAACTCTACAAGCCAGAAGAGATTAGGGGCCAATATTCAACATTCTTAAAGAAAAGAATTTTCAACCCAGAATTTCATATCCAGCCAAACTAAGCTTCATAAGTGAAGAAGAAATAAAATCCTTTACAGACAAGCAAATGCCGAGAGATTTTGTCACCACCAGGCATGCCCTACAAGACCTCCTGAAGGAAGCACTAAACATGGAAAGGAACAACCGTTACCAGCTGCTGCAACATCATGCCAAAATGTAAAGACCATCAAGATTAGGAAGAAACTGCATCAACTAACGAGCAAAATAACCAGCTAACATCATAATGACAGGTTCATATTCACACATAACAATATTAACATTAAATGTAAATGGACTAAATGCTCCAATTAAAAGACACAGACTGGCAAATTGGATAAAGGGTCAAGACCCATCAGTGTGTTGTATTCAGGAAACCCATCTCACATGCAGAGACAAACATAGGCTCAAAATAAAAGGATGGAGGAAGATTCACCAAGCAAATGGAGAACAAAAAAAGGCAGGGGTTGCAATCCTAGTCTCGGATAAAACAGACTTTACACCAACAAAAATCAAAAGAGACAAAGAAGGCCATTACATAATGGTAAAGGGATCAATTCAACAAGAAGAGCTAACTATCCTAAATATATATGCACCCAATACAGGAGCACCCAGATTCATAAAGCAAGTCCTAAGTGACCTACAAAGAGACTTAGACTCCCACACATTAATAATGGCAGACTTTAACACCCCAGTGTCAACATTAGACAGATCAACGAGAGAAAGTCAACAAGGATACCCAGGAATTGAACTCAGCTCTGCACCAAGGAGACCTCATAGACATCTACAGAACTCTCCACCCCAAATCAACAGAATATACACTTTTTTCAACACCACACCTCACCTATTCCAAAATTGACCACATACTTGGAAGTAAAGCTCTCCTCAGCAAATGTAAAAGAACACAAATTATAACAAACTATCTCTCAGAACACAGTGCAATCAAACTAGAACTCAGGATTAAGAAACTCACTCAAAATGGCTCAACTACATGGAAACTGAACAACCTGCTCCTGAATGACTATTGGGTACATAACGAAATGAAGGCAGAAATAAAGATGTTCTTTGAAACCAATGAGAACAAAGACACAACATACCAGAATCTCTGGGACACATTCAAAGCAACGTGTAGAGGGAAATTTATAGCACTAAATGCCCACAAGAGAAAGCAGGAAAGATCCAAAATGGACACCCTAACATCACAATTAAAAGAACTAGAAAAGCAAGAGCAAACACATTCAAAAGCTAGCAGAAGGCAAGAAATAACTAAAATCAGAGCAGAACTGAAGGAAATAGAGACACAAAAAACCCTTCAAAAAATTAATGAATCCAGGAGCTGGTTTTTTGAAAGGATCAACAAAATTGATAGACCACTAGCAAGACTAATAAAGAAGAAAAGAGAGAAGAATGAAATAGACGCAATAAAAAATGATAAAGGGGATATCACCACCAATCCCACAGAAATACAAACTACCATCACAGAATACTACAAACACCTCTACACAAATAAACTAGAAAATCTAGAAGAAATGGATAAATTCCTCGACACATACACTCTCCCAAGACTAAACCAGGAAGAAGTTGAATCTCTGAATAGACCAATAACAGGAGCTGAAATTGTGGCAATAATCAATAGCTTACCAACCAAAAAGAGTCCAGGACCAGATGGATTCACAGCCGAATTCTACCAGAGGTACAAGGAGGAACTGGTACCATTCCTTCTGAAACTATTCCAATCATTAGAAAAAGAGGGAATCCTCCCTAACTCATTTGATGAGGCCAGCATCATCCTCTTACCAAAGTTGGGCAGAGACACAATCAAAAAAGAGAATTTTAGACCAATATCCTTGATGAACATTGATGCAAAAATCCCCAATAAAATACTGGCAAACCAAATCCAGCAGCACATCAAAAAGCTTATCCATCATGATCAAGTGGGCTTCATCTGTGGGATGCAAGGCTGGTTCAATATATGCAAATCAATAAATGTAATCCAGCATATAAACAGAACCAAAGACAAAAACCACACGATTATCTCAATAGATGCAGAAAAGGCCTTTGACAAAATTCAACAACCCTGCATGCTAAAAACTCTCAATAAATTAGGTATTGATGGGACATATCTCAAAATAATAAGAGCTATCTATGACAAACCCACAGCCAATATCATACTGAATGGGCAAAAACTGGAAGCATTACCTTTGAAAACTGGCACAAGACAGGGATGCCCTCTCTCACCACTCCTATTCAACATAGTGTTGGAAGTTCTGGCCAGGGCAATTAGGCAGGAGAAGGAAATAAAGGGTATTCAATTAGGAAAAGAGGAAATCAAATTGTCCCTGTTTGCAGACGACATGATTGTATATCTAGAAAACCCCATTGTCTCAGCCCAAAATCTCCTTAAGCTGATAAGCAACTTCAACAAAGTCTCAGGATACAAAATCAATGTCCAAAAATCACAAGCATTCTTATACACCAATAACAGACAAACAGAGAGCCAAATCATGAGTGAACTCCTATTCACAATTGCTTCAAAGAGAATAAAATACCTAGGAATCCACCTTAGAGGGGACATGAAGGACCTCTTCAAGGAGAACTACAAACCACTGCTCAAGGAAATAAAAGAGGATACAAACAAATGGAAGAACATTCCATGCTCATGGGTACGAAGAATCAATATCGTGAAAATGGCCATACTGCCCAAGGTAATTTATAGATTCAATGCCATCCCCATCAGGCTACCAATGACTTTCTTCACAGAATTGGAATAAACTACTTTAAAGTTCATATGGAACCAAAAAAGAACCTGCATTGCCAAGTCAATCCTAAGCTGAAAGAACAAAGCTGGAGCCATCACGCTACCTGACTTCAAACTATACTACAAGGCTACAGTAACCAAAACAACATGGTACTGGTACCAAAACAGAGATATAGATCAATGGAACAGAACAGAGCCCTCAGAAATAACGCCGCATATCTACAACTATCTGATCTTTGACAAACCTGAGAAAAACAAGCAATGGGGAAAGGATTCCCTATTTAATAAATGGTGCTGGGAAAACTGGCTAGCCATATGTAGAAAGCTGAAACTGGATCCCTTCCTTACACCTTATACTAAAATTAATTCAAGATGGATTAAAGATTTAAGTGTTAGACCTAAAACCATAAAAACCCTAGAAGAAAACCTATGCAATACCATTCAGGACATAGGCATGGTCAAGGACTTCATGTCTAAAACACCAAAAGCAATGGCAACAAAAGCAAAAATTGACAAATGGGATCTAATTAAACTAAAGAGCTTCTGCACAGCAAAAGAAACTACCATCAGAGTGAACAGGCAACCCACAAAATGGGAAAAAATTTTTGCAACCTACTCATCTGACAAAGGGCTAATATGCAGAATCTACAATGAACTCAAACAAATTTACAAGAAAAAAACAAACAACCCCATCAAAAAGTGGGCGAAGGACATGAACAGACACTTCTCAAAAGAAGACATTTATGCAGCCAAAAAACACATGAAAAATGCTCACCATCACTGGTCATCAGAGAAATGCAAATCAAAACCACAATGAGATTTCATCTCACACCAGTTAGAATGGCAATTATTAAAAAATCAGGAAACAACAGGTGCTGGAGAGGATGTGGAGAAATAGGAACACTTTTACACTGTTGGTGGGACTGTAAACTAGTTCAACCATTGTGGAAGTCAGTGTGGCGATTCCTCAGGGATCTAGAACTGGAAATACCATTTGACCCAGCCATCCCATTACTGGGTATATACCCAAAGGACTATAAATCATGCTGCTATAAAGACACATGCACACGTATGTTTATTGAGGCACTATTCACAATAGCAAAGACTTGGAACCAACCCAAATGTCCAACAATGATAGACTGGATTAAGAAAATGTGGCACATATTCACCATGGAATACTATGCAGCCATAAAAAATGGTGAGTTCATGTCCTTTGTAGGGACATGGATGAAATTGGACATCATCATTCTCAGTAAACTATCGCAAGAACAAAAAACCAAACACCGCATATTCTCACTCATAGGTGGGAATTGAACAATGAGAACACATGGACACAGGAAGGGGAACATCACACTCTGGGGACTGTTGTGGGGTGGGGGGAGGGGAGAGGGATAGCATTAGGAGATATACCTAATGCTAGATGACAAGTTAGTGGGTGCAGTGCACCAGCATGTCACATGTATACATATGTAACTAACCTGCACATTGTGCACATGTACCCTAAAACTTAAAGTATAATAATAATAATAATAAAAGACATACCTTAAGTATTTGTTATCAAGATTAAATGAGACAGTACATGAGAATCCATTAGCAAAGTCTCTGGAACTCAAGAAGCGTTTAATGAAAGGCAAACATATTTCTGCTTCCGCTATTACCATCATCATCATCATCATCATCATCCCAGTTCTTGTTATCTATAATATGATGCCAACTGTAAAGGAAACACAGAACTCACAGTTAATACAGGGATACTGACAAGAAAATGTTATGAGTTATCTATTGCTCCATAACAAATCACTCCAAAACTTGGTGTCCTAAAACCATCATTTTTTTTTCATGCTTAGAGGCAGGGTATGTCAGAAATTGGGAACTGGACTAAAGAGACAACTTTCTCTGCTCCACTGTGTCTGGGACTTTATCTAGGAAGACTTGAATCATGGGGATGATTCAACATTTGGGACTGGAATTATTTTGAGTGTTTTTTACAAAAGATGAGTAAGGAAGAAAGAGTCTTTGGAAATGAAGACAAAGGGAGAAGGGTGGCAAATGAATGAGTGTCTTTGGATGAGATTAATAACATTTTAAAGTCATCGTTTTATGGAAAATGGAAAAAGAATGGACAGAAGGCTGTGATTTTACTGCTTTGTCAGCATTGACCAGTCTTATTCTCTTCTCTCCTTTCCTCTTACGGGCTTAAATCATCTGTGGTGGTAGTTTCTGGGTTGTTCTTTCTCTTTCTGTATGCTTTTTCTTTTCTGATTTTTTAAAGGGATTTTGTTAGATTCGTCTCCATACATTTTGCTTCCTTGGTGACGTGTCATAAAGAGCATTGGTCAGAATGGCCAAGTTGTCATTCTGGAGTGAGGGCAGGATTAGTGTGTTTAAAAAGTAGTCAAATAGCCAGTTTGCTGTTCTTTAATGCACCTCATAGACACACATATTTTTGTTCCATGGACTGGGCAATGTAATCTTATGACAGTGCCAACCTTTCGTTGAGTGGCTTCCACCTTTAGGGACAAAGTTGAACATTGTCAAGATGTAGTGAAATAAAGTGGGATTTTAGGACATAAGGCCTAAGATAGGTTGGTTGCTTGACTAACTCAAGCAGATAGATACCTAAAGTCTGTTCAAAATACAGAGCATATGAAAGAACTGAGTTGAATAAAATAAGATAGGCTGAATGAGTATTTAATGATAGGTCATACATTATTTTATTTACTTACTATATAACCAGTAATACTCTAAGTACTAACATGAGAGAGAAAGGGCAAGAAAATGAGAGTAAGAGCACATGCAGAAGTCTAGATTAAAGGAGACTAGTAGAGAAAAATAACCCAAATAATCATTCAGATGATTTATAATTAAAAATTTAAACCAATTAAATATTAGATAAGAAAGATAAAATGTTAAAATAATAGATAGTGCATGGGGTGCACACACACAAACACACGCACACACAGAGACACCTGAAGTATGCAATCATTACAATAATATTAAATGACATGAGAAAATGATCACAACATTCCGTGGAAGATGTAGATAAAACCATACGGTATAATTCAAATCCCATGAAAACATATGTATACAGGAAAAATTTGGAAACAAATATTTGAAATTTATTAAAATATTGAGCAGATATTACTGTTTATCAGAATGACAGGTTATTTTAAAGTTTTCCTTCTTTCTTTATATATACTTTTTAACTTTAAATATATATACTTTTTAATTTACATAGGTTATTGGGGAACAGGTGGTGTTTGGTCACAAGAGTAAGTTCTTTAGTGGTGATTTGTAAGATTTTGGTGCTCCCAACACCCAAGTAGTATACACTGAATCTTATTTGTAGTCTTTTATCCCTCATTCCCTTCCCACCCTTTCCCCCCAAAGTCCATTGTGTTTTTCTTATGCCTTTGCATTTTCATAGCTTAGCTCACACTTTTGAGTGAGAATATACAATGTTTGGTTTTCCATTCCTGAGTTACTTCACTTAGAATAATAGTCTACAATCACATCCACGTAGCAGTAAATGCCATTAATTTATTCCTTTTTATGGCTGAGTGGTATTCCATCATATATATATATATCACAATTTCTTTATCCACTCATTGATTGATGGGCATTTGTGTTGCTTCCATATTTTTGCAATTATGAATTGTGCTGCTATAAACATGCAAGTGCAAGTATCTTTTTCATATAATGACTTATTTTCCTCCAGTTAGATACCCAGTAGTGAGATTGCTGGATCAAATGATAGTTATACTTGTAGTTCTTTAAGGCATCTTCATACTGTTATCCATAGTGATTGTACTAGTTTACATTCGCACCAGCAGTGTGGAAGTGTTCCCTGTTCACCACATCCATGCCAAACTCAACTATTTTTTATTTTTTATTATGGGCATTCTTGCAGGAGTAAAGTGGTATTACATTGTGGTTTTGATTTATATTTCCATGATCATTAGTGATGTTGAGCATTTTTTCATACATTTGTTGGCCATTTGGATATCTTCTTTTGAGAATTATCTATTCATGTCCTTAGCCCAGTTTTTGATGGAATTGTTGGTTTTTTTCTTGCTGATTTGTTTGTGTTCATTGTAGATTCTGGGTATTGGTCCTTCATCAGATGTATTGATTGTGAAGATTTTCTCCCACTCTGTGGGTTGTCTGTTTACTCTGCTGTTTCTTTTGCCATGTAAAAGCTCTTTAGTTAAATTATTTCCCAGCTATTTATCTTTGTTTTTATTGAATTTGCTTTTGGGTTCTTGGTCATAAAATCCTTGCCTAAGCCAATGTCTATAAGGGTTTTTTCAATGTTATCTTCTAGAATTTTTATAGTTTCAGGTCTTAAAGTCCTTAATCCATTTTTTGCTAGTTTTTGTAGAAAGCGAGAGATGAGGATCCAGTTTCATTCTCCTACATGTGGCCAGCCAATTATCCCAGCACCATTTGTTGAAAAGGGTGTCCTTTCCCCACTTTATGTTTTTGTTTGCTTTGTCGAAGATCAGTTGACTGTAAGTACTTGGGTTTATTTCTGCATTCTCTATTCTGTTCTATTGATATATGTGCCTATTTTTACACCAGTACCATGCTGTTTTGGTGACTAATGCCTTATAGTACAGTTTGAAATCATGTAAAGTGATACTTCCAGATTTATTATTTTTGCTTAGTCTTGGTTTGGCTATGTGGGCTCTTTTTTGGTTCCATATGAATTTTAGAATTTTTTTTTCTAATTCTGTGAAGAATGATGGTGGTATTTTGATGGGAATTGCATTGAATTTGTAGATTGCTTTTGGCCCTATGTTTCTTTTTTTAACTGTTACTTTAAGTTCAGGGACACATGTGCAGGTTTGTTATATAGGTAAAATTGTGTCATGGGGATTTGTTGTTCAGATTATTTCATCACAAAGGGATTAAGCCCAGTACTCCTTATTTTTCCTGATCCTCTTTCTTTTCCCACCCTCCACCGTCCAATAGGCCCCAGTGTGCGTTGTTCACCTTATCTATCCATGTGTTCTCATCATTTAGCTCCTGCTTATACTTGAGAACAATATTTGGTTTTCTGTGTTAGTTTGCTAAGGATAATGACCTCCAGCTTCATTGATGTCCTTGTCTTTTTTAACGACTGCATAGTATTCCATTTTGTATATATACCACATTTTTAAAAATCCGGTCTATCACTGATGAGCATTTGGGTTGATTTCATGTCTTTCCTATTGTAAACAGTGCTGCAATGAACATACTTGTGCATGTGTCTTTATAATAGAACAATTTATATTCCTTTGGGTATATATTCAGTAATGGGATTGCTGAATTGAATGGTATTTCTGTCTTCAGGTCATTGAGGATTCACCACACTGTCTTTCACAAAAGCTGAGCTAATTTTCCACCAACAGCGCAAATATGGTCTTTTTTCTCCACAACCTCACCAGCATCTGTTGTTTTTTGACTTTTTAATAATAGCCTTTTTTTTTTCCGAGACAGAATCTCACTCTGTCATCCAGGCTGGAGTGCAGTGGAATGATCTTGGCTCACTGCAACCTCCACCTCCCAGGTACAAGTGATTATCCTGCCTCAGCCTCCTGAGTAGCTGGGATTACAGGTGCATGCCACCACACCCGGCTAATTTTTGTATTTTTACTAGAGATGGTATTTCACCATGTTGCCCAGAATGGTCTCAAACTCCTGACCTCAAGTGATCCACCTGCCTCAGCCCCCCAAGTACCGGGATTACAGGTGTGAACAACTGTGCCCGGCCAATAATAGCTATTCTGACTGGTGAGAATTGTTATCTCATTGTGGTTTTGTGTTTCTCTGATGATCAGTGATGTTGAGCTTTTTCTCATATTATTGTTGGCCACATGTATGTCTTTTGAGAAGTGTCTGTTCATGTCCTTTGCCCACTTTTTAATGTGGTGATTTGTTTTTTTCTTGTAAATTTCTTTAAGTTTCTTATAGATGTTGGATAATAGACCTTTGTCAGATGCATAGTTTGCGAAAAATTTTCCCCGTTCTATATGTTGTCTGTTTACTCTGTTGATATTTTCTATTGCTGTGCATAATCTCCTTTGTTTACTTAGATCCCATTTGTCAATTTTTGCTTCTGTTGCAACTGCTTTTGGTGTCTTCTTCATGAAATCTTTATGCCCATGCCTATGTGCTGAATGGTATTGCCTAGGTTGTCTTCCAGGGTCTTCAGAATTCTGAGTTCCATATTTAAGTCTTTCATTTGTCTTGAGTTAATTTTTGTACATGGTGTAAAGAAGGGGTCCAGTTTCAATCTGCATATGGCTACCCAGTTATCCCAGAATCATTTATTAAATAGGAAATCATTTCCCTATTGCTTGTTTTAGTCAGGTTTGTTGAAGATCAGATAGTTGTGGGTATGTGGTCTTATTTCTGGTTTCTCTATTCTGATTGGTCTATGTGTCTGTTTTTGTACCAGTATCATGCTGTTTTGGTTACTTTAGCACTGTAGTATAGCTTAAAATCAGGTAGCATAATATCTCCAGCTTTGTTCTTTTTGCTTAGGATTGCCTTGGCTATTTGGGCTTTTTTGTTTTCATATGAATTTTAAAATACATTTTCTAGTTCTGTGAAGAATCTCAATGGTAGTTTAGTAGGACTAGCATACAATCTATAAATTGCTTGGACAGTATGGCCATTTTAATTATATTGATTTTTCCTATCCATGGGCATGGAAAGTTTTTCCATTTGTTTAAGTCCTCTCTGATTTCTTTGAGTAGTGGTTTGTAGTTCTCATTGAAGAGGTCATTCACTTCCCTTGTATAACTGTATTTCTAGGTATTTTATTATTTTTGTGGCAGTTGTGAATGGGACTTCATTCCGGATTTGGCTCTCGGCTTGACTGTTGTTGGTGTATAGGAACGCTGGTGATTTTTGCACATTGATATTGTATCCTCAGACTTTGCTGAAGTTGTTTATCAGCTTAAGAAACTTTTGGGCTGAGACTATATTTTTTCTACATATAGAATTATGTCATCTGCAAACAGGGAATGTTCGACTTCCTCTCTTCCTATATGGATGCCCTTTTTTTCTTTCTCTTGCCTGATTGCCCTGGCCAGGACTTCCAATACTATGTTGACTAGGAGTGGTGAGAGAAGATATTCTTGTCTTGTGCTGGTTTTCAAGGGGGGATGCTTTCAGCTTTTGCCCATTCAGTATGATATTGAATGTGAGTTTGTAATATATGGCTCTTATTATTTTGAGATATCGTTCCTTCAATACCCAGTTTACTGACAGTTTTTAATATGATTGGATGTTGAATTTTTTCAAAAGCTTTTTCTGCATACTGCAGCTTCCCTTGAGCCCACAGCAATTGCTGGTCCATATCTGCACAGGTGGGTTTTGCATTACTTGCCCTACCAGCATGAGGGAGTTCAGTAATGCCCCCTCACCCCACTCCCTGACCATCATTTCAGATGTAGCCTTGGAAAGCACAGAGCCAGAAAACCCTGCCCTCACCAACATCCTGTCCTTGAGCTAATACTGCAAAGAGAACAAAGAATCCTCCCACATCATGAACGACCCTTCCTGCTTGTGGGACACAGAGTAGGCACCCAGACCTGCACCAGACAGCATCTAGCCCCTAGCCAATACCACCTCCAGTGTGACAGCACATAGTCTCCAGCAGGCCCACTCATCTGCCCTCCAACTGCCTTGCCTCCACCACTGTGGTGAAGGCTTGCAGGGAGGCAGCATCCTTGCATCCTCTAGCACTCTGCTGCAGTTGTGACACCTCAGTCCCTGCAGTGCACGGGACTCCAAACCTTGAGGAGCCAGAGAACAATGTCACGGACCAAAATAAGCCCCCAGAATTAGGGCATGCAGTCCAGGAGTTGGGAGCTGAACTTTGGGCCCCTAAAATCACCCAGAAATGGAGCCAGTTGGCTAAATTCACCTTATATCACAATCAAACCTTCAGGGTCATCAAATAGGATAAAAGAAAAAAAAAATCCAAAGTTCAAAAATCTCTAAGATTGAACGTAGATAAGCCCACAAAGATAAAAAAAAGATTCAGTGCAAGAACGCTGAAAACTCAAAAAGCCAGAGTGCCTTCTTTCGTCCAAATGACCACATCATTGCTCTAGTAAGGGTTTGGAGCCAGGCTGAGGCTGAGATGGTTGAAATGAAAGAAGTCGAATTCAGGCTATGGATAGGTATAATGTTCATTGAGCTACAGGAGTACATTGTAACCCAATGCAAGGAAACTAAAAGTCATGACAAAACATTGCAAGAGCTGAAAGAAAAAATAGCCAGTATAGAGAAGAATGTAACCAACCTGATAGAGCTGAAAAACACATTGCAAATATTTCATAATGCAATCACAAGTATTAATAGCAGAATAGACCAAGCAGAGAAAATAATCTCAGAGCTTGAAAACTTGCTTCTAAAATAAGACAGGCAGATATGAATACAGAAAAAAATCAAAAGGAATGAACAAAACCTCTGAGAAATATGGGATTATGTAAAGAGACCAAATCTATGACTGAGTGGTGTTCCTGAAAGAGATGGGAAGAATGGAACTAACTTTGAAAACATATTTCAGGATATCATCCATGAGAACTTCCCCAACCTAGCTACAGATGCCAACATTCAAATGTAGGAAATACAGAGAACCCCAGTAAGATACTCCACAAGAAGATTATCCCCAAGACACATGATCATCAAATTCTCCAAGGTTGAAATAAAAGAAAAACTGTTAAAGGCAGCTAGAGAGAAAGGCCAGGTTACATACAAAGGGAAGTCCATTGGACTAACAGCAAAATTCTCAGGTGAAACCCTACAAGTCAGAGGAAATTGGGTGCCAACGTTCAAAATTCTTAAATGAAAGAAATTCCAACCCAGAATTTTATATCTGGCCAAACTAAGCTTCATAAATGAAGGAGAAATAAGGTCCTTTTCAGATAAGCAAATGCTGAGGGCATTTGTTACCACAAAACCTGCCTTACAAGAGCTCCTGAAGGAAGCACTAAATAAGGGAAGGGAAGACCCTTACCAGCCGCTACAAAAACACTCTAAAGCAACCACATAAACAAGTCTGTGAAATAACCAGCTAACATTATGATGAAAGAATCAAATCCACACATACCAATACTAACTTTAAATGTAAATGGGCTAAATGACCCAATTAAATGACACAGAGTGGCAAGCTGGATAAAGAACCAAGACCCACCAGGGCATACTGTCTTCAAGAGACCATCTCAAATGCAATGACAGACATTCGTTCAAGATAAAGGGTTAGAGAAAAATCTATCAAGCAAATGGAAAATAGAAAAAAGCAAGGGTTGGAATCATAGTTTCTGACAAAACAGAGTTTAAACCGACAAAGATCAAAAAAGACAAGTAAGGGCATTATATAATGGCAAATGGTTTTTAACTATATATTTCAATGTTCAAAAATACATATTTTTCTAATTAGTAATTAAGTAAAAGCTACTATTTATAAATATGTTAATGGCTATATATCATGATAGGTCTATAAAAGATCCATGTCCTATGGAATTCTTATAGATAAAACGAGGGTTAATGGGTGGATTCTTTTTACAAGCTAAATTGGTTTAATTATTGCAATTTATTCTCAAAAATTAGAGCTTGAATACTTAAATTTATAAAAATTAAGAATGCCTTAGTAATTGCTGAATTAATAGTAGATAGGTTTGTGGTTTGATTCAAGCCCTCAGATGAGAATTAATTAACACAATCTTCCAGCTTTGAGATATCTTGATTTTTAAGTAGGAGATATGTCAGCTCTTCCTATTGCTTGTAATCCAACTGGAAATTCCAAATAACCTTTAAAGTATAGGTACATTTTCCAAGTTACTGTTCATTGCATCTTTTAAAATGTGATATATTGATAGACCTGTTAAATATCTCAGAGGAAAACTGATAAATCCCAATAATATCATTGCTGTTGAAACATTTCCATGTTAGGCAAGATCAGGGAATGCTGAAAATATCAAAAAAGGAGATGAATTACTTGATTGCATAGATAATTTCCTAGTGCAGCCAAAATATTCTGAAAATATACTTTGGGCCAGATACATGTCTTAAATGACACAGCAAAAATTTAAACAGAAGATAGGGAAAAAATATCAAGGATGTTTTGTGGGTTTGTTATTTATTAAAAATTTTTAAAGGTGTTTTTTCCAGAATAAATTATAATGCTTATTTAAATTGTAAGGTATTACAGCTTGAGAATTATGACACTCTGCTCACTTTGAGATAATGATTTTTGTTTCTTTTAATTCTTCAAAGTGATTTTTATAAAACCTAGTTAGATCTCATGTAGTTTTTAATTGATTAACCCTAAGAAAATTAAAAGACTCTGTTCTGTACATGACGATTATTCATGTAGGAAACTCTAAGCAATCTACAAAAATGAAACTGATAGCTTAATAAGTGAACTTAAGTAGACGATGGGATTCCTGGTCAATATACAAAACAAACAAACAAACAAAAAAAAACAGTTATTGGGCATGCATTGCTTAACAGGGATACATTCTGAGAAATGAGTCCATAGGCAATTTCATCATTGTGTGAACATAACTGAATATGCTTGCACAAACCTAGATAGTATAACCTATTACACACCTAGGACATATGGTATAGCCTAATACTCCTAGGCTACAAACTTGCACAACATATTACTGTACTGTATGCTGTAGGTAATTGGAACACAATGGTAAGTATGGTGTATCTAAAATAGAAAATGTACAGTTAAAATATGGTATAAACAATAAAAATGGTTCACCTGTATAATCAGTTACCATGAAAGGAGCTTGCAGGAATGGAAGTTGCTCTGGGTAAGTCAGTGAGTGAGTGGTAAGTCAGTGCAAAGGCCTGGGACATTACTATACAGTACTGTAGACTTTATAAACATTGGACACTTAGGCTACACTAAACTTATAGAACAATTTTTTTTTCTCAACAAAGAAAGATTTTTCTTTCCTCAATAATGAAACTTTAACTTGCTGTAACTTTTTTACATTATAAACTTTTTAATTTCTTAACCTTTTGGACTCTTAATAACACTCAGCTTAAAACACAAATAAATTGTATAGCTGTACACAAATATTCTTTCTTTATATCATAATTCTATAAGCTTTTCCTGATTTAAAAAAATTAATATTTCAATTTTTTTTTTTTTACTTTTTAAGCTCCTTTGTTAAAAGCTAAGACACAAACACACGTATTACCCTAGGCCTACACGGGGCCAACATAATCAATATCAATGTCTTCCACCTCCACAGCATGTCCCACCGGAAGGTCTTCAAGGGCAACAGCACGCATGGAGCTGTCATCTACTGTGATAACAATGCCTTCTTCTGGAGCACATCCTGAAGGACCAGCCTGAGGCTGTTTTACAATTAACTTCTTTTTAATAAGTAGAAAGAGTACACTCTAAAATAATGATTAAAAGTATAGTAAATACAAAAACCAGTAACATTTATTATCACTATCAAGTATTATGTACTGTATGTACTTACATGTGTTATACTTTTATATGACTGGTAGTGAAGTAGATTTGCTTATACCTGCATTACCACAAACAGTTCAGTAATGCATTTAGAATGACTATGATGTCACTAGGCAATAGAAAATTTTCAGCTCCACTATAATGTTATGGGAATGTCTTCATACATGTGGTCCATTGTTGATCAAATGTCATGTGGCACATGACTGTATATCCCTTTAGCCTACAGTACTTGTTTTATAATTCCTTTTAGTTTACATTAATAAGAGGAATTATTTATTTCTATCTAAAATTTATTCATTTTACCTAAATTACTTAATGTTTTCTTTTATCAGCTTTTACAAGGTATAATTTACATACAACAAAATTCACCCTAATTATCATACAGTTTTGGGAGCCTGACAAATGCTTATAATCATGTAATCATCACCACAATCAACATAGAGAACAATTTTATCAGCTTTCATAATTACCCTGTGCCCCTTTGTAGTCAATTTATCTTGCCACCCCTAATTCCTGGCAACTACTGATCTGTATTATTTTCTATAGTTTTACCTTTTCAAGAAAGTCATACAACTGGAATCTGCAGCATGTGGCTATTTAAGTCTGTTTCTATCACTTAGCAAAATGCATTTCAGTCTTATCCATGTTGTTGCTGTATCAATTCCACTTGTTCCTTTTTTGCTGGGAAGTATACCCTTGTATGCCTATACTATAGTTTATCCATTACTCAGTTGAGTGGCATCTTGGTTGTTTCAGTTTGTGTGGGTCTTCATTTGTACCCTAAGGGAGATTCACCCCTTCCTCCGAAATGTAAGCCTTTTATTCTCTGGAAAGATAGAGAAGAATAATTCAGATGAAGCTTTGTACTTTTCCAGCAATAGTTGCTGTTCCTTCCTCCCAAAACTGCACCACAAGGAGGTTTTCTCAGATCTCTTGCCCTGTCCCTGATCCTTTGAGCACTGGGTAAAATCTCTGAGGAAGGATCTGCAAGTGGTTGAGAATCTCCTTTGTGTCTGTGGTTCATAGGAGTTCTGTGTATTCTTCCTAGCCCAAACTCAACCTTTAGCAGCCTTTGTTAAACATTTACCTAAATTTTTATTAGCAGTTTGTATGGAATCTGTCATCTTCTCCAAGGAAGCAACTACTATGTCTTATCTCTCTTTGTCTGTACTTGTCTTTCTTAGATTTTGGGTTAGCTGTTTTTCCTGTGACCACAACTCTTTGATGGGTTCAAGAAAAGTTCTGACTTTTTAGATTATACAGTGTGTTTTTCGTTGTTGTCATCTATGTAGGAGTAATGCTCTATTCAGCTTTCTACATCTGAAACAGGAGCCAGAAGAAAACTCACGTTCAAAACTCATGTTGAAAGACTATTTCAGCCAAGTGTATGTTTTCTTTCAACGCTATGCATGTCACTCAATTATTTTTGGCTTTCAGTCTTTTTCATGAGAAGTAAACCATACCGCTTATCATTGTTCATCTCTATGGAGTGTTCCTGACTTCTCTGGCTGCCTCCAGGATTTCTTTTTAATCTTTGATTTTTGGCACTTTGACTAAAGTGTACCTAGATTTGTTTTTCTTTTCATTTATTCTGTTTGGGGTTCTCTGATTTTCTGGAGTATGTGAGTTATTATTGGTCGATAATTAAAAAATTTTTTTTTTGACTATTACTAATTCAAATATCTTATAACCCACTCTTTTCTTCACCAAGGACTCTTTTGGCATTCATGCTAGATTGTTATATATTGTCCAATAGATCTTGAATGTTTCATTCAATTTTTCATGATTTTTGCTTTTTGTATTTCAGTTTAGTGAATTTCAATAGCACTGTATTCAGTTTAGTTGATCCTTTCTTGTATTGAAACTATGTGCTGATAAGGTTTTTGATGAAACTCTTTATTTCTGACTATTTTTATTTCTAGTATCTCGGGATTTTAAAAAATAGTTTTTATCTATCTGTTGAAATTCTCTATCTGTTCTTCATGTCATCTATCCCTAACATTTTAGCCAAATAATATTTCTCTTTAATAATTTTAAAGTCCCATCTGATAATCCAATATCTGTGCCACATTTGAATTTTTTCCCTCTGACTATTTTATCTTTTGGTAACACATGATATTTGTTTGATATTTTTTGTATTTCACAATTCTTATTGAATGCCAGACTTTTAACAAAACCAGAGACTAAAGTAAATAACAGTTATGCCCAGAAATGTGAAAGTGTCTTATTCTGTCACGGTGTTATTGTGGAGGGTTGAATCAACCTAATTTGTATACAAGTTTGCTTTATACTTAGCTTTGTTGCACTACAGGTTTCAATGAATTTTTGAAGTGATATTCTGTTCGTACTTTTTTTTAGTGTGAAGCCTGTAATGTCAAAGAGTTTTTTTTTTCTGTATTCTGTTCCTTCATTAGATTTCAGCAAGCACTGCATTTCTACACCATAATGGGGTTCTTTTCTGTGCTTCAGTCCCCTTTCCCAATGGGGTGTGTGTGTATGTGTGTGTGTATGTGTGTGTGTGTGTGTGTGTGTGTATATATATATATATTTTTTTTTTTTTTTTTTTTTTGAGACAGAGTCTCACTCTGACTCCCAGGCTGAAGTGCAGTGGTGCAGTCTCGGCTTACTGCAACCTCTGCCTTCCAGGTTCAAGTGATTCTCGTGCCTCAGCCTCCCAAGTAGTTGGGATTACAAGCGCATGCTACCACACCTGGCTAATTTTCAGTAATTTTAGTAGAGATGGGGTTTCACCATGTTGGCCAGGCTGGTCTCAAACTCCCGACCTTACAGGCATGAGCCACTGCACCTGGCCCATATGTGTATACATATACATGTGTGCATATATATGTATGTGTTCTTATCACTCTATATTCAGAAGACTCATGTAGGAAGAATTCTGCCTCAATATTAGG
Source organism: Pan paniscus (assembly GCF_029289425.2). Lineage (NCBI taxonomy): Eukaryota > Metazoa > Chordata > Mammalia > Primates > Hominidae > Pan > Pan paniscus. The sequence continues at coordinate 95,124,598 of NC_073260.2, read as the reverse complement.
CAGGCCCTGTGTGTATCTGACCTCAGATAATCAGTGGGACTCCTTCAACATCCTTGCTTTTCCTCCAACATCAAACAGTTCTGCACTCTATCTCCTTCAGTTCAGTTCTGACCTTGGGTATTTCTTGTCTTCTGCTAGCTTTACAGTTAGTTTGCTCTTGGTTCCCTAGTTCTTTTCATTGCGATGTTATGTTGTTAACTTGAGATATTTCTAGCTTTTGATGTGGGTATTTAGTGCTATAAATTCCCCTTTTAATATTGCTTTAGCTGTATCCCCGAGATTCTGGCATGTTGTCTCTTTGCTCTCATTAGTTTCAGAGAACTTCTTGATTTCTGCCTTAATTTCATTGTTTATCCAAGAATCATTCAGGAGCAGGTTGTTCTATTTCCATGTGGTTGTGTGCTTTTGAGTGAATTTCTTAATCTTGACTTATAATTTGATTGCACTGTGGTCTGAGAGACTGTTATGATTTCAGTTATCTTTTGCATTTGCTGAGGAGTGTTTTACTTCCAATTATGTCATCAGTTTTAGAGTAAGTGTCATGTGGTGATGAGAAGAATGTATATTCTGTTGAATTTGGGTAGAGCGTTCTCTAGCTATCTATCAGGTCCACTTGATCCAGAGCTGAGTTCATGTCCTGAATGTCTTTGTTAATTTTTTGTCTTGATGATCTGTCTGATATTGACAGTTGGGTGTTAAAGTCTCCCACTATTATTGTGTGGGAGTCTAAGTCTCTTTGTAGATCTCTAAGCACTTGCTTTATGAAAATGGGTGCTCCTATATTGGGTGCATACATAATTAGGATAGTTAGCTCTTCTTGTTGAATTGAACCCTTTACCATTATGTAATGCCCTTCTTTGTCATTTTTTAAATCTTTGTTGGTTTAAAATCTGTTTTGTCCAAAACTGGGATTATGACCTCTGCTTTTCTCTGTTTTCTATTTGCTTGGTAAATTTCCCTCCATCCCTTTATTTTCAGCCTATGTGAGTTTTTGCATGTGAGATGGGCCTCTTAAAGACAGCATTCCAATGGCCCTTGGCTCTTTATCCAGCTTGCCATTCTGTGTCTTTTAATTGGGGTGTTTAGTCCATTTACTTTTAAGGTTAGTATTGTGGAATTTGATCCTGTCATCATGATGCTAGCTGGTTATTTTGCAAGATTTTTTATGTGGTTGCTACATAGTGTCACTGGTCTGTGTACTTCAGTGTGTTTTGGTAGTGGCTGGTAACTGTTTTTCCTTCCTTCATATTTAGTGCTTCCTTCTGGACCTCTTGCAAGACAGGTGTGGTGGTGAAAAATTCCCTCAGCATTTGCTTGTCTGAAAGAAGACCTTATTTCTCCTTCACTTAAGAAATTTAGTTTGGCCAGGTATAAATTTCTGGGTTGGAAATTCTTTTCTTTAAGAATGTTGAATATTGGCTCCCAATCTCTTTTGGCTTCTAGGGTTTCTGCTGAGATATCTGCTGTTAGTCTGATAGATTTCCCTTTGTAGGTGACCTGGCCTTTCTCTCTGGCTGTTCTTAACATATTTTCTTTCATCTCAACCTTGGAGAATCTGATGATTATGTGTCTTGGGGTTGATCTTCTCATGGAATGTCTTACTGGGGTCCTCTGCATTTCCTGAATTTCATTGTTGGCCTGTCTTGCTATGTTGGGGAAGTTCTCCTGGATGGTACTCTGAAGGATGATTTCCAACTTGGTTCCATTCACCCCATCTCTTTCAGGTACCCCAATCAGTCATAAGTTCAGTCTTTTTACATAATTCCATATTTCTCAGAGGTTTTGTTCATTCATTTTCATTATTTTTTCTCTATTCTTTTCTGCCTGCCTTATTTCAGAAAGATAGTCTTCAAGCTCTGAGATTCTTTCCTCTGCTTGATCTATTCTGCTATTGATACTAGTGATTGCATTGTGACGTTCTCATGTTGTGTTTTTCAGCTCCATTGGGTTGGTTATATTCCTCCCTAAGCCGGCTATTCTGGCTATCAGCTCCTGTATTGTTTTATCATGATTGTTAGCATCTTTGTATGGGGTTACAACATGCTCCTTTAGCTCTGCAAAGTTTGTTATTACTCACTTTCTGAAGCCTACTTCTGTCAATTCAGCCATGTCAGCCTTAGCCCAGTTATGTGTCCTTGCTGAAGATATGTTGCAGTCATTTGGAGGAGAAGAAGCATTCTGCCTTTCTGAGTTTTCCGTGTTTTTGCATTGATTCTTTCTCATTTTTGTGGGCTTATCAGCCTTCAATCTGTGAGGTTGTTGACCTTTTAACAAGGATTTTGTGGGGTTTTTTTGTTGATGTTTTTGTTGTTGTTCTTGTTTTTTGTTTCTTTGTTTTTCTTCTGACAGGCCACTCCACCGCATGGCTGCTGCTGTTTGCTGGGGGTCTGCTACAGAGCCCAGTTGCCTCAGTTTCTCCCATACCTGGAGGTATCACCAATAAAGCCCACAAAACAGCAAAGATGACAGCCAGTTCCTTCATCTGGAAGCTTCATCCCAGGGTGGTACTGACCTGTTGCTGGCCCATACACACCTGTAGGAGGTGGCTGGAGACCCCCATTGGGAGGTCTCACCCAGTCAGGAGGAATGGGGTCAGGGATCCACCCAAAGAAGTAGTCTGGCTGCTTTTTGGTAGAGCATGTGTGCTACACCGAGGGAGATCCTTCCTTGTCCAGATCACCTGTATTCTCCAAAGCAAGCAGGCTGGAGTGGCTGAGTCAACCATACTGCAAGATGGGGGCCACCTCTTCCCATAGGAGCTGTGTCCCAGAGAGAGATCAAAGCTCTGTCTGTAGAACCCTGGCTGGACTGGCTGAAGCCCCTGCAGGGAGGTCTTGCCAAGTGAAGAGGAATGGATCAGGGTCCTCCTTAAAGAGGCAGTCTGGTGATGATCTGGCAAGGCAGCTGTGCTGTGTTGTGAGGGAGCCTTCCTCATCCAGACCATCTGTATTATCCACAGCCAGCAGGCTGGAGCAGGTGAGTCAATGCAACAGCAGAGATGGAAGCTGCCCCAGGAAATTGGACCCATCTCAGGCGGACTCCACCAACTGCCATTGGCTGGCTGGGATTCCAAACCAATGGGCTTTAACTTGTGAGGTGCTGTGGAAGTGGGGCCTGCAAAATAACTCTGCCTGGCTCCCTGGATTCAGCCCCCTTCCTAGGGATATGTACAAATATATTTCCTACCTTACCAAGAATCCTGGGGCCAGAGTATGTAAAACTCCTAGATCTCTGTTTGTGCCTGAGCGACTACTCTGCCAAGACACCACATGGCTGTGTGTATCAGACCCAAGGCCCTAGTTGCACGGCTCATGAGGGGATCTCCTGATCAATGGGTTGCAAAGATCTGTAGAAGCATGGTTTCCCAAGTGGGGAGGTACAATCACTCATCATTTCCCTTGACTGGGGGTGGGTATTCCTTTGGCTCCATGCCACTTCTGGTGGGCTGTCCCCCAGCCCTGCCTACACCCCTAGTTTTCTTATCTGTGGGTCAAGTTGTTTGCCTAGCCAATCTCAGTGCAAGAATCTCTATATCTCAGTTGGAAGTGCTGAATTCCCTCACACCTTTCATTCCTCTCTGTGACGGCTGTGCACCACAGCTGCTTCTAATCAACTATCTTGGATCCCTGTCCAAATTTTACAGATTTGATCCTGTCATTTTTTTCTTTAAATTGTTCAGTGCCCTTAGAGACAGCCACCTTATGCTGTATTCCTTGAATTATTTTTACCCATCAGACAAGTCTGTCATGGCAAAAACAAGGAGCCCTCCTTTACTTCAAACTTGCTTTCAATCAGTTCTTCAATCATGGTTATCACAGGGAATACTTTAATTTTCGATTTCATAACTGTCATGTGCACCCAGCTGCCCATGCATTCATGATAATGGGATTTTCATTGTCCTTAGCAGTGATAGCAGATAAGCTTGCATTTATTCCATTTTACTCTAAATCTCCTATCTACAATGTAGTCTTGGTTTCAAAGGCTGTTCTTTGCATCCGAAACAATTTCTCTTGTTTGCATAGGGTTCTTGTTTCAGATGCAAGAAACAGCAAAATTGGTAGTATATCTAGACAATAAGGCTTGGAAAGTAGGCAGGAACCTATAGTAGATCAAAGGTGGGAGATAAATGTCCAGGGTGTCACCAACAGCACTATCTCCTCTGAACATGCACTACAATAGCAAAGATACAGAAGATTTGAACAACACATCTAACAAGTTTGATTTAAGGAGCACATATAGAACCTTGTACCCAACAGTGAGAGTATTACCCATCCATCATAATGACACAAGCAACATTTTCAAACCTGCAGTCTGCCTTTCCTAAAGAAGACAGAGAAGGATAGTACTTGAAGTCATTTACAGGCCTTTTTTGCTTCGTGCATATAAACAGGGAATAATAGATGTCAAAAAGTTCCTTGTACTCCAGGAGGATACATGATATTAGACTATGATAGTTACAATTATAACTTTATATGTAATCATTGCATATTGCAGTTATATTTTTGTGGAAAAATGAGGGCATGAACACTAGCTCAATGGTTAATCAGTTTCAATGACCAGTCTGTGGCGTAAACAAATCCTTACAGAAGCAAGTCACTTTAACTGTCTGTCTGTAGCTAAGGCTCCACCGAAATGAAAATTTACTAACACATAATTTTATAGATTATTTATAGATCAGTTATTTCAACCATCTTACTCCTACCTCAAATCAACTGCAAGATTAAAGTGATCAGAATATTATGAGAAAAGGCTTTTTTTCAACTTTGGACAAGCCCTATATTTTTCAAAATATCCAGTGTCTATATATCATATTTTGATTGGTATTGTGTCACAATCGCAGTGATACTCTATGGCATTTTATGACAGCCAGAATACCAATTTAACTTTTATGAGAAGGCCTTTATTCTTCATTTTTAAACCTTCTCTTTTAGTTTCAGGCATAACCAAAGTTCTACTTTGCAGTCTCCTTATACAGAAATTAACTACATTCCGCTCAATTTGTTGAACATCAACTAATATTTAATGAGTACCCAGTAGCCACATGGCAGTGTAATAAGCCTTCTTCTCTTTAAATGTCTATTTGTTCCTGGATTGCTGTGTCTTTTTAAGATGCCGAGAATCTCAGCAGTTCACAACCTGAAAAACATAATAGGCCCCTTATGAAGAATTAACACTCTCTAAAATATCCCAGAAAAGAAAGAAAAAGAAACATCATGCCCCTGAATATTAATAAATACCACAGTTGTAAGTTTTTACAGAAAGAGTTATTCTATTTTTCAGATTTTGAACAGCATTTGAATAGGTCCAGAATATTAAGAAGAAAAGAAAGTGAATAATGGAAGCACAAACTCTGCACCTAATATTCGCAAAGTTTACTAAGTACTTAAAGGAACTGTGTATTCCACGTCCATTGAAACTAATAGATGCAGCGTTTTTGCAGGGGTGAGGGGTATCATTGATATAAACAATGGAACGATCAAGCAGAAATAGAATTACTATCTTAAAACATAAATATGAATATATTTTCCAATGACTAAAGGACTGACGAACTTGGTTATAGTTGGAGCTATGACTTCTTTCCTTGTTGGTGGAAAGGTGGGTGTGGGTGTAGGGGCCAGGGGCCATTAGCACATCTAGGAATTCTTTACACTCAGACTGAAGTCTAATGAGTATACTAAGAAAGTATAATGCCTAGGCTATGTTTATCTAAAATAATGTATTGGAAACTGACGATGGGCAGTCTAGATAAGAAAATTACCAGAATCTACCTGTTAGCAGAGTGAATTGCAGATGGTCATCTACTCCACAGATTGGCAGGACTGAGCCTAGAGGTCAGCATTAGGAAAACATGGGCAACAGGAAAGCATTTTAAATATTTGTTGGTACACTTAATCTGATGGATATAATCCTGTTGACATATCTAGTTGGACAGATCTGTATGTGGTAGATTCATTTGTTAGACTTTCTGACAGGCTTATGTTTGCCAGAAGAGATGTGAAAACTTTCAGCATAGATAAGAAAAAACCATGTGAAAACCACACATATTGCAACAGACAGTGTGTTGTCTGAGAGGCAAGAAGATAACTTTACCAGGAAAAAAAAAATGGCCATTTTATGAAAGCTATTAGTCCTTACCACCCTGCTTTCTACTATAAGAAGCAATGGAAAGTTCCTTTTCAAATATGACAGTAGTTATAGCCCTGGTCTCCAAGAGCTTAGAGACTTCTGTAGTAGCTCTGATCAGATGCAGGTGTAAAGGATATGTGCCATTCTTAATACTGGGCATAGGGTATGCCACTTAACTTGCATTTTAGAAGCAATTTGAGTCAGATTCAGAAAGAGTAGTTATCTGACACTGGACAACAAAAAGTAAGGATGTGTTTTGCATTTTTCATTTAAAAATGCATTGGTGCTGCAGAGCGAGTTATATATATGTCCTCCAGTACTTAGAATCAAATTCTCAGTTTTCTCCAATGTAAAGAATTGGAGATAAACCTAGAGGTGTGCCTACAAGGACACATTGGTGCAAACCTAGAGGTGTGCCTACAAGGACACATTGGTGCAAACCTAGAAGTGTGCCTACCAGGACTCACTGTAGAAATTTACCAAAGTTTTATCTGTGATAGTAAAAGCTATCATCATTGAGCACTGTTTGTCAGGTATTTCTCTCAGCACTTACATAAGTTTTTTCATTTAGTCCTCTTAACAGGCCTATGAATGGGGGGCGATCATTACTCCATTATTATAGATGAGGAATTTGAGGCTCAGAATGCTTCTTCTGCAAATAGTCAGTGGTGGAGCTAGGACTGGAATCCAGGTCTGCCTAACTCCAGAACCATCAAACTTGCCACCTATTAATTTATTTTGAAGGATAGGACTTCTGGGATATATATGTATATATAGTCTTTCCTGTGTGAATGGTATTATTAAAAGAAATAATGAAAATTGTGATAACAATAATGATAATTGTGAAAACTGCTCTTAATTTGGGACTTATGTGCCAGGAACTGTATGTACATTCTAAATATTATTTATTATGAACCGAATGTTTATGTCCCATCAAAATTTATATGTTGAAGTCCTAATCCTCAATATGGATGTATTTCAAGGGGGGCCTCTAGGGAAGTAGTAGTTAAGGTAAAATGAGGTCACGGGGTGAAGCCCTGATCTAATAGGATTAGTGTCCCTATAAGAAAATCAGCAAAGTATTCACTCCCTCACTCTCTGCACACTTACAAAGAGGAGGTAAGAAGAGGACATGGCCAAAAGGCAGGACTCTGCAACCCCAGGGGAGTGCCCTCAGCAGACATCAACCCTGCCAGCACCTTGATTTTGGACTTCCAGTCTAGAGAACTGTGAAAAAGTGAACTTCTATTGTTTGAAACATCCAGTCTATGGTATTTTATTATGGCAACCTGAGCGGACAAATATATTGTCGTATTTCATTCTCATAATACATATGCCTTAGGTATCATTATTTTCCCAATTTAACAGACAAAGTAACTAAATTTTAATTGTAAACTGTCACAATTAGTGAGTTTAAGAACTAGAATTTGACCATGGATCTTTCCAACTCTAAATCTTATGTGCTTTAAAACTGTGACACACATTTTATCCTCATTCTGAAGAATCTCAATATACATTGGCCTACTGAGAAGTCCAGCAGAAACCCAGCCCCTTCACAGAATGCCTTGGCCCATGGGGAACAGTCATGGAATCATTTTAGAGAATACAGATTCCAATATGAGTTAGAATTTTATAGTTACTGATTATGAAACATTTCTTACAGAAATGTATTCCCAAAGATACCCTGAAAATAAGTTAAAGAAGACAATTTGGCTCACAGAAACTTGTTAAATTCATAATTTATTAGTAGTGCTTCAAATGGAGATAAGACATGTGAATTCCTGAGTAGGCTGAATGAGCTTCTGTACTTTGAACAGATAGTAAGTATTCAACTGAAAATCAGGAAGACCACCTGCCAGATAGTTTTTCACATGTAAAAAAGCTACATTATATGTCTATAATTTCATTAAGGCTCAAATACATTAAACTTGGGAAAAAGTGAGTTATTATTAAAGATATTTTAAAATTACAGTTTGCAAGTACTCATCTGTCAGAAATTGGTAGAGTTTCAAAGTAGCCAATACCACAGACCCACAAAGGAGCATTATGTAGACTGTTTATCCTACAAAGTTACCATAACCACTGCCATCATTGCTTGGTATGGATCTGCAGAACCGAAAGAAAAGAAAAATGGGTAGTAAATATTCAATGAACTAGAACAGAGATCAATGCCTTAAGTAGAATCTTCACATCTTCTTTTGTCATATATATCATAGCCTATTTTAATCTACCTGAACTGTTATTTTTTAACAGATGTATTGAGATATTATTTACATACCAAACAATTCATCCATTTAGAGTGCACCATTCAATGGTTTTTAGTGTCTTCACAGTTATTCAACCATCACTACTCTCTAATTTTAGAACATTCTCATAACCTCCAAAAGAAACCTACTTATTAGTGGGCAGTCTCCATTTCCCCACAACCAACTCACCTCCTCTCAGCTCTAGGAAACCAGTAATCTACCTTTTTTTTTTTTCGTTTTTGAGACGGAGTCTCACTCTGTCACCCAGGCTGGAGGAGTGCAGTAGTGCAATCTTGGCTTACTGCAACCTCTGCCTCCAGGGTTCACTCCAGGGTTCAAGCAATTATCTTGCCTCAGCCTCCCTGAGTAGCTGGGACTACAGGCGTGTGCCACCAAGCCCGGCTAATTTTTGTATTTTTAATAGAGATGGGGTTTCACCATGTTGGCCATGCTAGTCTCAAACTCCTGATCTCAAGTGATCTGCTCACCTCGGCCTCCCCAAGTGCTGGGATTACAGAAGTGAGCCACCACGCCTGCTGTAATATACTTTTTATCACTTGTAGATTTTTCCATTCTGGATATTTCAGATAAAATAAATTATATGATTTTTCGTGACTAGCTTTTTCCACTTAGCATAAAGTTTTCAAAGTTCATCTATTTGTTGCATAGATCAGGACTTTATTCCTTTTTATGTATGGCCAGCCAAGTAACATTTTGTTGTATGGTATACCACATTTTGCTCATTCTGTCATTTGATGGACTTTTGGATTGTTTTCACTTTGGGCTATTATAAATAATCCTGCTATGAACATTCATATACATGTTTCTATGTGAACATAACTTTTTATTTATCTGGAGTGCTTATGTTGAAGTAGAATTGCTGTGTCATATGGCAACTCTATGTTTTAATAAACTGTGTATTTTACAAGGAGCTTTACTATTTTACACTGCTACCAGAAGTATACAAGGGTTTCAATTTCTTTATATCCTCTTTAAAACATATTATTGTCTAACTTTTTAAATATAATCATCCAAACAGGTGTGAAGTGATACCTCAGTATGGCTTTTATTTTCATTTTGATGATGGCTAGTGGTGTTGAATATCTCTTCATGTGCCTTTTTCCATCTATCTATACTCTTCAGTAAACTGTGTCTTTTGCCCATTTTGTAACTGATTTTTTTTTCTATTGAGTTTTGGGAGCCTTTTATGTATTCAAGATACTAGTATATCTGAAACATTGACTTTGTATCCTACAACCTTGCTGAACTTGTTTATTTGTTCTAGTTTTTATATGTATTCCTTAGGATTTTCTAATGCAAGGTCATGTATTTAACGAGAGATAGTTTTACTGCTTCATTTCCAATCTTTAATATCCCTGGCAATTGCTTTGACTAGAACTTATAGTACAATATTTAATAGAAGCAGCAAAAGCAGACATCATTGTCTTGCTCCTAATTTTAAGGAGAAAGCACTCTGGTTTTTGCCAGTAAGTATGAAGTTAGATTTGGATTTTTCATAGATAACCTTTATAAGATTGAGGAAGTTCCTTCCTATTCCTAGTTTGTTGAGTTTTTCTTTTTAATAAGTGAGTGTTGAATTTGTCAAATGCCTTTTATTCATTTCACTAGATGTTAGTTTTTGTCCTTTATTCTATTGCTATAGTGTATTGCATTTATTGACATTGGATGTTAAACTAGCCTTGTATTCCTGAGATCAATTATACTTTATTATGGTATATAATTCCTTCAATATGTTTCTGGACTGGAATTGCTGGAATTTTGTTACTCGAACTGTTCTTACCCAGCTATTTAGTGACTTTATAAGGGTCAAACTGTTAAGTCCAATAGCATCTGTTCATTGATTTAGTATCTGAGATCATTCTCCATTCTCCTCTAATATTTTCCTTTTCTCCTTTATCACATGAAAAGCCATCAATCTTTCAGGTCCTTCCCTTGGCTTTGCCTTTTTGTGTTCTCTCTGTTCTCATCTATTATAGATAGCACTTATCTTTACATATCCTCATCTAGATTGAATGTCTCTCAAAGTTAGGCTGTTATTTTTCTTCACTTTCCACAGTTCGTCGTATGTGAAGACTTTCAAACTGTTCCTCCTCTTCCCTTTTCTTTCTTCCTTCTCCCTCCCCTCTTTCCTTTTCCCTTTCTCCTCCCTCCTTATCTGCTGTATCCCTCTCACCCTCCTTATTTTCCTTTTCCTTTTTCTGGCTAAATAAATGTGTGTGTGTGTGTGTGTGTGTGTGTGTATGGAGAGAGAGAGAGAACACTTAAAGAAGAATGGAAATAAAGAACACAGTTTTCTATTTAAGCACTAACTGTAAACTATTGATCATTGTGTCTTGGGAAGAGAATAGTAAAGATGGAAGTAAAGGAAGATACCTTGGAGTAGTTTTCACTTAATAAAATGTCAGTGAGTAGAATTAGGACAAAAGAGTGAGAACAGTCCCTTGTATCGATCAAATGAAACATTTAAAGGATTTTAGGACAGTGTTTCCCAGATTGTGCTTTAGATGTTAATATGTGTTTGGGGGTAAACTAAGTCATTTAAGTCTAGCAATTTTTATGTAAAATAAAGCTAAACAATATTTAGAGATTCTAATAGATTGGCATATTGCCAATATTAAATGATCATAATAGTTATCATTTCTCAAACATATTTAAACATGAGCCACCTGGAAAACACTGTAGCAGTCACCTAGGCATGCTTAGCTTTTAGATGGGGAATATCCATTGGCCATACCATTCAGAAATGTCAGGGTAGTGGATGAGATAACATGGTAGTAGTTTTTTTTTTTTACTTTTCTTGATAATTAAGTTTTGGCTCAACCATTATAAAGTCAGGCCATTAGATAAATATAATCATGTGATGATTATAGATGATGTTTTACCTGAAACTACTCCCTCAGCATTTAAACTTGCCTCTTAGCCTCCAACTTATAGTTGCAAAAATAAAGAGAATAAAATATTTTAAAGCAGTAGTATCACAACAAATATTAAAAAAATAAAATGTGACTTAAGGCCAAAACAAAAAAATAAATTGTATATTTATTCATTAATGTTGTGGTTAAATACAAAGTCAGGCAGGGAAACATTTGCAATATAAGATGTATAGGTACTTAAATTCTGCAATAAAACCAATTTTTTTATTATTATTTTACTGTAAGTTCTGTGGTACATGTGCAGAATGTGCAGGTTTGTTACATAGGTATACATGTGCCGTGGTGGTTTGCTGCACCCATCAACCCGTCATCTACATTAGGTATTTCTCCTAATGCTATCCCTCCCCAGGCCCCCACACCCTGACAGGCCCCGGTGTGTGATGTTCCCCTCCCTGTGTCCATGTGTTCTCATTGTTCAGCTCCCACTTATGAGTGAGAACATGCAGTGTTTGGTTTTCTGTTCCTGTGTTAGTTTGCTGAGAATGATGGTTTCCAGCTTCATCCATGTTCTTGCAAAGGACATGAACTCATCCTTTTTTTATGGCTGCACAGTATTCCGTGGTATATATGTTCCAAATTTTCTTTATCCAGTCTATCATTGATGGGTGTTTGGGTTGGTTCCAAGTCTTTGCTATTGTGAACGGTGCTGCAGTAAACATACGTGTGCATGTGTCTTTGCAGTAGAATGATTTATAATCCTTTGGGTATATACCCAGTGATGGGATTGCTGGGTCAAATGGTATTTCTAGTTCTAGATCCTTGAAGAATTGCCACACTGTTTTCCAAAATGGTTGAACTAATTTACACTCCCACCAACAGTGTAAAACCATTCCTATTTCTCCACATCCTCTCCAGCATCTGTTGTTTCCTGACTTTTAATATTTTTTAAAAAATTTTCTGTGAAATTTTCATATTGATAGTGCAGAAGGCACGTGTATTTCAGTGACAAATTTGGTTTATCCAAAAAATTATATATATGAGAAAAGAATGAAAATGAAATATTTATTAAAAATTGCTTTTGTATTTTTAGAGAAACAATTCATTTGTCCATTAGTAATGAAAATTATAGCTGCATTATATTGTTTAAAATTTTAATCGGCTAATAATTATTACAAGCTTAGGTTGTCTCAGACGAAAGGGTTTCCATAATGGCATTGTGATGGTTAATACTGATTGTCAACTTGATTGGTTTGAGGGATACAAAGTATTAATCCCGGTTGTGTCTGGATTCACATTTACGTCAGTGGGTTGGGGAAGGCAGATCCACCCTTAACCCGGTGGGCACAATCTAATCACCTTCCAATGAATATAAAGCAGGCAGAAAAAGTGAAAGAGACAGGCCTAGCCTCCCAGCCTACATCTTTCTCCTGTGCTGGATGCTTTCTGCTCTTGAACATCAGACTCCAAGTTCTTCAGTTTTGGGACTCAGACTGGCTCTCCTTGCTCCTCAACTTGCCGACAGCCTATCGTGGGACCTTGTGATCCAGTAAGTTAATGCTTAATAAACTCCCCTTTATATCTATCATCTATCTATCTATCTATCTATCTATTATCTATCTATCTATCTATCTATCTATCTATCTATCTATCTATCTATCATCATCTAATCTTATTAGTTCTGTCCCTCTAAGGGAACCCTGACTAATACAGGCATAATGCAGAACAAAAATACAGGTGGAAAATTTGGGTGGGGTGAAAAATAGGTAAAACTTCATTATTACTAATAGTGTTGTAGTAGCAAAAATAAGCTTTTAATGGTTAAATATAATCTTGACTTATTAAAATAAATGATATTGTTTGTATTATTTCATTTTTTAGACCTGGTCCTGGAACTGTATAGTTAAGTGGCTGCATTCTTCCATCAGAAATGCCTTCTCATGTGCATTCTTACCAAGTCATATTTCGACTTCTGTCTTCTATCTGAAGGCAGGTCATTACTTTAATGGAATATTCTTCACATTCATAACATTTGTTTCTGATAATCTTTGCCCATTTCCCAGGGCTTTTTCCCAATCGCTCACTCCCTAAATACATTCCAGCCTTCTGATCTGCAAGGGCAGAAGGAGTCACTATGAACCCTTGGCTATCACAGCACCCTCTTCACACCTCAATTACTGCACTTACACCTTATTACAGTTATTTCCGAAATAATAGCCTATCTTCTTGCACAAAATAATTGACTGAATTTTAACAGATGCAAGGAAGAGATCCTTTAAGAAGTTAAAAAAATCACTGATATGGAGGAAAAAACACGGATGTGGACAAAAAGTTCAGTGAGAAAAGTCCAGTGTCATGGTATTTTTAATGATTAAGTCTCTAATAGAAATCAGAGTTTTCCTCAAACACAGTATAAAAGAGGAATATAATCATTGAGAAAATATTTTCATAGCTCTTGATTACAAAGTACATTTTTCATGTGGTATTGCTTTTACAGTGTTTCATGTGGTATTTTTTAATTATTGATAAGAGAATGTCAACAGTAGTTAGGAGACAAATATGTTGAAAAAAATAGAGTGATTACTTTTGTATAATTCTTTCCTGTAGATTTTATACTTAAAATTCAAAGCATAACTTCTGTGTGTGTGTAACTTAACAAAAGAATTTTACGCAGAGATAAGCATGTAGATTCAGAACTGTTTTTAAAATATAAAGTATGCACAGTAGAGTTTTATAATTCTGTTAAACATGCCTGTCTTTTGCATTAGCAAAAGCCAGAAAGTGCATTTTAAATTGCCTTATATCTAGTTACAATAACAAAGTCAGTATCAGAGACAAAGAAGGTGCTAAATGAATTCCAGCATTTTCTGTTTGAAAAAATTAATAAAACATATTGCCCAACATTGGTCATTACACAGAGTATCTATGGTTCTTTTTTATATTTGAAGATAAAATGAAAATTGCCAGCTAGATAGCAAAACAATTCAATTTTGATTTGCACATATTAACGTATGATCTCACACACATAGTTTTACACACACACACATAAGTTTTATTTTCACTCTTCAACAATGGGTTTAGCTGTTTAAGTTATATAACATTTCCCCCATGTCTGCTTGTTGATTTAGGTCCTTTCAGAGCAGTGGTGCCTATTTGTATTCATTTGTTTCCGTGTTTCCTGGAAGAACAGTTTGTTCACAGATCATATTTTTTTTCTTGAGCTCTTCTTTTCTCATTGTTATGTTTTCTTTGGTTAACTACACTTTATAGGTTTTCTCATTTGGATTATCCAACTTGGGATGGTGAAATTTTAACATCTCAACCCTGACTGAAAATTTTCCTTGTTCAACTGAAATGGAGTTGAGCTTTGGTGAAATGAGGTTAAATATGGGTTGGCTACAGCTTTGTCTGCTCTTGTAGACTTTTCACAGATAAAAATTACACTAGGTTGTACTTTTATGCCCCAGAATTAATGACTGAATATGCAGTATGTAGTATTATAATAGTTCCATGGCATAATTGGGATCTTAAACACCCATTATGACATTTCCAGCCAAAAGGTTGCGTGGAATTCAAAATCTCAGTATACCTATTCAAATTCTAGGGAATAAGAAAGAATAATGGAAAAAATTGAGGACTTAATGTTCTAAACTCCTTCAATAAGTTAATTATAAAATGAATTATTGAGTTAATGTGCACTTTACTTTCATGCAGGACAATTTTCCTTTAGTATTTCCTAATGATTCAAAAAAAAAATGGAAAAGGGCAGATTTTAATGTTAGCATTTTTACTAATAGATTCTATTTTTCAAGCAAAGGCTTCATCTAAATGTGGACGGTAAGGCTTTTCTACCTAAAAGATTTTCTTAGATTAAAAACTAAGGTGTGAGCCGTTTTAGTTATTTAAAAAGGTCCCGTCCCTCTGCTCTACTGATCTCCATTGCATTTACAAACTTCATCATGGCAATATATTCATTTGTTCCATTTTCTTTTCTCATTAGGTCTTTAAATTCATTAACAAAATGATGTAGTATTTAGCGCTTTTACATGACTCTTTACAAAGCTGTGCGACCTGTTCAATATTCTTTAGTTTATTTTACTGGCGGCTCAACTCAAATACAGTTATTTTGAAAGAATCTGGTAGCTTTAGGGTTTGAGTTACACAACTATGATTTTATTAAGGCCAAAGAGAAATTCAAAAAATAAGACCAGTTTTTAAGTAATAAAGTTAATATTTTTTCAAGATGAGAAAAGGGAAGGATAAGAATAGACTATAAAAATGGGCTAAAACTTATAAGTAGAATTATTGATCTCCATCTTAGACCTGAGTCTTTCTATTATATTCATTCATTCAACAATAAAAAACTTTTTTGAGGCATACTCAAGGCAAGGGTTTCTGGGAATTAAATATCAATTTTTCCCACTCCAGACCTTCAGGAAACTATAATCTATTAAGTGAATAATAGACATATAAATGTCTACAATATTTGATAAAGATATAAATAAAGTGCTACAGATTTTAGAAAATGAAAAGAGTATTTCCAACTGGGGAAACAGAAAGCCCTCTAGAAAAGATGCACATTGAGTTAGACCTGAAAAGACTAGGAGAATTTTCATAAATGTTGGTAGAAGAAGGCATTGTAGGCAGATGGAATAGCTAGAGGTTAAATATAATTGGAGAATCATAGATTTTTTGTTTTGTTTTACTCTTTTATAAAATGTTTTTTTAAGTAAGAAATATTTTGACTAACTAAATTAAGCTTCTGACAGATATAGAATACTGAATGCAAATCTATGAATGCATTTTCACATTTTCAAGTGCACTTAGAATGTTTACAAAAAAGAATCATATGCTGGGGCATAAAGCAAATTTTACTAGGTGGTTTAAACAACAAATATTTATTTCTCACAGTTCTGTAGGCTGGGAAGCTCAAGACCAAGGTGCCAACAGACTTGATGTCTGTTGAATCCCTATCTCTGACTCACAAAATGGCTACCTTCTTGATGTATCCTCACATGGCCGAGATCATCTCTCTCCTGTATCCTCTTAAAAGGGTACTAGTCCCATTCATAAGGGCTCCATTCTCATGACCTAATTACCTCCCCAAAGTCCCACTGCTCAATCCTATAACATTGGAGATTAGGGCTTCCATATATGAATTTTGGGGGCACAAAAAACAGTCAGTGCATAGCACCTGACATTAAAAATTTGTCTCTTGCCTACCTCTTTAGGCTTATATTCAACCACTTTAGTGCTCCATTTCCCCCAATAATGTCTGACATAAAATAATCACATATCACTTTTTATAAATTTTTTTGAGATATAAGGTACCTCATAAAATTCTGCCAATGTCATTTCCAATTTAAGAATTTTAGTGAAATTTTACTACCATCACTGCAATCCAGTTTTTCAATAATTCCATCACTCTAAAAATTATGTTGATACCACTTTAAATTAATTTATATTATTCATTTTTAAATAATTTCAGTCTTAGGCACCTTTGGTTTGCTTTTCAGTCAGCATACGTATTCTGTATTTTCTGTATATTTCTATAATTTAAATCACACAGTACAAAATATTTTGAATGTAGTATGTTTTTGAGGTTCATTATTTGAGGTTCACTATTTCATCTTTTTTATTGCTGAAGAGTATTTCATTGTACAGTATACAACATTTTGCTTATGAAATCACCAACTGATGAATATTTTAATTGTTTCCAGATTTGGGCTGACAAAAATTATGTTGCTAAGGATATTTATTTACAAGTCTTTGTGTGGACATGTGTTTTTATTTCTCTTGGGTAGAATACTAGGAGTGGAATTGCTGGGTCATAGAGCAGATTTATGTTTAACTTTAAGGCTATGGTCCCCAGTAGTTTTGGCACTAGGGACTGGTTTTGTGGAAGACAGTTTTCCATGGATGGGGCAGGGGCAGATGGCGAAATGGTTTTTGGATGAAATTGTTCCACCTCAGATCTTCAGGCATTAGATTCTCATAAGGAACACACAACCTAGATCCCTCACATGCACAGTTCACAATAAGGTTCCTGCTCCTATGAGAATACAGTATCACCACTAATCTGACAGGAGGTGGGGCTCAGGTGGTGATGCTATCTTGCCCATTGCTCACCTCCTGCTGTGTGGCCTGGTTCCTAACAAGCCAAGGACTAGTACAAGTCCATGGCCTGTGGGTGGGGGACGCCTGCTTTAAAGAACTAATAAAATGTTTGCCAGAGTGACATGTAATTTTACATCTCTGCCAACAATGTATGAAGGTTCCAATTTCTTCACCTCCCAGCTAGTACTTGGTATGGTCTTCTTCATTATAAATCTTCTGTCAGGTATGTAGCATTATCACACTGTGGTTTAATTTACATTTTTTACTAAGGAATGATATGAAACCTTTTCATTTACATACATCAGCTACTTGTATACCTATGGTGAAATGCCTGCTCAAGCCTTCTGTCCATTTTCTTGTTGAAGTTGTTTGTCTTTTTGAGTTGTAAGTGTTCTTTAAATATTTTGAATATAAGGTATTCATCAGATATGTTATTTGCAAACACATTCTCCCTTCCTGTGGACTATTTTTACTTATGGTTTTGTCCAGAAGTTTGAAAATATAGTTCTTACATTTATGCCTTTAATGTATTTTGTGCTAACTTTTGTGTATAATCTTAGAAAGTGGTGTGAGGGTTTCTTTGTTGTTGTTGTTGTTTTTTAATTTGGCTACTCCATTGTCTCAGAACCATTTAGAAAAAGACTATCCATTATGTATTGAATGTCTTGGCATCTGTGTCAAAAATCAATTGACCAGAAATATATAAGAGTTTATTTCTGAATTCTCATTTATTTTTCATTTACATATAAGCCTATCCTCATCCTACTGTCATATTGTCTTGATCGGTGTAGTTTTACAATAAGTTTTGAGATCAAAGTCCTCCAGCTTTGTTCTTTCTCAGAGTCATTTTTCCATATCTTTTCAACTCACCTCAACTTCTTTCAAAAAATGCCTATGAATTTGACACGTTGTATTTTATCTATACATTATTTAGGGGAGGAAGGCCACTTTAACCCCATTGAACTTTCAATTTATGAACATGAAGTGTCTGTTTATGTCTTTAATTTTTCTCAGTAAAGTTTTGTTGTCCTTATTTGTACAAATTGTATCATTCTTTTATTCAGTTTATTCCTAGGTATATTTTTCTTTCTTAAGCTATTATAGTTTTTTTTGACTTTCATTGTTAGATTTTATGTTGATAAAAAATATAATTGATTTTTCATTATATTTTTCTTTAGCTTATGAAGAAAATTTAAAAGCCCTTATTACACCACTCCCCACCACAATACTTGTTTCCCACGTGCAAATAACTGCTATCAGTTTGAATTTTCATCTCTTCTGGTGCTTACCTCCATCTTGCTAAATAAATTTTAATTTTAGACATTAACCTTTTTCTCGCTAAATAAAAAGTGAGTCAGATTTCACCACCTTGTTTCTCAGTATACTTTTTTTCTTCAAAATGCTGGTAGTTATTTTTTGTCACTCTTTTGATTATAATTGTTATTTTAAACAGTACTCTTAGTGTTTCAGTTTTCATTAGGAGCAAAACAGCAAAGCATCACAGCTTTTCCACTTCCTCACTTAAAAATAATAGGCAACAACAATGGGAATGAAAAAAAATCTCCACAATTTACACCATTAGTGAGAAGGACCTAGGGATTTCTGGCAAATTCCCTTTAAGATGTAAATGAGCAGGTAGCAGGGGACATTCAAACCTAGAATTACTGCAAATAGCTGTGATGGTGTGGTGGGCATCATGGGGGAAATTAGGAAGCTGAAGGAAGACCTAGAGAAAGCAGCACCCAGAGAACATCCCCACCCCTAGTGGAAACTGATTTAGCCAATTCTGAGAATAAACAGGGTAGCAAACGAGTGCTGTAAGTGGCTAAGTGGAGAAAGTATGATGAATGGAAGAGAAAATGAGTTAGAGGGGAGTCATATTAAAGAAACTGCTATCACTGTAGCAACAAAAACAGTTACTGAGCTGAAAAAGCTTCGCCCCTGCATGTCCAAGTTTCCTCCCACTGGTCCACAAAAATCCAACACTCATGTTTAAACATAAATACTAATTTTCTTAAAAATAATGAGAATATAAATTTTTATTGGAGTAATATCACTTAACATGAGATCTACTCACTTAAAAATGTAAATGTACAATACAGTTTTGTTAATTATAAACCCTATGTTTTACAGCAGATTTCCAGAACATATTCATCTTGCACAAATGAAACTTTAGACTCACTGGACAGCTACTTTCCATTTCTCCCACCCTTCAGTATCTGGAAATCGCCATTCTACTGTTTCTATGAGTTTGACAATATTGGATACCTTATAGAAGTGGAATTATGAAATATTTTTCTTCTGTGACTGGCTTAGTTCATTTAGCACAATGTCCTCCAGATTCATTCATTTTGTCACATATGGTAGGATATCCTTCTTCAAATGTCCACTGATGAATGAATGGATAAAGAAAATGTGGTATCTGCATACAAGGGGATATAATTCAGTCTTTAATTAATTTTTGTATCAGGGTAATAATACTGGCCTCTTTCAGCACTTTGGATTTATTACTCCACTGTTTTCCAGACTCCACTGTCTTTGATGAGAAATCTGCTGTTAACTTTATTGTTTTCCCTGTATATGATGTGTCAGTATTTTTTTTTTTTTTTTTTTTTGCTATTTTCAAAATTTTATCTTTGTCGTTGACATTGGACTGCTTGATAATAATGTAGCTAGTTTGGATCCTTCTGTGCTTATTCTCAGATTCTTTGAGCTTCAAGATTATATGTTCCTCAAATGTGGGAAGATTTTAGGACTCTCCCCTAATCTGTGTGTTCACATGTACTCCATATGTCATGGATTTTTTGGGTGGTTTGATTCTGCTCTGGTCTCTGCCAGACATGTATATAGTTTCTGGTCAAACTGATAGAATTGGAGAAGTTATCAGGTCCTCTATTCTTATCTAATTTCCTGGAATTCCCTTTTATAACCTACCTAGTCCAATGGACCGTTGCTTACCTTAAGCAGGCTACAAACTCAGGGTGGCAGGTCTAGGGGCCCTCCCATTTGCTTGCCACTGAAAGTACCACATTTATAGACAGTTTCCAATCAGGTGCACCTCTTCCCACAAAGACAAGGAAGATACAGAATTTCATAGTTTTACCTACTCTGATTGAGCTCTCATGTTCACAGGTCTGCAGAGGTGACGAGAGCAACCTTAGTTCAAAATGCCATAGAGGCTTACTGTTCTTACCTGAAATTCAATATTTCTCTGTATGCCTTTGTTCAATTTCCAATGCATTACAGTGGCTGTCTTTGACAGTTTTGCCATTTTCTAACATTACTTTTTGGGGAAGAGATTTTTAAAAAATCTCTTCATAACATTATATTCTAGAGGAATCTCCTGTCTTCTTTATTTTTAAAGTATGTTGAATAAATTACTGAGTAAGTGAACAAATGAATTATTATGTTACAAATACCTTGTAATGGTCTATGTAATTACAACTCAAACACATACTTGGCAAAGGCAGAGCCCTTGCATTCCAAACTATTTCTAAGTTTTATATTATATAATGTTTTAAAAAGTAATAAACATAGATAAATGGAACAGAGTAGAGAGCCTAGAAATAGCCTAGCAAGTTTTTGAGAAAAGTGCAATGGCAATTCATTGGAAGAGGAATAACCATGTCAATAAATTTGTCACCATTTCAATAAATTGTGCAAAAGGAATTGCACATCTATGAATAAAGGAAACAAATTTTGACCTAAGCCTCACGTCATATGCAAATATTAACTCAAACAAGATTATGAATTTACTGTAAGATGTAAAATTATAAAACATTTAGAAAAAAATTAAGAAAATCTTTGGGACCTAAGACTAGGCAAAGAGTTCTTAGACTAGACACAAAAAGCATAATATGTAAAAGGAAAATTTTATAAAATGGGCTTTATAGAATGTTAAAAAAATTGCTTTGTGAACATCCTCTTAAGAGGATGTAAAGGAAAATTATAAATGGAGAGGAAATAATTGCAAACCACATATTCAACAAAGGGCTTGTATCTAGAATGTAAAAAACTCTACAAGCTGAACATTAAACAATAATTCCAATTACAAGATGGGCAAAGGACATGAGTAGATATTTTACAAAAGAAGAGATAAAAATGACAAATAAGTGAATGAAGATATGTCCAACATCATTAGCCATTAGAAGGATGCAAATTAAAACCACAATGAGATAGCAATATATACCTATTAAAATGGATACAATTAAAAAATAGGGATAACATCAACTGCTAAGTGAGAATGTGGTGAAACGATTCATCGTACTTTACTGTTGGTAATGTTAGGTGCTCTAATCACTAGGGAAAATTATTTGACTTAAAATCTAGCAATTGCACTCTCAGATATTTATACCAGGGAAGTGAAGACTTATTTTCAAGCAGAAATTTGCGCATAAATTTTCATAGGTCTGTATTTGTAATAGCCCTAAATTGGAAAATACTTACATATCTTTCAGTGGTTAATGGTTAAACAAACTGTGTAGTACATTCACACGATTTGAATATTACTCAGCAATAAATTGAAATGAACTAGTGATACATGCAACACTGTGAATGAACTTCTGAAAATTATGTGATTAAAAATATAAATTTCAAAAGAATAGACACTGTGTGTATAATCCTATTTATAGAATATTTGTGAAATAAGCAGAGAGATGGATGCTGATTAGTAGTTGCCAGGTGCTGAGGGCAGGGGATGGAACAGCTACGAAGGGGTTGCAAGGAGAATTATGGTGATTGTGATAGCACAGTTATGTATCTTAATAGTGGTTTTAGTTACACAAGGCTGTCTGTGATAAAATTGCATAGAGCTACACATACTCAGATACTGCCCCCATTCCAACACGAGTATGCGTGTAGCTGGTGAAATCTCAATAACCCCTAGACTTGAACTAATGCCAGCCAGATTTTTGGTGTTGATATTGTACTGTAATTCTACATGATGTTAACACTGAGGGGAGACTGACTGAATGGTTTGTGGTACCTCCCTGCACATTTATTTGTCACTTCCTGTGAATCTGTAATTATTTCAAAAAAAATTTTAAAAATATTTTGAAAGAGAAAAAAACTCAAAGTTGAAAAATGATGAAAAATATAAATAATAAACATGGCTAACTGAAAAATTTTAAAGCATAAAAACATTGTAAAAAATTAAGAATAAATAAAAACTCAAAAAGCATGAATAATTCTTCACACATAGAACTACTGTTGATATTCTGGTATACGCATTTTTCTTACTTTTCACACATGTAAGAAATATTGTCCTATAACAGACTTTAAAAATATTACATTGTATTTTATCATCTCATTAAATATTCTTCTATATCATTTTAAATGTTTACGTAAGAGTGAAACATGTGGAAGTGCCATAACTACTAAAGAAATTATTTGCGGACATTTAATTAGGTTCTGATTTTTATTATGGCAAATAGAGCTGCACAAAATATTCTTTCAGACTTTTCTTTAAACTTATACTTATTCAGGACACATTTCTAGACATGCAAATGGTAAGTCATAAATTAGGCATATTTCTAGTTTTCTGATGTATATCCAAAAGTTGCTCTTGGCCGGGCACGGTGGCCCACACCTGTAATCCCAGCACTTTTGGAGGCCAAGGCAGGCAGATCACTTGAGGCCAGGAGTTCGAGACCAGCTTGGCCACCATGGAGAAACCCCATCTCTACTAAAAAACGCAAAAATTAGACAGGCATGGTGGCAGGTGCCTGTAATCCCAGGTACTTGGGAGGCTGAGGCAGGAGAATCTCTTGAGCCTGGGGGCAAAGGTTGCAGTGAGCTGAGATTGCACCACTGCACTCCAGCCTGGGTGACAGAGTGAGACTGCATCTCACACAAAAAAGTTGCTGTCAGGAGCATTGTACCAATTTATAGTCCCACTAGGAATATTTGAAATTTGTCTCACAAATTCATACATTAAAAAGCACTGAATATTATCATTAAAATATGTGTTTTAATATAAAATATTATCTGTACATAATGATACATATATATTTATGTCATCAACTTAATAGGTGAAAATAATATTAATTTTTAAAAATTTGCTTTAACTTTGATTTATGCTTATTGGCCATGTTATTATTCTTTGGCGATTTGGTCATTATAGCCTTCAACCATTTTATGTTAGAATATTTAACATTTTCTGTAAACAACTTTGACCTAGCCAGTTTACAATAACATTCTATTTTCAGATTCTATTTCAAAGATATTCAAGTAGTTATTAATAGAAATAATATATTACATGTGCCCACTATATTATGCTTTTTCAAAATTCTATAAAATTGCTCCTATTGCACCTGTCTTTGGGGAGGGTTAGACAAACCAAACACTATACTACATTTTACTAGTTTTGCAAGTCCTATAGAAAACAAATATAATTCTCTAACAACTTGAACCAAAGAGGTTGATAAAATATTGTCATTTTTTCTGTAATATTTTTCAGTTTTTAGCACATAAAAACTGTTTTAATACTTATTAGTAAAAATAAACATGTGTTATTTTATTGCATTTACTTTATGATCACTAGATATGATAATAACCTTATTCCTCAAGGTCTCTCTCAGACATTACATAATAAAGACTTTAAGTTATTTCATAACGAGATGAAAAAAATCTTTTTGGCTTTATGACCACTTTTCAGAATGTGGGATGTCTAGGAGTTACTACAAACACACATCAGGATTTTTATATCTTACCTTTCCCAACTGCAGACTTTATGTGAAAATCCTTTAACATCTCAGTGCAATGACTTAACCATCTGTGAAATGTGTGTAGTAAGAATACTTGGTGATTTGAAGCTTAATTAATGTTATAAACATCCTTTGAAATCTGTGGATAAAAAAGGTACTAAAATTGCAAAATCTATGAAATTATAATTAGATTATTTTTCTTTCAAATTTATGAAGCATTATTGATACAGAAGCATGATAGAAACCAAAGATCAAATTTTGAAGGCTGATCATATTTTCCATCTGTATATAATTGGGAGCAAAAGTAAAAAGCTTCTAAAAAAGAGACATAAAACAAAATGACTTCTTAAAACTTAGCTTATGAGATATCGTCTCACGCCAGTTAGAATGGTGATCATTAAAAAGTTTGGAAACAACAGAAGCTGGCGAGGATGCACAGAAATAGGAATGCTATTACACTGTTGGTGGGAGGGTAAATTAGTTCAACCATTGTGGAAGACACTGTGGTGATTCCTCAAGGATTTAGAATTAGAAATACCATTTGACCCAGCAATCCCATTACTGGCTGTATACCCAAAGGATTATAAATCATTTTACTATAAAGACACATGCATATTTATGTTTACTGCTGCACCATTTGCAATAGCAAAGACTTGGAACCAACCCAAATGTCCATCAATGATAGACTGGATAAAAAAAATGTGGCACATAGACACCATGGAATACTATGCAGCCATAAAAATGAATGAGTACATGTCCTTTGTACTCATTTTGTACTCATTATACTCACTTTGACCTGAGTACTCATTGTACTCACTTTGACATGGATGAAGCTGGAAACCGTCATTCTCAGCAAACTAACACAGGAACAGAAAACCAAACACCACATGTTCTCACTCATAAGTGGGAGCTGAACAATGAGAACACATGGACACAGAAAGGGGAACATCACACACCGGGGCCTATTGGGTGGTAGGGGCAAAGGGGAGGGAGAGCATTAGGACAAATTCCTAATGCATGTGGGGCTTAAAACATAGATGATGGGTTGATAGGTGTAGCAAACCACCACGGCACATGTATACCTATGTAATAATACGTTCAGCACATGTATCCCAGAACTTAAAGTAAAAAATAAATAAAAATTTAAAAAATAAAGTACCACCAAATAGCTGCCCAAAAAAACCTTAGCTTATATCTACAATTTATTTGTAACATGAAAATGTCATGTTTTCTCAACACAGTTTTGGAAATTCAGTAATGTACATCATATAGGTGTTTCATTCTTATCCTGTGGGTTCCCTTCACAGTATTATTCAAGAAGACATCTTAAGAGTAACTCTTTTAGGCTTTCAGTTTGATTTCCTGGAATAAACATATCAAAAGAATACCGTGTGTGTGTGTGTGTGCGGGTGCACACATGAGGGGAGGGGAGAGAGAAAGAGAAAGAGAAAGAGAGAGAATGGGTGTAGTCGTTTTTTGATGAATCCAAAAAATGTTTCCGAAATTTATGTGAGGCATCACCATCACCATTTTCATTTTTGAACTTTTTTTCCCGTCAAAACAATACATCTTTTTTGTTGACTTCACTCCCTTTCAGCATCTCCAAATCCCTCCAAATATCTGTTGCCTCCTAATTTGTGTGAATACTCTTTCAGATTTCTGTGCATCTGAGTTGTGGATAGAAATATTTCAACACTTTATTAGCTTGGAAACCTATCCTAAAACTAAGGCACATTCTCCAATCAGAATAGTTTGAATCCTTTTGGTAAGTTAACTTTTACTTAAACTTATTTCTATTTTTGACATTCTATGGGTTGATATAAATCATAAGTGTTTTCTATACATTAATGGTAATAATGAATAATATATACTCTTTAAACTATAAAATATTCATGTGTAAGAAATATTTTATAAGTGCACATTTTATTACTTTGTTCTCTTACAGTGTTCTGCAATGGATTAGTCCTAGGAAAAACTCTGTAGTTGGTACCGTGGCCATGATTTTCTATGATCAGATCACACTACCTTCCTCTTCAGCTCTTTTCAGCACACTCTCCTCAATTTTCTCAGTTCCAGGTTTGCTGGAGTGCCTCTTTCTACCCTCACTTCTTAGTAAACCTATTTTTTAAAAAATTAAATTCCACAACTTCGCAATTTCCTGTGTTTGAAAACTGTCCCAAATTCCACATTTTATCTCTTTCTAAAAGCCATTGCCTTCCAGATTATTACCTTCCCTGGTGTGTCATACTTGAAATCTAATTTAGTACATCATACTCTTGTAATAATTTAATACATTTTCACAACTGCATAACAAATTTGTTATTCATTTATAACTGGTGCCACATAAGACAGGAGACCAATCTTTGTAATTCATCATTTCACTACTATTGTCTTGCCCAGTGCCTGACACATAGGAGCCCCTTGATAAGTATTTATTGATCTGATTGGTGATGTATATTTTCAGACACAAATACCAGAGGAAAAGTTTAGAACTACTCTAGAAGTATCCTAATGTTGTATATATATCGATAAAATATCACCTAATAATCAGTTGTCTAAACTTCTACTTGCTCATCTTTACAAGTAAGGTAAACTACTAATAGCCCACTTCATTTTCAGACAGCACTGATTGTTAATATGTCAATTATTTTCAAATCAATTTTTAAGTGTTCATTATTCCTTTCCTAATGAGAGCTATATTGGACTATTCACACTTGATTATGTTTTCGTTCCTTATGATCATTTGTATCCTTGGTGATATATGAATAAAATTAAGGTGAATAAATTGCATAATATGAGCAATTATCAGCAAACTAATAATAAAATTAAGTTATATTCTAACTGGAATGAGTGATAAGGCCATACTATTTCTTTTAAACTCTAGCTTCCATTATTTCCCACAGCTTCTATTATATGCAATAATAATAATAATGCTTAACACATACTGAGCATCTTCTACATACAAGGCACTGTTCTAAGTGTCATAAATATAGTACCTCATTTGCAATAACAACCGGTTGGTGTAGTTTAGTATTATCTTCCTATACATTATTATATAAACACAATTATTTGACTTTTTGTAAGCTTCTGAGAGTGGTAATTGATAAAGTTACCATCTATTAGTACTTTTGATAAGAATTTGTTTAAATTAGTATTGAAGCAAGGTATTTCGCCAAGTAAAGAAGGATTTGGGGATGGGGGGTGTACCTGGCCAAGGCAAGATTGGGAACAGTTGTATTGTGTGCAGAGGATGGAATTGCATCTCTGATATAAAAGGGCTTCCACAGGGAAGATGAGAAAAGTGGAAAAGAGAGATGGATAACTCACGAAAACAAACATTACTTACCTCATGATTCTAGGACCATTTCAACTGCCCCATCTTGACATTTTCCACAATTAGAAAACTAAACAGAGCCCTAGTGTGTCAAAGATGTGAATTTCAACAAATCCACAATCAGAATTCCCCTCAAGTTCATAGATCATTCTCACCCCCAGGTACTATGATGGTTTTCTCTTATTAGAAAACATGTTGGTTTCTCACCTATTACAGGAACACTAGTTTTTCTACTTGCTGTGTAAGTTATATAAGGAATTGTCAGCATTAAAAACTAATTGAAAATTGCACTGTAGAACTCACATCATGTTCAAAATCCAGAACTCACGTCATGTTAAAAAACACAGTTCAATTCGCTGAGCAAATTTAATATGTATTTTGAAGTATAACCAAATCATATCTTGAGGTTTTAAATAATAGAATAAGTGGTTATTACTTGTTTATATGATAATAACACTTTAAATTTAAATTTTATCTCTCTAAGAAAAAAATTATTATTCAATGTAATATTTATATTAAAATTCTACTACTTAAATATTGAGGGACTCTTCTAGAGACTTGTGAACCATTGTAAATAATTTAATGCTGGCAAAATTCCCATATTCATGTTGCTTACTTTGAGAAGTATTGGATGTTTTGAGGAGTAGAATAGTGTATTATTTTTGTCATATGGTGCCATGCTGTTCTTTTCCTCAGTAAAAGTACATTTCAGAAATTTAGCAACTGATAACTTTTGAGAGACTATTTTCTGTAAATAGATGACATCAATTATAAACTTTCCAGATTATTTTATATTTTTAATTTTCTCTTAAAAATATGTTTTAGAAAGCAAGTGAAATATTTTTTGAAGTATTCCACAATATGTAATATAAATAAAACATATATTTGTAATTTTTATAATTTATAAAGTAGTTTGTAAAAAATATCATTCAATAATTCAATATATTCAAAATATTGTTGTAACCTGCCAATCCACAGATGGTCATCAAAGGGCTCATGAATGCTTAAATTATATAAAAAATGTTGTGTGAATGTGCTTATAAATATAATTTTTATTGTTGTTATCCTTCCTGTGGAAGAATCCCTAAAGTTCATTTACTTAGCAGAGGGCATCTATAACCATACAAAAATTAAGAATCACTGCATATGTATAAAATTATCATTATATTCTTTCACAATATGCTAATAAGAGTTGCCACTTATTTGTCACTTAATTAGTATCAAGCATTTGTATTAGTGATTTACATATATCTCATTTAGTTGTCATAACAATGTCATGAAGAAGGCTCCAGTTTTTAATCCACTTTATAACTGAGTCATAGAGACTTAGTAATACGCCCAAAATCATTGAGCAAGGATTAGAACCTGGGCCACCTGTTTCCATACTCTGCGTTATAATGCATTATATGAAATGATATTTCATTAAACAGTCATATGGTTATGGGCCTAACACTGATATAATCACTTTACATATGTTGTCTCATAGGATCCACACAATTACATTATGAATTACATACAGTTTATTGTTTACATTTATGAAAGAGAAAACTAGAATTTGGGTAGTTTAATATATAAATGGGATGATATCTATACCACTTGACTTCAGATATTGCCCAATAAATGGAAATTTCCATGTATTTCTCTCCTTGTAGACATTACATGTGAAGGAAATAAAAGACTTGAGAAAAGAAAGTTTGCTCTGACTCCAGTGTTTATGTACCACATAGGAAAGTTTAGGAATGCAATGAAGTTGAGATATAGGAAAAAGTCCAGCATTACTATTCCTACTCAAAAACAGTTTTCATGAAAAGGAATCAATATGGATAGTCAGAAAAGAAATTTTTAATTCATTTGACACATACTTTATTTTAGGTATCTAACCAAACATAGTTTTTACATATTGTGAAACCAAAGAGCAGGTCAGTTTCCATTTTGCATACTCTTCTTCTGGACACCTATGTTCATGGGTTGAAGATTCGTTAAAAGCTCTTTTTTTTCCTAGTGATTTTTACATGAATTTATTAATTTCCTTTTATTTTTATAGAAATCATTCAGTTTGGTAACATCCACTTACAGCCAACTTTCCTTTAGAGTATCTTGGGATTCCTTAGCAGTTTAGATGTTTGCCAAACACAGAAATCCTGGAGAAAATCCACAGATGTTAGCCTTGTTGGTGCTTCTTGTTTGCTTTCCTCTGCCTTCCATCTCTTTACATTAACTAAATCCTGACAGCCTCAAAAAGACACATCCACTTACTGGACTATAAGATCTACCTGCTTTAGGCTTTCAGGTGCTATTTCTGATGAGACTCCACACCCATTTCCCTGCTGTCTGTATCAGGAGTTCACATCTTGCATTTACCCCAACTCTTTAATCCTCCTATCTCCTTCCAACTCTTTATATTCTCCCCTCCTCCCAATATACCTTTCGACTTGGCTCATATTTGTCCTCTTCAGTCTGTCACTCTTTTAACTATCTGATTTTATAATCTATGCTGGCAATCTATCTAAACACAGATGGAAATCTCATTGAATTTGATATTTAATACATATCAACCACCTACCAGGATCTCACTGAAACCTGGGAATGAACCATGAAAAACATTCTACACTATGGCACTAAGCAGACCATGATATGTTATTTCCTAGCTGAGCAGCTTCATTCAGTTACTTAATGTGCTGAAGTCTTTTATCACACCAGTTAACAGAAATAATACATGTATCTCACAGAGTTATTGAGAAATATTACGTGAAATTTTGTCAACTATGGCTTGCTAGGCATATTATAAAATAAAAGTAACTAAAATAAGACTATTATTGGATCAATGATGATAATATAGTGTCATAAAGCAAGGATTATGAATAATCCAAGTCTGAGAAACAGTACATCCATTTAAAATAATTTATGAATTGCAATGCTATAGTAAATGTTAATTCTTAGTTCTTTATTTATTCAAAAAACTTTGTTGAGTATCTTCTATGTGCTTGACTTTTCATTTAGAAGTATATCAGATTCAAAGTTGTGTAAAAAATGATTCCTGTTAGCATTTTGGCATAGATCCTTGCAGTATTTATAAATATCTATACCTAGACGTCTGTAAATTCTACTTTTGTGAAGATAAAATCAAATTACACTTTTTAAAAAATTTAAATAAATATCCTAAAAAGTCTAGTCCATTTTCCACTTCCCTCCCACTTCAGCACTGGGACTCTTTTATTAATGACACAATGCGCTAAAGGAAGTTAATAAATGGACTAAGATGAAGATATTTCTAACCTAGTAGAGAAAATATACATTATTATCTACTACTATAACCAAAATAAAATCTTACCTTGTTATTCTCTATCCTCTAATTTTGATGCAATATTTAAATTGTACTTATTTATTTACCATCAAACTTATCTATTTCCCACCTATCCCACTGAAATGAAAGTACCATGAGAACAGGATGTTGTCTATCTTGTTCATGGCTATATACCAGCATATACACAGTAGTTGGCGTTAGAAGCTACTCCAGCATATGTATTATATAATAATGAATTTGTATGATTATATGAACATTCTTGTTCTCTCTCTTTCCCTCTTCTTTTCCCTCTCTCTGTTCTTCGAACTCCATGAAGGCATAAATCATGTTTATTTTGTTATTGTTGTCTCCATATGACTTCCAAAATAATTGGTACATAGTACATGTTTATAAATATTATAAACAATTGATAAAATAAAGAGGAAATCAGACATCCTTTTTTCATTTTTTAAGAAAACATCCATCATATAAACTTGCCTTTTCTTTCCGGAGTAACTTATATTAGCCTTAATAAAAAGTTTGGTTATGTTCTGATATTTGGTGATAGTTTTAATATGTTTATATTTATTGCCTCACCTAGGTTACACCTTTCTTATATCCTTTATTAGGGGCAAAGAGTTACCACGTGCAAGGTGCTGCATAAATACCAGGCACAAATTTCACTTCCTCTACATCTGGCTATATCCTGTATGGATCATTATTCTGTGTTATCTTTCTTAAGAGTTTATGGGATATTGCTATTATACTTTTACTTTTTCATATTAGAATGTAAGTGGATTTGTTTCTTTTTCTTTTCTAAAAAATTCCTTTATTGTAGCTTACAAAAAAATAAGACAACATTTTAAGTAGGTAAGAAAGAGGAGGCAACAGGAAAACAAATGAAAATAGGAGTGAGATCAATACACAAAAACCATGCTATGAAATACTAAGTATAATCTTTGCAAGGGTGAGCCTCCCATTTGACTCTAAATGGCTGTCATAAAGAGGGTAAAATGGGTTTTATGTTATTTACTAATTTATATAACAAAAATTAATATTTTTCTAAGGAATATGATTCTTGCCAATAATAAGACTAGAAAGATTTCTCTCCCAGTTACCTTTGAGAAGAATATCCACTTTAAACCAATGAACAACACCTCTCAACAATGGTCCTACTATTGAGAATTTTTCTTATTATATTTATCACACACCACAGCCTCATTCTATAGAAGGAATTCCATCAGGGACCAATGCTTTATAGTCCAGGCCTGTGTCTTTCTGCTGATCTGGCTTAATCTGAGGAATTGGGATTGTGTTATTTCAGGAAACCCTGTGCTTTTGACAGACAGTTAGGTAGTAGTTGCAAGATCTATTCCCTTGACTACATTTGGAGTGCTGATATATTCATATAATTGAAGAAACTTGTGTAATTTTCCAGGGAAACCATTTCCCTGGGGCAGAGATATGGTTCCTCCAGACATGCAGTCTGCACTTCAAATAAAAGTACATTTTCATCACTGGCGGAAGCCTTGCAGGAAACCCCAGGACACAGCAAAAGACCTAAAGCTAAAAAAATCAATAATCAAGGATTTACAAAGATAGGTGAAATTTAATCAAACACCCTAGCAGTGATTGTGTGAGCGAATCTGAACACTGCCTTGATCAATTTGGCTTGAGTTTCTTACTACTGAATATAACAAAATATTAATTTTTATTCCTTGAACAAAACTGATGGCCAGGGCAGGATTCTGCTCGTGTCTGAGGCAGGAGACAGAGCACAGGACGTATCCCTTGGAGAAAGGGCACATTCTTTCTTGCATTAGATAGCTTTCTTTCTTTAATGATGACGTTATTGCAGTTTGCAGATATACTTTAAGGAATATACAAAAATTAGATATAGCAGCAAATATTTCATAAGAATGAGAAAAGGAATTATCATTTAAAAAATGATTAATACTACAAACATCACACAACCCAGACACTTGCGCTAGTGAAGGACTGTAAAGCTTAAACTTTAATATCTTCGTGGAAAATCCCCTGTTCTTTGTCATTACAGAGCTGCAGAGGGAATTACAGTGGTTGTTACCAGAGGCTGGACTGCGGGCTTGGTAGATGGGGAAAGAAAGGAAAGATGTTGGTCAAAAGATTCAAAGTTTTAGTTAGGAGGAATAAATTATATTCATCTTTTGCACAGCATGGTGATTGGAGTTAATCAATAATGTATATTTCATAATAGCCAAAAGAGAGGATTTTATAATGCTTTCACCACAAAGCAATAAATATTTTGGGTAATGGATAGGCTAATTAGCCTGATTTAATCATTCCACAATGTTTACATGCTTGGAAACACCACATGGTACCCAGTAAATATATGTATACAACTATTAGTTCTCTGTCAAAAATAAATAAAATAACACAGCCATAATCAGGTCCTTATAACCATAGAACTCCCTTACCCTTATATTATTCTGGGTGATATGATGGTTCTCCCTCAAAGAATCCTTTGTAAACTGAGTATTAGCAGGGAGAAAGTTGTCCTTCCAGACTTGCTCTACACTAGCTGCCACACTGATTCCCTCAGACGGCCACAGCTGTGGCATTTCCTAGGCTCATACAGCATTCGTCTACTCTCACACATTTTCTGGAATAAGCAGGGCTTCTTCTACCTCCCCCAGTCCTCTTCCTTGTATTGTTGCTCAGCTGGTGTACCCATTTTTTTCTCCCCAGACTTCCGCCACCGAACACACGCAAGTGTACAAATGTATTTAAGACAATGAGCATTTCGAAACTTAATTGAGATAGAGTGGACTTTTCGTTAATCTGGAAATGTGAAGGATTCAGGCATGTGGTCTTATCTACACCCCAAATGATAAATCCAGAGAATGTTGTGGTTAGAGTGATACTGAAAAAAACTGCGTTAACAAAGAACACGTTTGTTGGGGCCATCCTCCTATGACTCCTGTGGTGCCTAGACAAAGAGTCTAGAGCTAATTGAAAGTCAGGAACAATATTTTCTTTATTGCCTCAACAACCCTTTGTTGCTGATGGCGAATCCATATGGATCTGCAACAACCTCAATTTTGTCTCCTCAGAAGAAAGAATTCAACTGAGGGGCATAAGGCAGAAGTGGAGACCAATTTAGAGCAGGAGTGAAAGTTTATTAAAAAGTTTCAGAGCAGGAATGAGAGGAAGTACACTTGGAAGAGGGCCAGGCAGGCTACTTGACAGATTAAGTGGGCAGTTTGACCTTTCGACTTGGGGTTTTATACATTGGCATACTTCTGGGGTCTTGTGTTCCTTCTTCCCTGATGTTTCCCCTGGGGTGGGGAGGTTCGTATGTGCAGAGGCCTGCTAGCATCTGGGAGGGGCCACATGCACGGGGTGTTTACTGGAGTTGTAGGCATGCTCATTTGAGTCATTTTTCCCTTACCAGTCCAGTGTTCCTATCAAAAGGTCATCACCATTTTACCTCTTAGCGTGCTTAAGCCCACTCGCCCAACTTCTAAGATGTTATTGGGAGGTTACTGATCACCAGCTTCAGATGTTTCTATCTATTGGGGCACTGCCTTTTATCTACTGGGAGACTGCCTTTCCTGGTTGTTGGTTGTGACCAATTATTATTTTAGAGAGACAGTGTAACAACTGCCCGAGCATCACCGGATGGTCATCTGACATTCCTTGTGGGGGTGGGGAGGCCCTCTCCTGCCCTGCTCATGTCTGATTAGCTACCTACTGTAATATCTTTATGTCATAATGTCAAGCCTAATATAGTGCTTCATACCTAAGAATGATGTAAGGACTTGACTAGAAGCACAGTTTTCCATTTTTGAAAAGAAATGAATACTTTCAGAAACTTCCTAAGAATTTATAGAATTCACCTATATATTAACTTAATATGAATAGTGTTTATTTTACATGATCATATTAATGATAAGAAAAACATACATTTTGCAGAGTACTCTGTAATCTAAAATGTGCTTTCATATCTATTGATTATTATTTGTTCATCAAAGTTCTTTCAAACATGAAGGGAGAAAGCGATCTATTTTTAATTATACCCTTTGATAAAACAGCATACAAACTTTTCTACTTTCAGTTACACAAAAATAACGGAACTCAATTTTGTTTGAATAGGAGTTCCACTATATTTTCAGTTCTTTGCACATCAGTCTGAATGGCAACCAGACCTTTATTTAGGGAATCTTCATTTTCAGCTGTTGGCACTGCCATCCTTTCAGCTACTCTTAGCCTCTAGAGCCTGCGTATAATAAATAATACAATCTGCTGGAAGCCTCTAACAGCTCTAAATGTTTCTGATAATGTGCTGGTGGCATTTTAGACCAGATTTTTAAAACTTCCCTAAAATATAGGAATTACAAAACATTTACGGGTTTAAAAGGGCACACATTAATGAACTGCCTGACTTTATTTTAGATGAGACATCTGTTTTCCATCTCAATCACTGAGCACTTATTGCTGTCTGCTATTTAAATGGCTGGGACAGCTAACCACCTATTATAAATGACCACAGTCTTTACCATATCTGCATTAAGCTTGATCTACAGGATTGCACTATTAGTTTGGGAACCAGTATGTTAGACACACAAACCTCAGATAAATAATAAGCTCTTGTTCAATTCTGAAAGAAAAAAAAAAGCATTTAGTTTCTCATTCACACCTACAAATCCTGCCTTCTCATGCTTTCAAATTCTAATCCCTGTGGCAGATTTCAGATAGCCCTTGGGGAATAAGTTAAAACTTCCATAGTGTTTCAAAATTAGGGCACAGATAAGAAAGAAAATAACAAACGCAAGGCAAGCCCTATATTTTCATCTCAAATCATTCTCTCAGAAACTCCTAATGGGCAAGGTGGGATGCGTACAGGGATGAGTACTGCTTTAAGAATGCTTTCAAGCCTCTTGAAATATAGTTAGTTTCACACCAAGTGCTAAAGAAGAGGTTTTTTGGAAAAAGAATTGTATTTGCTATTATTTGTGCATATAATGCAAACATTTCTAGTTCTTGAAGTTTTGAACACTGATATATTTTAGGAAGCTAGATTTGTGTTCAAAGTGCTAAAATCTTTTTTCTTTTTTTTTTTTTTTGATACGGAGTCTCACTGTGTCGCCCAGGCTGGAGTGCAGTGGCGCCATCTCAGCTCACCGCAAGCCCCGCCTCCTGGGTTCAGGCCATTCTCCTGCCTCAGCCTCCTGAGTAGCTGGAACGCTAATATTTTGTATTTTTAGTAGAGAAGGGGTTTCACCATGTTAGCCAGGATGGTCTCGATCTCCTGACCTGGTGATCCGCCCACCTTGGCCTCCCAAAGTGCTGGGATTACAGGTGTGAGCCACCGCGCCCGGCCCAAAGTGCTAAAATCTTATCCCATGTGGAATATAAGAAAAAACCCAGTTCAGTTTAAGAATGCTGATCAACAGTCTAAATTTCCATTATTTATAATTTAGCTATTCCAAATTGGGGGTGAACTTATTCACAATTTTAAAGGTCTACTAATTCTGCATACTTAGCTAAGATTTGTGAAAAGTTTGAAATGGGGCCAGTGACATTTTCACAGTGAAATATTTTGTTGAAGATACAGAATTCGTTGAAAAGAACACTTGAACTCATTAATGGGAGAACATCTCAAATAGGTGTCAATGACACCTCAAGTATGATGGCTATAAATAATTCTCTTTTTCTTTGTCTTCTTTCACAGTGCTGTTCTGGCCTTCCTGGCATTTCTCTTTTCTGGTAATTCAACCTCAATATTTGAACATTTATTAAGAAACTAAAATTGCTACTCTATTTCCAGGGAAAGCACAACCCTCTCACAAATTTGATATGCATTAATTGATCCAGGAATCTTTACTATTAATTATAATTTTAACACCAAATTTCATCCTACTTATCTAAGCTATTTGATATTTGCTTCCTTGCTAAGTCATCAAGCAAAATATATCTAAAATGAAGCTCTATTGAAATCTGTCTAACTTAGTAACAAGTGTGTGCAAGAGATTATAATAGATTTAGTAATTTATAGTCTTTCCCCTTAGATTGATATGTTACTTGACTTAATATTTATGTAACCATGGCTTTTCAATTTTATTAACACTTTTTGAATGTACTCTGTATATCAAGAGACTCAGTGATAATTGCAATAGAATCAAGGATGAATAAAATGCTCTCTAGGCTTTTACCATAGCATGCCATGAAACTAGCTTCTGAATAAATTGTCACAAAATTTGTTTGAATTAAATATATGAATTTTCAGGTGGTTAGAGAAATTTTCTAAGGTACAATGAAACCCTAATTTTTCTAAGATACCCTAAAATGAAGCCAAATAAATAAACGAAAGGAACAGGTGTCTTAAATAGGACATATGCAGCATAAACAAAAAGAAAATTTAGGTTGTCCTGGATATATGCATATATATGTGTGTAGACATACTATGTATATGTGTGTGTGCATGTGTATGTATACATATATATAGTATGTGTATACTATGTGTGTGTGCATGTATCAATATAGTACACACATACTACACATATGCTACATATATATCATGTGGGTATGTATTTGTATATGTGTATGTATGTACATACACATATACACATATATATATATACAGACACATACAGCAAGGATTAAAATATTCAAAGGCAATAAAATAGTGCCCTCTGGTCTCTGGCCCTTAGTGAAGAGCAAAGAAAAACTAAGTTATCTCTCTAGGAACAATCCACAGTTTAGACTCTCAAATTTTCAACATATTAGAGTCAATGAAGTAAAACAAAGAGCAAGTGACAAAAGACTACAAAATGACCAGGGAGAGTTTAAATATAATAAAATGAAACTTTTAGAAATAAAATATTTATTGTTGAAATTAAAAGCTAAAATGAATATCTCTGCTTCAGAAGTAGAAAGCTGTAAAAAATGTTGCACTTGTTCCTAATAACAAAAGCAAGCTATATAAATCACATATTTTTAGTTATTGTCATTATTTTTTCTCATCATTCATTACATAATAAAATATAAACGAACTAAATGAGCAAAACTCCAGAGAATGAAAGGAGAAAAGATCCAGGGGTACTCTTATCCATGTTGAAACAAAGAGAGGGCAACGTATTTGCAATAGCTTAAAGAAAATCAGTCTAATTTTTAAAAATTTTAATTACAATGTGTTGATTGGCTGACTGGAGTCAGAGGATTTCCTGACAAGAGCAAAACTGGATGTCCTTCAAAATGCTAATCCACCACCCTCCACAGAATCCTGGAGGTTGCACCATAAAAACAGAAGCAGGAAAGAAAAAGTGAGAGAAACTCTCCAAGGATTCCAGGTTTTCCAATAAGGAAGTGACAGGAGCAGGATTGTTACTCTTCTGGCTATAAAAATAACTCACTTCAGTCTTCATTGAATTTTTATGTAAATGTATAGCACAAAATAAAAATCCATGGAATAGCAAGAAAATGTGATACATATTTTCGAGAGGAAACAGTCATGGAATGAAACACAAAAAGAATCCAGATGTTGGAATTGTCAATCACAAACTTTCAAATACCTATGAGAAACTGTTAAGGAGTCTAGCTGAATGCATAAACAACATGGATAAGATATAAAGCATTCCAGGAGAGTTATGTAAACTAACAAAAGTATCCTAAGGAAAATGCTTGCTATAATAAAACAACAGTAAATAATGATGGGGTTGTTAGAAGACTAATTACAGGTCAATAGACAATGATATAATTTAATCACAAAAGACATTAGTGTCCAAAGACAAAGCATAAGCAGTCTTTTAGAGAATATAAAGTTATTTAACAGAGTCATAATTAAAGTCTCAGGGGAGTAGAAAAAAATGGGATATATGAAATATTGAGGAGATAACTGCAGAGATTTCCAAACAGGGTGAAAGGCATCAAAGTGCAGATGAGTAAACACAAGGCAAGTTAAAAAAAAAACAAAAAACAAAAACTAGATCTAAGTATACTATAATCAAATAAATAAAAATAATAAAAAATGGATCTTAATGGCATCTAGAGAAAAAAATGCACCTTATACACGGGAGCAAATTATATGAATGATAATATTTTATTAGAAACAATAAAAGCTAGAAGCAAATAAAATTCAACCTTTATAGCCTTCAAAGAAAATAATATCAATTTCGAACTTTATATCAACCAAAAATATTCTTCAAGATCTAAGGTGAATTAAGAACATTTTTAGACAGACCAAAGCTAAAATAATTTGTCATCGGAAGTCCCTCACAAAAAAATGATAACAATTTTTAAGCTGGAGAAAAAGATTCCTTCCTTCAGATGTTGAAATTTTGCATCTGAAGGAAGGAATGAAAAGCCCCATCAAGGTAAATATCTGAGTGAAATAAAGGACTCATATTGGTAACAAATCTGTTTGTTTGTAGGTGCCTACCTACATATCTATGTAGACACATGCACACACTCAAAGAATGTGTGTGTGTGTGTTCCAGCCAAATTGAATAGTGATTGCATTTACCCACCCCCCCCAATAAATCAGTAAAACAGATAAAATATATGAAACAACAATTTTTAGACAGACACTATAGGCCTGCAATTCCTGACAGATGGAAAACAAAAAAGGTGAGTTCCATGATTTTAACAGTTTATTGCCTGGAAGCAGTTTTGAGGCACAAGAAATGAGAAATGAAACAAAAGACAGTGTTTATTGAGTATGTAAGACAGAGGTTACATTTCAGGGATACCAGAGTAGCTATAACTTGAAGTTGCAAGATCAAGTCCTAGAAAGAAGACAACTAGGGGTGGTAGTATGGGGGTGGGAGGAGGGAAAGAGGGAGAGAATGCTAAAATAGGGTATTCTCAAGTCTACGCTGAAATTCTAATTTACGAATGAGAAACAAAGTTAAGCACATTGGAAAGAAGGGAGTAAAATAATTACTTCTAGAAGTCACACAGGACAAGTTGGCTGGATGCTCCAAATGTAACTGGACAAATAGATGCAAGTAAAAGACGGACTCAGGAATTCCATTTCTAAGTTCAAATGCCATGTAAATGACTGTATTAGTCTGTTCTCATGCTGCTAATAAAGACATATCTGAGACTGGGTAATTTATAAGGAAAAAGAGGTTTAATGGACTCACACTTCTACGTGGCTAGGGAGGCCTCACAACCATGGCAGAAGGCAAAGGAGGAGCGAAGTCACATCTTACATGGAGGCAGGCAAGAGAGAGAGCATGTTCAGGGGAATGCCCCTTTATAAAACAACCAGATCTCATAAGCCTTATTCACTGTCATGAGAAGAACATGGGAACAACACACCCCTATGATTCAATTACCTCCCACCAGGTCCCTCCCATGACATGTGGGAATTATGAGAGCTAGAATTTGAGATTTGGGTGGGGACACAGCCAAACCATATCATTTCACAGCTGGTTCCTCCCAAATATCATGTTCTCACATTTCAAAACCAATCATGCCTTCTCAATAGTCCCTTAAAGTCTTACCTCATTTTCAGCATTAACTCAAAAGTCCACAGTTTAAAGTCTCATCTGAGACAAGGCATGTCCCTTCTATCTATGAGCCTGTCTAATCAAAAGCCAGTTAGTTAGTTTGTAGATACAATAGGGGCACAGACATTGGGTAAATATAACCATTCCAAATGGGAGAAATTGTCCAAAACAAAAGAGCTACAGGGCCCACGCCACTCCAAATTACATTAGGGCAGTTATTAATCCTTAAAGTTCCAAAATAATCTCCCTTCAACTCCATGTTTCACATCCAGGTCATGCTGATGCAAGAGATTGGCTCCCAATGCCTTGGTCAGCTCTGCCCCTATGGCTTTGCAGGGTAGGGTACTTCTCTCCTTCTGGCTGCTTTCACGGGCTGCCATTGAGTGTTTGTGGCTTTTCCAGGTGCATGTTGCAAGCTGCTGGTGGATCTACCATTCTGGGGTCTGGAGGACAGTGGCCCTCTTCTCACAGCTCCACTAGGCAGTGCCCCAGTGGGGACTCTGTGTGGTGCTCCAACCCCACATTTCCCTTCCACGCTGCCTGAGGAGAGGTTCTCCATGAGGGCTCTGCCCCTGCAGTAAACTT
Organism: Pan paniscus; assembly: GCF_029289425.2. Classification (NCBI taxonomy): domain Eukaryota; kingdom Metazoa; phylum Chordata; class Mammalia; order Primates; family Hominidae; genus Pan; species Pan paniscus. The sequence goes on along the minus strand of NC_073260.2, from coordinate 95,083,818 downwards.
CTACCTAGACATCCAGGCATTTCCATACATCTTTTAAAATCCAGGTGGAGGTTCCCAAACATCAATTCTTGACTTCTGTGCACCCACAGGCCCAACACCACATGGGGCTTGCACCCTCTGAAGCAATTGCCTAAGCTATACATTGGCCCTTTGTAGTTGTGGCTGGAGCTGAAACAGGTGGGATTCAGGGCACCATGTTCAGAGGCTCCATAGAGCAGGGGACCCTGGGCTCAGTCCATGAAACAATTTTTTCTTCCTAGGCCCTCAGGCCTGTGATAAGAGGGGCTGCCACAAAGGTCTCTGATATGCCCTGGAGACATTTTCACCATGTCTTGGTGATTAACATTGGGCCCATCATTAGTCATGCAAATTTCTGCAGCAGGCTTGACTTTCTCCTCAGAGAATGCGTTTTTCTTTTCTATCACATCATTAGGCTGCAAATCTTCCAAATTTTTATGTTCTGTTTCCTGTGGAACAGTTTGCCACTTTGAAATTTCTTCCACCAGATACCCTAAATAATCTCTCTCAAGTTTAAAGTTCCACGGGGCAGGGGCAAAATGCTGCCAGTCTCTTTGTATAGCAAGAGTGACCTTTATTCCAGTTCCCAACAAGTTCCTCATCATCCAAGTCCACCTTAGCCTGGACCTTGTTGTCCATATCACTGTTACCATTTTGGTCAAAGCCATTCAACAAGTGTCTAGGAAGTTTCACACTTTCTCACATCTTCCTATCTTCTGAGCCCTACAAGTCTCTAGGAAGTTCCAAACTTTCCCACCTTTTTCTATCTTCTACTGATCCCTTCAAACTCTTCCAACATCTTCCTATTTCCCATTTCCAAAGTCACTTGCAAATTTTCAGATATCTTTACAGCAGCACCTCACTTTACTGGTACCAATGTACTGTATTAGTCTGTTTTCACACTGCTAATAAAGACATACCCATGACTGGATAATTTATAAAGAAAAATAAGTTTAATAGACTCACAGTAGATATGGCTGGGGAGGCATCCCAATCATGGCAAAAGGTGAGGAGGAGCAATGTCATTTCTTACATGACAGCAGGCAAGAGAGAGAGCAGGTGCAGGGCAATTCCCCTTTATAAAACTATCAGATCTTGTGAGACTTATTCACTATCATGACAACGGCACAGGAAAGACCTGCTCCCATGATTCAGTTAACTCCCACTGGGTCCCTCCCATGACATGTGGGAATTATGGAATCTACAATTTGAGATTTGGGTGGGGACACAGCCAAACCATATAAATGACCAAACAGCTTCTGTGTGTGGCCTGAAGGACACTTTTATTTTCTATAGCTGCAGGGCTGAGAATGCTTAAAATCTAACAAAGAATCTCAGTATGTATCAGATGAATTACAATGAATGTTTAACTTCTAGCTTCAAAGGGTATTTATTGTTAAAGTGAGGGCATTGATTAGAAAAGAATAGGATCTTGTAAATTGAAATGTGGACATGTGGGAAAATCCTGTTAAGGCTGGGGACATTGAGACCCTAAATTCTGATGTCTTCTTTGCCGGTGGAAGAAGCTTCCCAAGTCCCAGTAAAAGTAGCCTCCTCATCCCTGGTAGTAGCAGCTTCTCTAACCCCTCTCTACTTGCAGCTGAAAGGATTAGCCCTGCATTGCATGGGGACAGTGTATTGTCCTCCTAAGAGGCAACTGTAATGCAAGACAATGCTGATTGTCCTCAGGAACCACCCACACTACCCCTCTTTGATTGTAAGCCTGTAACTAGGCTCAAGTTTCAGCAGGATTCAAAAGTTAAAATACATAGTATGACCCATGAGGAGGTGCATACTCTACCCTCCAAAAATATAACTACTTGAGTTTTCTGATATATACTGGCAGAAGTCCAGGGAACATGTGTAGGAATGGATATTAAGAGTATGGGATAATGGATAAGGGCATGGGATAATGAATCAGCATCCAACACTTGGTCTTGTTTCTCCTATAACCAGGATTTGTGGGGCTAAGAATCAAGGGGTAGAAATAGGAGTGAGACCACTTACAATTCCCTGTAGTGACCCACTAGCCAATTTTTTCTTCCTGTTTGCACAATCTTTTTTTTTTTTTTTTTTTTTTTGAGACGGAGTCTCGCTCTGTTGCCCAGGCTGGAGTACAGTGGTGCAATCTCTGCTCACTGCAAGCTCCGCCTCCCAGGCTCACGCCATTCTCCTGCCTCAGCCTTCCAAGTAGTGGGGACTACAGGTACCCGCCACCATGCCCGGCTAATTTTTTGTATTTTTAGTAGAGATGGGGTTTCACTGTGTTAACTAGGATGGTCTCAATCTCCTGACCTCGTAATCTGCCCACGTCAGCCTCTCAAAGTGCTAGGATTACAGGCGTGAGCCACCGAGCCCGGCCTGCACAATCTTATACTTTGCTGGCCTAGAGGTTTTACTTTCAAAGGGAGAAACACTTCCACCAGGAGTCGCAACAATGATCTCATTAAATTGGATGTTAAGACCGCTGCCAAGCTACTTTGGATTCCTCGTGTTTCTGAATTAACAGGCAATTAAAGGCATTATTACTATATTGGCTGGAGTTGATTCTGATTACCAAGGGGAAATCGAACTACTACTCTACCATAGAGGTAAGAAAGAGTATGTCTGAAATACATGTCATCACGGTAGGTTACCTCTTCTTACCATGCCCTATGATTAAAATCAATGGAAGACTACAACTCAATTCAGTCTGAGTTACTAATTGCTCGGACTCTTCACAAATAAAGATTTGGGTCACCCCACCATGTAAAAAACTACTACCGGCCGGGCGCGGTGGCTCACGCCTGTAATCCCAGCACTTTGGGAGGCCGAGGCGGGCGGATCACGAGGTCAGGAGATCGAGACCATCCTGGCTAACACGGTGAAACCCCGTCTCTACTAAAAATACAAAAAATTAGCCGGGCGTGGTAGCGGGTGCCTGTAGTCCCAGCTACTCGGGAGGCTGAGGCAGGAGAATGGCGTGAACCCGGGAGGCGGAGCTTGCAGTGAGCCGAGATTGCGCCACTGCACTCCAGCCTGGGCGACAGAGCGAGACTCCGTCTCAAAAAAAAAACAAAAAAACAAAAAAACAAAAAAAAAAACTACTACCAGCTGAGACATTTGCTGAAGGCCAAAGGAATACAGAATGGATAGTAAAAGAAGCCAGTTACAAATAACAACTATGACCACATGGTCAGTAAAAGAAACAAAAAATTAATTATCATGAATATTTCTCCTTATTTTGTTATTGTCCTGTATATATATATTATATATATACACACATATATTTATATAATATGTACATATATTATTTTCTTTTCTCTCTTATTCCCTTATTATGTAACATAAGATGTATTGACTTTGTATCATAGTATTTAAGTAGCATTGATTTTCCATCATAGTATTTACTTTATAAGATATCAAGAACAGTAAACATCACTCAAGGACTGTACTTAGTCCTTAGTGAAGGACAGAACTCCTCTTCTAGGGAAGGGGTTAATTCACTTTTATTGCACGCAGGATAGATGCAACATGTTAGGAGAAGTTATGGTTCTTATGACTTGTTATTATCTTATCTGGTTATTCACTATGGTATAAGGTGATGCATATGGATGTCAGGTTGATAAAGGCAGGTTTTATGATGGTTATTTTATGTGGCACCTTGACTGGATTACAAGGTATCAAAATATGTGTTTAAATGTTATTTACAGTGAGCCTGTGTGGGCAGTTCTGAATGAGATTAACATTTGAATTGTTATAATGAGTAAAGTAGATTACCCTCCCCACTGTGGGTGGGCCTCATTCAATTTGTTAATGGCCTGAAAAGAACACAAAGCTGAGCAAAAGACTGTCTGCCTGATGCTCTTGAGCTGGAATACTGTTATCCCCCTGCCTTCAGACTTGGACCGGAACTTAGACCCTTGTCTCTGCTGGTTCTCAGACCTTTGAACTGCGGATCTTGGGACTTCTCAGCCTCCATAATTTTTATAATTTTTCTCTCTCTTTATACACACACACACACACACACACACACACACAGAGAGAGAGAGAGAGAGAGAGTCATGCAGAACAAATATCCTCTTTGTTTTGTTTCTATGGGGATGCCTGACAAATAACCCAAATGTCCAACAATTGAGGAATGGATAAACAAAATTTGTTATATCCTACAATTAAATGCATTTGGCAATAAAAACCAATAAGGAAATAATACATGCTACAATATAGATAAACCTCAAAAATATTATGTTAGGTGAAAGAAGCCAGATTTAAAAAAATGTATTATGTTAAGTGAAAAAAGCCAGATTGAAAAAAAAACTCATTATATTCATGTAAAATGTCCAAATTAGGTGAAATTATAGTGACAGAAACTAGGAATTACTAGGGTGGGAAGGAAAGAATACACAGTGGCTTCTGGTGGGCATGAGATTTCATTTTGGGTTGAAGAAAATGTTTTCAGATCACATTGAAGCAGGATATTTCCCTGACTCCTTCTCAAGACTGGTGACAGGGGTGCCCCGTTTACTCAGCCCACTGCTTTCAACTCCTCATGGGAGGCAGCACGTGAGTGAGAGAGGAGGGAACTGGAGTACATGAGCAGTGGAACCAGCGGGCCACTTTGGCACCAGCAGGAGGGAACTCTACTCACTGGGACTTGCTGTGCTCCACCCCTTGCAGGAGGGAGTGCACAGGCGAGCCGGTGCAGGAATCAGGGCAAGTACTTCTGGGCGCCGGCCGGAGTAAATTCTGTGCAGGCCCTGTGGCAGCATCTGTGGGGATGCCTGCAACTCCGGAAGCCCCAGTGGGCATGTTACAGTGCTCTTTTAGTTCTGCTGTCCACAGACGGCTCAAGTGTTAACAGTTCAGTGGGCTGGTAAATGCAGGGGAGTTGACTGCCAGTGAAAGTGGCTCTCAGCAGGAAGAGGAGTGGAATAGAGGAGGGGGGATTGTAGGTAATCTTCTCCTGAAGTCCCTCCATCTCTAGCCGGATTCTTCTCCGAAGTTACGTCAAACAGCTTCTCTTGGACATCCACTTGTAGTTGTCCTGGCATCCAGCTGCTTTTTCTCTCCACGTTCAGATGCTTCTCTTCTCTCCTGCTCCGCTTCTCTGCTGCTCTGCACGTGGAACCTGGAGATTTTATGGATACAGGATGGGGGGCAGGGCGGCCAGGGTGGTTTTGGAAAAAGCAACATTTGCAGGAAAACAGGGATACAAGTTCTCACTTTGGGCCGTGGTCTCAGGCTTTTCAGCTTGAGGGTGGGGATTTGCCAAGGACCTGCCCTTTTCTGCCTAGAATGTCTCTGCCTCCTGTCCCTATCAACATTGAGGTGATGCTTTTACAACTCAGTAAATATACTAAAAATCATTGAATTGTACATGAAAAATGGGCAAATTTTATGGTATGTAAATTGTATCTCAAAAAGGCTCTTTAAAATTTTTTAAGTGAGAGAAAAGTTAAGAATTTATTAGAAAATTAGAAACAAGAAATTTTAAAGGAAGTTATTCAGATCAAAGAAAAATGATACTAGAAGGAAATTTGGATTCGTACAAAGCAATGAACAAAACCCAGACATGGTCACTTATGTGGGTAAACATAAAATATATTTTGCTCATTTAAAAATCTCCTTAAAATGTAATTTACTGTTTACGGAAAAACAATAAAAATGTATTAGGGGTTTATAATATATCAGCATGTAGGATAAATACATAAAAGTAATAGCTTAAAAGTGGAGGGGGAGACAGTGAAGTGATGTTTGAAGTTTGATGTGAAGTGGCACAGCATTATTCGAAGGTGGATTGTGACACGTAAGTGGTATATATGTTAATATCTAGAACCACACTTTCCAATAAGTAAGCCATTATATGCATGTGACTACTGAGTACTTGAAAAGTGATGAATGATACTATGCAGCTGTGAAAAAGAACAATATTATGTCTTCTGTAGGAACATGGGTGGAGCTGGAAGCTATTATCCTTAGCAAACTAATACGGGAACAGAAAGACAAATACTGCATGCTCTCACTTATAAGTGGGAGCTAAGTGATGAGAACTTGTGAACACAAAGAAGGTAACAACACACACTGGGGTCTATTTGAGGGCAGAGGAGGGAGAGGAGCAGAAAAAATAACTATTAGCTACTACGCTTAATACCTGGTTGGTAAAATAATTTCTACAACAAACCCTTGTGACATGAGTTTACCTGTATAACAAACCTTCACATGTACCCTCAGACCTAAAATAAAAGTTAAAAAAAGAAGTATGATGAGTGTAACTCAGGAGCTAAACTCTTAATGTTATTTAATTTTAATTTATTTTATGTTAAATTTATAAAATAAATCAATGTAAAATAATTTCTATTAAACACAAATCTGTTGCGTCATGAAAAATAATATTTAATTGGAGTGTGCATGTTGGGCATATTTATCATTTCTAGTATTACATATAAACATATCATCATTATAGTTCCAGTTAAAAGTTGATTATTTAAATTGCTTTTATTTTATATGCACCAATGTATCATTGTAAAGGCTTTATATAAATATTCATGAAGACAGCATGAGTTATAACAATATCATTGCAAATTATAATTAGCTTTTAAACTTACATAATTATATTATTTATAATATGATCAAATTATTCTGTCAGCTTTAAAGATGTATGAACAAATTTTGAAATTTAGAAGAAAACCATAGTACTGGTACAGGACCGAAAGTGCAAATGCAAAATAAATTAGTGCAAATGAAAAGTTAAACCAGAAGACATTGAAAGTATGTTAGGAATTTCTCTAGGAGATTCCAAATGGAAAAATTATAAGGACTTTCTTTAGCTTGAGTTGATTTGGGTAATGCAATAGAGAATGTGCAATTAATATCTGTAAGAAAAATTTGCATTCAAAACTTATAATTCACAAATAATTGTCATCATTTTGCAATCTAAAAATTTGAATTTGTGGTGGAGTTATATTTTATTTTTGTTAAAGAAGAATATAAACTAGACATGAAAGAACTAAATTTTTGTCTTGACAGCTATCTTAGGTCAAAAATATAAATAATTATTAGAATGCTGAAACAGGAAACTAATGTTTCCTTCATTATTTCATTCTAATGTATTACACTTATTGAAAATATTTGTACTTGGTTTCTGAGGCCAACTTATTAAACTGTCATGTATACAGTTGTGAGACTTGTGCAGTCTATATGATAGATGCTATGCATCCTCAAGAGTTTATCGAACTTGCAGAAGAAATAGAAGATAATAAATATTAAATTTATAAACTTGTTTTCTTTGCTACTTATTTCTGGTTCAACATAGAAGAGTTTTCTAGAAAATTATTTACTGTACTCTTAATTCCAATTGCAGATTTTCTTGAAACTACAAAGTCTATCAAATATTTAATAATCAAAGACAAAACATGACAGTGTAATGTGTATTTTCTTGTAGATATCACACCGAATGTGAATTGAGTTCAATTTGAAGCTCAAAGAAAGGAAAAGCTTATTTTTTATTCAAATTGACAGATATAAAATATATATTAAAAAGGAACATTTTCAAAATAGAAATCGATAATTTTACACATTTTCTAATGTAAATCAACATGCAGATGACTTTAGTTGTGATTTACAGTGTTTTATACACATATGCATATGGTGAATAATCTACAAAAATCAAAGAACACTCTATGGGCAATTATAAATTTAGAGTTTCATAGTTTTTTAATTTTTATTTTTACTTATTTTTAAAATTTTATGGATACATCATAGATGTATATATTTATGGGTTACATTAGATGCTTTGATATAGGCATGTAAGAAGCAATAATCACATCATGGAAAATGGGCATCCATCCCCTTAAGCATTTATCCTTTGTGTTATAAAGAATCCAATTATACTCTTTCAGATATTTTTTAATGCACAATTAAATTATTACTGACTATAATCACCTTGTTATGTTATCAAATACTAGGTCTTATTCATTATTTCTAATTTTTTTTTTAATGGAGTCTCACTTTGTCGCCCAGGCTGGAGTGTAGTGGCATGATCTCAGCTCACTGCATCTTCTGCCGCCCAGGTTCAAGCCATTCTCCTGCCTCAGCCTGCCAAGTAGCTGGGATTACAGGTGCCTGCCACCATGCTCTGCTAATTTTTGTAGTTTTAGTGGAGGAGGGGTTTCACCATCATGGCCAGGCTGATCTTGAACTCCTGACCTCGTGATCCACCCACCTTGGCCTCCCAAAGTGCTGGGATTACAGGTGTGAGCCACTGCACCTGGCCAACTATACATATTTTTGTACTCACTAACCATCTCCCCTCCCTTCCCACTCCCCCATTACCCTTCCCAGCCTCTGGTAAGTATCCTTCTACTTACTATCTCCATAAGTTTAATTGTTTTGATTTTTAACACCCACAAATAAGTGAGGACATGCAAAGTTTGTCTTTCTGTGTCTGCCTCAGCCTCCCAAATGCTGGGATTACAGGAGTGAGTCACCACACCCAGGCTCAATTTAGTTTTTAAAAAATAATTACATATGTTTTTAAAAGTTGGTTATATTAATCTACATTTTAAACTGTATATTTTATGAATACCAAATATGCCAAATATCTCCAATTAAAATTTAACATTGAAATAGAGATGCACTATAAGCATAAAATCCACACCAGATTATCAAAGACTTAGTATGAAAATTTTAAAGTGTCTTAATAATTTACATAGATTGAAATAATTGAAAGTATATGGAAAGAATTTGAAAATATTTTGTATAAATTGGTTACATAATATATATCAATAAAATTAAATTCATCACTTTATTTTTACTATTTTTAATGTGAATATCAGAAACTTAGAATTACCTATCAGGATCACACTACATTTCTCTTGAACATCACTTCCTTAGAACAACCGCTAAAAAAATATGACAAAGATTTAGAGTAAATAAGGTAACAGTGGACCTAAAATAAAGTCATTAAAATATTCAAATAATACAAGTTCAGGGAAAGAAGAAAAGAGGAGACAAATATACTTTATTGATTAAAAGCCTTCAATAAATATATTTCAAGAGCGTGACATTTGGAGGATTTCTGTTTCTGGACAAAAAAAGAAAAATAGAAAAATAAAGGAACACATCAAAATATATGCAACAATGTTTCAGAAGACTTTGAATTAGACATTAGACAATGAAGGACAATGATCCTTGTGAGATGGAAACCAACAATTTCAGCACTACTGTTGTCTCACCTTAGTGTCTACCAAGAGTTTCCTTGACAAAACACAGGGATAGAGAACATAGGAGACTATCTACGGTGACAAGATGGATACTAGAGTTCAGAGAGACCAAGGTAGCTAGAGTTTACAGACATAGTAATCCTCACCAATGCTTGTTTCTGTATGTCTTTTGGGTTACAGTCATTCTGGAGGGTTTGACATGATATTTCATTGTGGATTCAATTTTTAATAATTAATGATGTTGAATTGACCATTTTTTGTGCCTACAAGTCATTCATAAATTTTATTTCATTATATATTTATTCAAGTACTTTGTGAAAATTATTGGGTTTGTCTTATTAGGTTATATTATATATATGGATATATATATAGTTATATATACACAGAAATACGTACATATATATTCATGATAGAATGTTTTATCAGATATCTGATGCAAGTATTTTCTCAGCCCATTTTGTAGCTTGTTTGTGTATTTTTTAAATGTGACTTTAAATGAAAAAGTAGTAATTTTGATGAAGTTTGAATATCAATTTTTAAAAATTCCATGTGATTTGGTGTCACATGTGAGAAATCTTTGCCTAACTTAAGATTATGAAGATTTGCTGCTCCTATGTTTTCTTGTAACTCTTAAATTTAGGTTTATAATTGTGTTGGGGTTGCCTAAGACCACTACCAAGTTTGGTGATTTGCTAGGTGGACTCACAGGACTCAACATAAAGTCATACACTCAAGTAAGATTTGTTACAGTAAAAGGACACAAATAAATAGCCATAAAGGGAAAAGATACATGGCGCTGAAGTTCAGAAAAAGCAGGTACAAGCTTCCAAGAGTAATTGTAGAATCACAGAGGAGGCATTTAAGTCCTCTAGCACCTAATTGTCACAACACATGTAAGATGTTGCATATTAGGAAAGATTATTACAGATTTATGGCCTATGGTTTTTCCTGGAGGCAGGTATTATAATGTAACCTGTCCTTAGCATCTATGAAAACTCCAGACTACCAGAAGGAAGACAAGTATTCAGAATAAATCATATTTTTCATACAAACCACTTAGGCACATTGAGCCATGCCTATCATTTAAGGAATGGTGAGAATACTCCTGAAATTCATTCTCAGGCATTAGCCAAGGGCCCATTTAGCAAGCATGACTTTCTAATGATAGTATTCTCAGGCCTGCTATGTTAACTTTTTGCTGCACAATAATCCACTCGAGTTACTTTTTGTACACGGTATGAGATAAAGTTCTGATTTAATCTTTTTGCATGAGGATATCTAACTGTTCCAGAATAATTCATTGAAAAAAGTATCCTTACCTACTGAACTGCTTAAGCACCTTTGAGAAAATAAATTGACCATAAATTTAAGGATTTTTTCGGGATTCCAATTCTAGGCCATTGATATATATGTTTACACTTTTGTCAGTATATTTGATTACTGCGTTGTAAGTTCTGAAATTTGATAGTGTAATTTATCTAATGTTATATTTCTCTATCAAGATTGCTTTGGCTATTTTCAGTTCTTTGAATTTTCATATAAATTTTGGATCAGCTTGATAACTTTTTTAAAAACATCAGTTGGGATTTTGATTAAAAATTTGCTGAATCAATATATTAATTTGTGGGAAATTTACATAACCCCCCAAACATTACCTTTCCCAATCTGTAAATATATCTCTTTGTTTATTTAACATTTCATAATCTCTTTCAGGAAAGTTTTATAGGCTTTTACAGTTAACTCTTACAGTTCTTCTCTTAAATTTATTTCTAAGTACTTCATTATTTTGATGTTATTGTGATTCAATTAATTTCATTTGCATTTTGTTTATTCTTAGTATATAAAAATATAATTATTTTAAAAATTGATCTTATGCTCTGAAATACGGTTGGCCTTGTGGATTCTGCAGGATTTTCTATATACAAAATCATATTGCCTGTTAATAGAGGTTTTTTATTTCTTCCTTTATAAACAAAATGCCTTCTGTTTCATTTTCTTTCTTTCTTACCTTGAGAGAACCTCCAGTATAAAGTTGAATAGAAAAAGTGATTGTGGTCATGCTTGTCGTGTTCCTGATCTTAGGGGAGAAGCACTCTGTCTTTCACTGTTAAATATGATGGTATGTGTAGGTTTTCTTATTTTATTGTTGTTGATGCCATTTATTGGGTTGATGAAATTCCTTTTAATCCTAATAAGTTGATAGTCTTTATCGTGGAGAGTGTTGCATTTGTCAAAGGCTTTTACTGTGTCTATTGAGATGATCATGTGTTTTTTTGAATTTTATTCTATTAACATAGTATATTCATTGATTTTTCAAATATATCCAATTGCCTTTTGGATAAAAAATAAAATTTGTTAGTTGGTATACAGAGTTCTGCCTGGGCTGGTATCAACAGGTCTGCTGAGTCATACATTGTTACTCTTGCCCTTTCTTCTCTGTTCTTCAGCCATACTGGCCTTTCTTTGGTAGGCCAAGATAGTTTTCTCCTTTTTATATGCTCCTCTTTCTGGCTAGAAGATACCTCTAGCTAGAAGATACCTCCTATTACCCCACACCTACTAGTTAACTTAAATTTGTCTTTCAGATATTTTCTTAATCATCTCTTATTGAGAGAAGTCACTTTCTCTGTTGTAAGCTCCCAATGCCCCAAGTTGCTTTATCATAGAATTTGCCTCCACTTGTAATTATATAATTTGGGAATAATTAATTCAAACAAACACTTTGTTATTACTTCACATTGTATCACTAATATGTAGTAAAGTACCCACAATGTGATGGGCATTCAGTAAACATTGTAAAATGTATGAATATATGAGTCATGGACCAAGAAGTGAAAGATACTTTAGCAGTATTTTGAGGTATCTGATAAGTTCTAAGAGATGTGATAAGGCATATTCTGGAAACTTCCAGTATTTTCACGTCTGTGCCATTAAGTTTAGGTTGGACTGTTGCCAGAAATAAAGCTATAATTTTAGATAGGTATTCATTAATGAACCTACTATGTCATAGTAAGTAGTATTATTGTATCCTGGTTATTTCCAGTTATTCAAGCTTGGATATTTTAGTCATTACTATTTTCTCTCTTTTAAATTTCAAACTTAACTATTTAGCAGTCTTTCAATTATGTTTGCTCTACAATGTTCCTTCTATAATTATAGTTTATATTTGCATTATTATAGTCTTCTGCTGTTGTTTCAAATTTATTGTCTTTACCTTTAGATTCTTCTACATCAATTCTTGTGTCATATGTAAAGGTAAAAGATTGTTTTAAAAAGGGCAAAAACACTTCAGAAAACACTAATAGCATGGTTTGATTGTTGGGTGAGATGGATGCAATGGAAAGTGTGAGGCCTGACAGAGATCCAAGTGACAACTTAATCTTGTCCTGCTTAGAAGTTTTTATGAATCATACAAACTATGAAGGAAAAAGTGAAATATTTTAGGCAAAATAACTGTAGTAAAAAATCTTTCACTTTCAGGTATAGGAATATTCCAACAGTATAAGTAATTAATTTAAAATAGTGAAGTTAATAGAGAAGTCCGAGGGGAATTATTATAACCTGCCTCAGTTTCCTTATCTTTCCTGAATTAATGTTTGCAGAATGCTTTAAACAGAGCTTGATGCTCAGGAAAGCCTTGACAATATCTTCTATTATTATTCCTATATGATATTTGTATTACTGAAGATAATGTAAATTACTCAAAGTTTCTTCCTCAACAATGAGTATGGTGCATTATAAGTAATGAGCTAATATTTAGTGTCTATTCCACTTTAGCTGCAATTCAAAACCCCAAATGTTGTGAAAACCAAAGAGTAATTTTTGTCATTCATTTGATAGCCAAATTTGACCTAAACCAATATCTGGCTACTTCCAGTCTTTACTTATCCCTCTCAGTGTAAAAATTCATGTGTTTCACTGTAGGAATATAAATTTTAAAAATAAAAGGTAACTACTGGGTGTGTCAGATAATGTAAGATATATGCAAATATTCCTAAAATAATTCTGAATTTCAAGATAAATTCAGTTCCAAAGACTTTATTTATTTATTTATTTTATTTATTTATTTGAGACTGAGTCTCACTCTATCACCCAGGCTGGAGTGCAGTGGTGCAATCTTAGCTCACTACAGCCTCCACCTCCCTGGTTCCAGCAATTTTCCTGCCTCAGCCTCCCAAGTAGCTGGGATTATAGGCACCCACCACCATGCCTGGCTAATTTTTGTATTTTCAGTAGAGATGGTGTTTCACCATGCTGGCCAGGCTGATCTGGAACTCCTGACCTCAAGTGATCCACCCGCGTTGGCCTCCCAAAGTGCTGGGGTTACAGGTGTGAGCCACCGTGCCTAGCCCCAAAGACTTTAAATAATGAATTGTGAGACTGTAGTATGTTTTCAATAAATACCTGTGGACTAATTGAAAAACAAATCAAGGATAAAGTCATGGATAAATTATACTCAAAGGAAAGCTATAAAGTAGGTACTGCTGTTATTGACCCTCTTTACAGATGAGAAATGAGATTTAAGGGGAGGTATTATTTGTTCAATATCATTTAGTGTGTACAGCCATGACTCTGACATTAAAATTTATGTTCCTAGCCTATACTTTTTATAGCCTGTGCTCTGTACCAGCATCTCAAGAAGCTGCAATACTTTTAAAATGCCAGACGTTATTTGTTTACAATACTTTATCTTGAAAAAATATGTACACTAATTCTATATAATTTGGGGAGTTTGAAAACTAGTTATTATTTATTTTCACCTTGTAGTAAAATATTATATTATCTGATGTCGAATTTTTAATTCAGTAGTTCTAATGTTTAAATATTTATAAAATGTGTTTTAAACATTTTGCTGAGCCAAATATATCAGATCACACTAGGAAATGCAACCCTCGTGGAAGTAAATAATGTATGCTAATCATCCTCTTCTATTTCTCGCAGATGGTGTCACATTATCTGTCAAATTAAACTCATGATTGTGTTTTTATTTTAAATTATGTACATAAACTATATCTTAAGAAAACAGTCATTTCCTTTTTGTTATCTTTAAGTTATTTTCCTTCTCTTCGCAAATACCTTGAATACAAGGAAGATCATGTTTAGCATAAAAATTCCAAGTTTAACACCCAAAAAGCAAAATACTCATTAAATATACCAGCAGTAATAGGCTTATATGCATTGCTACGTTCTGGATTTCAATGGAAGGGTTTTGGATGATGTTTTTAAACATGAAGTGATTTGATTAGAAAGTCAATGAATATAGCTCTTGAATTCTATAAAATGCATGTAAGTACATGTTGATATATTAATGCCAATGATTCATTCTAAGGAACAACAAAAGTGGATATTTAACAGATTTATAATTTTTTCCTTCATGAAATGAGATCATTCTAATCTAATATAATAACAGATACCTAGGCTAGATTTTACATAATTATGAAATATTATAAATTCTCAGAAGAATAGATTTGGGTCTCAGAAACAGTAAATTCATAAGACTACTCTGATATTGATTTAATCCTTTTAATATATTTTATAGAATTCTTCTGCATTCACTTCCCAGCATCTAAGAAGCATTAAGTTTATGACAATTTACCTCAATGAAGGTATGCTGCTTTTTAAAAAATGTACTTAATACTCTCCATTATATTTCATAGACAACATTCTCAATTGAATTTTATGTTACCACTGTTCTCCATTTTCTGCCCCAACTCAACACATTCTTTAACCATTTCAATCAGATTTCTAATCTTGCTTTATTTGAAAAGTAGATTAAGATTAAGTTCATATTGATAAATCCAAATTGCATGACTCAGGTCTTAGTCCATTATATATATATATATATTTTTTTTTTTTTTTGAGACACTGGGTCTTCTCATGATGCTAGGCTGGCCTTGAACTACTGAGCCCAAGTAATCCTCCCACCTCAGCCTCCTGAGTAGATGGGACTACAGACTCACACCACTGCAACATCTTATTTCATTTTTGAGGTATATTCAGCAGTCAATACTTTTGACTACTCTCTCTTTCATTAAATCACTGCGTTTCCTTGAAATCAATTTTAAGTTCCTGGTTATCCTTTTACCTTAGTCTATTTTGCCCAGATAGTTTTGGCATTTTTCTCATTTCTTCTCCTCTAACACTTAAATGATGAAGTTCATAGGACCCTATACTCCCTTGGTGATCTCATCTACTCTCATACCTTTAACACCATTTATCATTTACTAAACTGTATCTTTAGTCCAGATTTGCCTTCTCAGCTATAAGCCTGTATTTCCCACTGATACTTGTCATCTTTACGTTTTAGGAAAGTCTCAGCCTTAAAATTTCAAATTCAAACTCATATTCCTTTCTTTCTGCAAAGATGTGCCCAGTTCATTAATTTGACCATTACTTATTGTTTTCAAATTGAAATCTTGGCATCAACTTTTTAAAT
Source organism: Pan paniscus (assembly GCF_029289425.2). Classification (NCBI taxonomy): domain Eukaryota; kingdom Metazoa; phylum Chordata; class Mammalia; order Primates; family Hominidae; genus Pan; species Pan paniscus. The sequence goes on along the minus strand of NC_073260.2, from coordinate 95,068,164 downwards.
TGACAAACAAAATTCTATGTATTTATGGTGCACAACATGATGTTTTGAAATATGTTTACATCAGCTGAGTGCGGTGGCTCACGCCTGTAATCCCAACACTTTGGGAGGCCGAGGAAGGTGGATCACCTGAGGTCAGGAGTTCGAGACCAGCCTGGCCAACATGGCGGAACACCATCTCTACTAAAAATACAAAAATTAGCCGGGCATGGTGGCACACACCTGTAGTCCCAGCTATTCGGGAGGCTGAGGCAGGAGAATAGCTTCAACCTGGGAGGCAGAGGTTGCAGTGAGCCAAGATCGCACCACTGCACTCATCTTGATTTCTCTCATTTCCATTTCCTACAGACCTGACAACTGAATATATATTGACTCTGTCCACTGTTTATATCGTGGTGAAATATACATAATATAAAATTTACCCCCAATCATAAAAGTGTACTATTCAATGGCATTGAGACCATTCACAATGTACTGCAACTCTGACTACTATATAGTTACAGAGATTTTTCATCACCCCTAACAGAAATCTATATATATTAAGCCGTCACTCCCCAACACCCACTTAGTCCCTGGCCACTACCAATCTGCTTTCTATCTCTTGAATTTGCCTATTCTGAATATCTTAAATAAATGAAATTATACAATATGTGGCCTTTGCGTCTGGCTTCTTTCACTTTGCATAGCACGTATCCACAATTTGTGGATATGTCTATTAAATTCACTTGCCCATTTTTAATTGGGTTGTTCTATTCTTGCTGAGTTGTAAGGATTCCTTATATATTTTAGATACTAAACCTTTTTGAGAGATATAATTTTCAAATATTTTATCCCAAAGACAATTGTGTCTTTTCACTCTTTATACTGTCATTTGTTGCATATTTTAAAAAAAATCGATAGTCTAATGTATTCATGTTTTCTATTTTGTTGCTTTGTGCTCTTGGTATCATATCTAGTAAATTATTGCTAAATCTAAGGTTGTGAAAAATTGCCTAAATGTTTTTCTTTAAGAGTTTTATAGGCTTAGCTCTCATACTTAGGTGTTTGATTCATTTGGAATTTTTGTATTTAGTGTGAGGCAAGGGCCCAACTTTTTTCTTTTGCATGTGGATTTCCATTTGTCTGAACATAAATTTGTTGAAAAGACTATTCTTTTCCCATTGAACAGCCTTAGCGACCTTGTTGAAAATAAGTTGACTGTAGATTTACCATTTATTTCTAGAATCTCAGTCTTATCCATTAATCAATATTGTCTATCCTGTGACAGTGCCATACTGTTTGGATCACTGTAAATATGTAGGAAATTTTACAAAAATTTTGTGTTTGTCCTCCCACTTTGTTTTTCTTTTTCAATATTGTTTTGACCATTCAAATTCCTTTGCAATTCAAGATTCCATTCACCTAGAACTTCAGTTTATTTCTGTGATGTCTTATGATTTTCAGTGTGTAAGTCCTGAATGCCTTTGGTTGAATTCAGTCCTAAGTATGTTATTTCATGATGCTATTGTGGATGGAACATAATTTTTCTTTTCAAATTCTTCATTGATATTGTATAGAAACACAATTTGTTTTTGTGTGTTTGTATTATATTCTGCAACTTTGATAAATTTGCTTATTAGGTCTAATAGGTTTTTTTCCCCTAAGATTTTCCTTATATAAGATCATGCCATCTATAAATATACATACTTTTACTTCCAATTTTTACTTTCCATTTCCATTTAAATTGACTTTTATTTTTTATCTTGCCTACTTCCTCTGGCTAGGATTTCCAATAAAATGTTTAATAGTACTGGCCAAACAGTCATCCATGGCGTACTTAGGAGGAAAGTTTCCAGGCTTTTATTATTAATTAGCATGTTAGCAATGATTTTTTAAAGATGCTTTTTATCTTTGAAGCAGTTACATTCTATTTCTTATTTGTTAAAGGTTTTAAAATTAAACCAAAAAAGAGTATTAGATTTTTGTAAGTGCTTTTTCTATACCACTTGAGATAACTATGTAATTTTTATTCATAATTTCATTGGTAAAATATATGCCATTAATTTCCATATGTTGAACCATCTTTGCATTTCTGAATAAATCTTAGTTAGGATTCATAAATATTTTAATATGCTGCTGGAATTGTTTTGATAATATAGTGCTGAGAAGTTTTCCATCTATATTCATTAGTTATATGGGTGAGGTATTTTCTTTTCTAATATTATTTTCTGGTACTGGTATCAGGGTAATTCTGGCTTCATAGAATGATTTAGAAACTTCGTCCTCCTTCTCTATTTTTGGAAGGATTTTGGAAGGATTGGTGCTAATTGTTTTTAAAATGGTTAAAAGAATTCATCATTTAAAATGCCTGGTCCTGGCCTTTTTTATTGTCGTTGTTTAAAGAGTTTTTATTACAGATTCAATCTCTTTACTCATAATGGATCTCTTGATAGTTTCCATTTGTTTTTGATTCAGCTTTGGTAATTCATGTTTTTTGGAGAAATATGTGCATTTCATTTATTTACCTATTTTGTGGGCATACAATTGTCCAAAACATTATTTTACATTTTATTTTGTACAGGTTTTGTAGTAATATGTCCACTTTCAATTATGACTTTAATGATTTGAGTCTCCTTTCTCAATCTATATAAATGTTTGTCAATTATTTCAAACTTTTTCAAAGAACAAACATTTGACTTATTTGGTTTTCTCTATTGATTTTTTATTTTCTGAATCATTTAGTTCTGCTCTAATCATGATAATTCCTTCCTTCTGCTAGTTTTAGATTTAGTTTGCTTATCATTTTTTAGTTCCTTGTGGTGTAGAGTTAGAATATTGAGTTGAGATCTTTCTTCTTTTTTTAATATAGGTATATGCAGCTATAAATTTTACTCTGAGCATGGGTTTTACTAAAACTCTACATTTTTGCATGTTGTTTATTCCTTTTACTTTGTCTGAAGACATTTTCTAAAATCTTTTGTGGTAAGTTCTTTGACCCATTGTTGAGAGTGTATTGTTTAACTTACATATATTTTTAAGTTTCCCAATTTTCTTATGTTATCAACTTCTAGATTCATAGCATCATAGTCAGAGGAGATTCCTTTGTATAATTAATATCTATATAATTTTATTGAGACTTGTTATGTGGTTTAACATATGGTTTATTTGGGGAAAGCTTCCACATGTACTTAATATTTGGTCTTTTGTTATGTGGGTGAAGTATTCTGTATATGCCCATTAGTTCTAACAGGTTTATAGGGTTGTACAAATCTTAATCTACTTGCTGATTTTTATGCTAGTTTTTCTACCTGTTATTGAAAGTGAGACTATGAAATCTTATTATAGAACTTCTTTCTTTTCTCCATTTTTAATTATTTATATGTTTGGGGGCCATGTTTTTGTGTGGGTATATATTTTTAATTGCTATCTATTATGGATGGATTGGCCTTGACTGTTGCAAACAATAATTGACAATATCTATTATACCTGAAATTACTTTATGCACTCTAATTTTCTTTTCATCACTATTTTTTATGGTGCTTTTGAAAAATGACTTACTTTCAAACTATTTGTATTTTTGGATCCAAAGTGAGTCTCTTGTTCACAGCATATAGATGTATCATATAATTGCTCTATTCTACCTATCTCTGGACTTCAACTGGAGATTTTTATCCATTTACATTTATGTCATTTATTTCTAAGAAAACATTTACTTGCACCATTTCGTTTTCTATATGTCATATATCTTTTTTGTTCCTCAATTCTTTCACTATTGCCTTCTTTTGTGTTCAATTGATTTTTTGTATTGTACTGTTTTGATTCCTCTCTGTATATTATCTATTATTTCATTTCTCAGTGGTTATCTCACTGATTACAGTTAACATAATAAACTTAAAATAGCCTATTATTAAATTAATACCATCTTAGTTAAAATGACATATAAAATCTCTGCTCCTTTACATCTTTGTTACTTCTCCTATATGTTGGTATTTTCGAAAATGACCATATGCTCATTAGCATAGATTTAGAATTATTGTTTTATGTTATATAGGAAAATAAGAGGAAATATAAAACAAAAATAAAATAATTCTGTATTTTATATTTACCTATGTGGTAACTTTTGCTAATGTTCTTTTCATTTCTTTGCATGATTTTGATTTAATATTTGCTGCCTTTCATTTCAGCCTGAAAGATTCTCATTAGCATGTTTTATAGAGGATGTGTACTAGTAGCAAATGCCTTCATATTTTGTTTATTTGAAGATATCTTATTTACTGTTTTGTTAGGATTGTTTTGCTTGACATAAAATTTTTGATTGACAGATCTTTCTGTTTGTTTCAATACTTTAAAAATATCGTCTTTTTGCCTTCTGGCCTTCATGGATTTTTACAAAAAATTGGTTGTTAATGTTAGTGAGAATCAACTGTACTTGCTGACTTCCTTATTTTCTACTACTTTCAAGATTCTCTTTGTCATTGTCCTTTGCCATTTTGACTATAACTCAGTACGGATCTCTTGGAGTTTATGCTTCTTGGAGACTATTGAATGCATTGGATGTAGAGACTCATGTCTTTCCTCATATTTGGAAAGTTTTTATTATTATGTCTTCAAAGATGTTTTTTCTGCTCATTTCTTTCTGTCCTACCCATCTGAAACTGCCATTGTGCATACATTGGTACATTTTATGGTGTTCCAGAGATCTCTTAAATATTATTTATTCTTTTAAAATTTATTTTGCCTCCTCAGGGCAGTTTCAATCGTCTTATCTTCTAGTTGAATGACTATTTCTTTTGTTTGCTTAAATTTTCTGTTGAGCTTTTCTAGTAAATTTTGCGTTTTAGTTATTGTACTTTTCAACTCCAGAATTTCTTTTTGGTTCCTTTTTAAATTGCTGTCATTGTATTGATTCCCTATTTGTTGAGTCATTGTGCTTCTAGTTTTCTTTAGTTTTTTTTTTTTTTTCCCAGTGTCCTTTAGTCCTTTACCCTTTAAGCATTTTTGAGACAGTGGGTTTATAGTCTTTTTTTTTTCTTCTGTTTTCCAGAGACTCGCTCTGTAGCCCAGGCTGGAGTACAGTGGTGTGATCTTGGCTCACTGCAACCTCCACCTCCTGGGTTCAAGCAATTCTCCTGTCTCAGCCTCCTGAGTAGCTAGGACAAGAGGTGTGTGCCACCACACCCAGCTAATGTTTTGTATTTTTAGTAGAGACAGGGTTTCACTGTGTTAGCCAGGATGGTCTTGATCTCCTGATTTCATGAGCTGCCTGCCTTGGCCTCCCAAAGTGGTGGGATTACAAGTGTGAGCCACCACACCCAGCCTATAATGTTTTTATAGTACCAAAACTTGTGCTCCATTATTATCAGTTTCTTTGGGTTTTCTTTCTTCTGTGAAAGGGCTATTGTTTCTTTTTTGCAGGCATCATAATTTTTTGTTAAATTGGGGCATTTGTATAATTATGATTTTGTATATCTGAAAATGAAACTCTCCCCAAACCTCAGGATTTGGTATTATTGATTACTTTAAGGTGTAACCTATTTTTTGAAGACTGAATTCTTTTGTTATGTATAGTCTCAGAAGTCTTGGTTAATTTGGTGAAGTGGTTAGCTAGTGGTTTAACATATTTTCTTACCCTTCTGGGGTAAGAAATTTATAATGAAAAGAAAAAAACCACATTTTTAAAATCTATGGCTATTGACTCTGTTTTGGTCACTCCTTCCATGCTTAGTTGGTTATTTCTGATGCTACCTGACCCTTCATTTCCTACTTCTGCTGAACATATACATGAGCCAGAAGTGAAAGGTTATGGAGTCTCAGATCATTTTTGAGCCTGCATTCCATTCTACTTGTTTCTTGGTTTTCCACATTCCCCAGTATATGCAGGAGATTTTTAAAGCTCGTATTTTAGGAAGTGTTTTACTCCACAGCCTTTCCTTCAAAGCTTTTGGCATGTCTATTTTTTGCCCAACTGTTATCTCTTGCTCCAGGTGACAGAGGCTTGTTCATCTGCTTTTTGATTGTTTGAAGGAGCTTCCTTCCCAAATTTGTTTCTTCACCCTAACAGAGATCTGAGTTAGGCAAAATAAAGTCAAGCCTCTTGTGTCAGTCATTTAGGCAGACTCAGGCAGGTCAAAATATACAAACACGATTCCTTTGGAATAAGGTCTGTTCTGCTGCCTACAGAACCAGGAACCCACACCAGGAATGCAGGTTGCTGATTTCAGGACTACCATCACACTAGGGAAGTGTGTGTGACAAGGGTAAATTAAAACTCCTCAAAGCTTTTCCACTAGGTTTAAGTAGTCTTTCTCATGGTTGAACATTTTATTTATTGCTATGAACATTTGACCATCTTCCAGAGTTCTGGTAAAGTAAATTCACTTTTACCAGTTTATAGTTTTTAGGGGGGCACATATTTCTTAGGGGACAGTATACCCTGAAATTCCCTACCTGACCATTTTTCTGATATCTTGCTCAGTTCTCTTTTTTGTCACTACTACCACCACTTTAAATGAGGCTACTCACAGCTCTTCCTGAAAGATAGTCATATACTTTTCACAAGTTATTTCATAGGTACATTTGGCTCCAGCTAATACATTCTCCATGAGGAGACCATAAAAACTACAAACTATAAACTTGATTATTACTTTTTCTGCTTAGAATACTTTAGAGTTTTATATAGACCTTTAGGCTATAAACCAAAATCATTTTAATGGATTACAAGACTTCATGGCTGGGTCCTTCCTCTCTCTACTTATATGTTTTCTTTTAGGTCTTTGTATTTCAGGTGCATGTACTTCCTTCTACTTTTTAAAATCAGTCTCACACATCTCCACTTTCTGACTCTTTCAGTGACTTTCTTCATTTTCTTCCTACTTTTGCTTTCCCTTGCCTTTTTTTTTACTTCAGAGTTCTCACATATGTTAATCCTTCTTTTACACATTTGCCTAGCTAGTCAACATTTTGGTCAACAACAGATTGCATATAAGATAGTGTTCCCATAAAAATAAACAAGGTTACTTCAAAAAGCGTGTGGATAAATGGAATTAAAATATAAGCATATAAATATAAACTTTATTTCTTAATGTAAGCTTCACCAAGATAAAGACACTTATGTAAGGGATGATACAGACCATTTAGTCCAATTCTAAAGAAGTGAAGATCTTTGGAATTTAAACATATCAATGAAGTCTTTCTTCATTATTAACTGAAGAAAAACAGGTGGGCTTTAAAGATTTTTTTAAGATTAGGAAAAGAAAATAATTCAGAAGGAGCCAAATCAGGACCTTAAGTTGGATTTCTGGTGTTTTCTCATAGAAACTCACACAAAATTGCTTTATTTCATAAGTTGAATAAGCAGGAACATTGTTATTGTTGAGAAGGACTCTGGTTAAGCGTTTCTGGACATTTGTTTTTTTACTAAAGCTTTAGCTAACTTTTTCATAATAAGTACATATTATCATTCTTTGACCCTCCAGAAATTCAACAGTAAAATGTCTAGAGCATCAGCAAAACTGTTGCCGTGATCTTTGCTTTTGACCCATCTGATATGCTTTGATTGGACCACTTCCATCTCTTGGTAGCCATTGCTTTGATTGTGCTTTGTTTTCAGGATCACACTAATAAAGCCATGTTTCATCTCCTGTTATAATCTTTAAAAAAGTTTTTCAGTCTTGATTCCACTTGTTTAAAAGGCATGGAGTGGCAATTTGGATAAAGAAGCAAAATCCAACTGTATGCTGTCTTCAAGAGACCCATCTCACATGCTATGACACCCATAGAATCCAAGTATAGAGATGGAGAAAGATGTATCAAGAAAAATAAAAAAAGAAAGAGCAGGAGTTGCTATTGTTATTTTATAAAAAATAGACTTTAAACCATCAAATATCAAAAAGAATGAAGAAGGGCATGACATATTGATAAAGGATTCAATTTAACAAGAATCCTTAACTATCCTAAATATGTGTGTGTGTGTGTGTGTGTGTGTGTATGCAACCAATGCTGGAGCTCACAGATTCATAAAACAACTTCTTAGAGACTAATTAAGAGACTTAAATAACAATACAATAATAGTAGGAGTCTTCAACATCTCACTGACATTGTTGTAGGAAAAACAGGTTGTTGTCACAGGACCAGGAAAATTTAGACATGTGGACACATTGTAGGGTGATTAGGGGAGGGTTTATTGGGAGAAAAGAAAAAAGGAAAGAGGAACTTTCAGCAATGTGAGAGAGAGTCCTGCTAGCAGGTCTCCCACCTCACTGATTGAATCCCAGGTCACCACCCAGGAACTGAAGAGGCCAGGCTCCTCCCCACTGCAAATGACGTGAACTTCCTGAGACTCCACCCCATCCTTCCAATGTGCAAGTGGGCATTATTCAGAGAGAATCAGTTGGGAAAGGGAGGGCTTCATCTGGGACCAGCAGTCCGGTTTTTCAGCCCTCAGGCTGAAAATTAATACCCAAGAATATTTCTAAAATCCATGCAATTACATAGAAATTAAACAACCTGTTCCTGAATGACTAACTAATAAAATCAAGTAACTAATAAAATTAAGGCAGAAATCAAGAGATTATTTGAAACGAATGAAAACAAATATACAACATACCAGAATCTCTGGGGGCACAGCTAAAACCATGTTAAGAGAAAAGTTTAGAGTGTTAAACACCCACATTAAAAAGTTAGAAAGATCTCAGCAACTTAACAACATGCTTAAAGGAACTAGAAAAACAAGATGAAACCGATCTCAAAGCTATGAGAAGAAAAATAATAATCAAAATCAGAGCTTACTGAATGTAATTTAGGCACAAAAAAAATACAAAAGATTAATGTAACCAAAATTCGGTTCTTTGAAATAATACATAAGATTACTAGACTACAAACTAGACTAAAAGAAAAAAAAGAGAGGACATTCAAATAAACACAATCAGAAATGACAAAGGTGAAATTACCACTGACGCCACAGAAATAAAAACAATTCTTAAAGACTATTATAAACATCTCTCTGCATAGAAACCCAAAAACCTAGAAAAAATGGAAAAACTCCTGGACACATACAACCTCCCAAGCTTAAACTAAGAAGAAATTAAAACTCTGAATAGATCAATAACAGGTTCCAAAATAGAATGTCATAAAAAGCCTACCAACCAGAAAAAACTCTGCATCAGACATATCCACAGCTGAATTCTACCAGTTGTACAAAAAAGAGCTGGTATCAATTCTACTGAAACTATTACAAAAAGTCAAGGAAGAAGGACTCCTCCCTAACTCATTCTATTAGGCCAACATCATTCTGATACCAAAACCTGGCAGAGAAACAATGAAGAAAGAAAATGTTAGGGCAATATTCCTGGTGAACATAGATGCAAAAATCCTCAGGAAAATACTAGCAAACCAAATCCAGTAGCACATCCAAAAGCTAATCCACCAGGATCAAGTAGGCTTTATTTCTGAGTTGCAAGCTAGGTTCAACATATGCAAGCAAATCAACGTGATTTATCACATAAATACAACTAAAAACAAACACCACATGATCATCACAATGGATGAAGATAACACTTTTGATAAAATTCAACATCCCTTCATGTTAAAAACCCTCAACAAACTAGGCATTGAAGAAACATACCTCAAAATATCAAGAGCCGTTTCTGACAAACCCACAACCAGCATCATATGGAATGGGGAAAAGCTGGAAGCAGTCCTCTTGAGAACTGAGACAAGACAAGGATGCCCACTGTCACCATTTCTATTCAACATAGTAGTGGAAGTTCTAGCCAGAGCAATAAGGTAAGAGAAAGAAGTCAAAGACATCCAAATAGGAAGAGAGGGAGCCAAGCAGTTTCCCTTCACAGATGATATAAATCTATACCTAGAAAATACCATAGTCTCTGCTCAAAGGCTCCTAGATCTAGTAAACAACTTCAGGAAAGTTTCAGGATACATAATCAATGTATAAAATCAGTAAAATTTCTAAACACCAATTACATCCAAGCTGAGAGCCAAATCAAGAACAAACCCCCCACTCCAACACACACACACACATAATTACCTGGAATACAGCTAATTAGGGAGGTGAAAGACCTCTACAGCAAGAATTATAAAACACTGCTAAAAGAAATCAGAGATGATGCAAAAAAATTAAAAAAATTCCATGTAATGGATAGGAAGAATCAATATTGTTAAAATGGCCATATTGTCCAAATCAATTTAGAGATTCAATGCTATTCCTGTCAAACTACCAACAACATTTTTCAGAGAATTAGAAAAAACTACTCTAAAACTCATGTGGAACCAAAAAATAGCTAAAATAACGAAAGCAATCCTAAGCAAAATGTACAAAGCCAAATACATTAGACTACCCAACTTCAAACTATATTACAAAGCTACAGTAACCAAAACCACATGATACTGGCACAAAAATAGACACATAGACCAATGGAACAGGTTAAAGAACCCAACAATGAAGGTTCACACCTACCCGCACCTGACTATTGACAAAGTCAAGAAAAACAAGAAATAGGGGGAAGACTCCCTATTTAAAAAATGTTACAATGACTGCTTAGTCATATGCAGAAGATAAAAATTGAACCCATTCATTTCACCATATACAAAAATTAACTCAAGATGGATTAAAGACTTAAATATATAACCTAAAACTACAAAATCCCTTGAAGAAAACCTAGGAAAATATCATTCCAGATATAGGCCCTGGCAAAGATTTCATGATGAAGACTCTGAAAGCAGTTGCAACAAAACAAAAATTCACAAATTGAACTTCAATAAACTAAAGAGCTTCTGCACAGCAAAGGAAACGATCAACAGAGTAAAAAGACAACCTACAAAATGGGGTAAAATACACACTATGCCTCCAAGAGAAATCTAATATCCAGAATATAAAAGGAATTTAAACAAATTAACAAGCAAAAAACAATCCTGTTAAAAAATGGGCAAAGGATATGAAGAGAAACTTCTCAAGACATATACATGGACAAGAAGCATTTAAAAAAAATTCTCAACATCACGAATCATTCAAGAAATGCAAATCAACTTAGGGGAGTAAGAGTCTCTCCTAAGACAGAGTAGGTAAGAGGCCCTTCTTAATAAAAGGCAAGGATGCGTGACTGATCTTGGGTTAGAGGCCTGACTTAGGAGGGTTAGAGTCCCTTTTAAGATTTAGGGGGTTAGAAGACTGTCTCAGTAAAGTCCCACTCGGCTAAGAATACGTTTGACACTATGGGATGTTAACTGCTATTCTCATTGGATTAATCTGCCTTGTACTGTTTGCTGATGGCTGTGGGTGACAGGGTTAGGCATGTTCAGGATCGTGGGACATGGGGAGCTTTTTCCTCCCTAATAGGGGAAACTTGAGAGCTAATAGGCTTACTGGAAAAGATCCCTTTGTACCAAGAAGCAGCTGACTGAACTTTTCAGTGCCACTGCAATGGGTGGGTCTTTCTCTGGCCTCTCTGATCATTTCGCCTTCCCCACCCTACCACAGGCAATGCTTTTTTCTCTCCCCTTTTGCTCTCTTAATACAAAAGATTTTGTATTACTCAGGGTGACGATCTTGCCCAGAGACCACGTGTTGAAACTCCTAGAAAGAGGTTGGATTAAAGATGATGGGGCACATCTGGGGGCAAATTTAAGCCTTGCTGGTTTGATACTGGGTGCTAAGCAGAGTGGTTAAGTCTGTGTTTTATCACATGTATTTTGCTCTGGACAGAATGAAAAAATAAATAAATTTTTCCTTTATGATGTGGCTTGGCTCCCAGGGTGATGATGCTGCAAGCGAAATCACTAGGGCCGCTCAGGGAAAGGGAACCCAGAAGCCTGGCATGCTGGCAAAAACATAAGAATTTCTTATATCAGATTTCTGGATTCTCTCTCTCTGTGCAAATGGTTGAATGAATGGAAAAAAAGAATCAGTGTTTATCTCCTCTTTAAAGTTTTGATTAATGCAAAAAAATTCTAATGCTAGTCTTAACCTGGTGTACTTTGTGCTATGAGTTCATTTTTCTGTGTTGAGGGATACTTTAGGATAAAACAAGGGCTTAGAACACCTGTAAGCCTGCTCTTCAAAAAGACAACAAGCTGGTCAGTAGCAAACTTGGCTGCAGGTCCCTGAAACAAACAAACAAAAAACCCAGAAAACTGGATGAAGTCTCTATCTTGTTTTATGTCCCTCGGAGTTTGACTTTTTTTTTTTTTTCTTTTTTTTTTTTGAGACGGAGACTCACCCTGTTTCCAGGCTGGAGTACAGTGGCATGATCTCAACTCACTGCTACCTCTGCCTCCTGGGTCCAAGCCATTCTTCTACCTCAGCCTCCTGAGCAACCAGAATTACAGGCATGCACCACCACGCCCAGCTAATTTTTTGTATTTTTAGTAGAGACAGGGTCTCAGCAGGTTGGCCAACCTGGTCTGAAACACCCGACTTCAGGTGATCCACCCGCCTCAGCCTCTCAAAGTGCTGGGATTACAGAGGCCTGAGCCACCGTGCCCAGCGGGAGCTTGACCTTTAACCATGTGGCTGTACCTTCTCTTGGTCTCTGCCTTCCAGGGAACAGGAATTTTAGGGTTTATGTGCTAGTCAGCTCTAAAAATCATATTAGGCTGGGTACAGTGGCTCACACCTATAATCTGAGCAGTTTGAGAGGCCGAGGCAGGCAGATCACTTGAGGTCAGGATTTCAAGACCAGCCTGGCCAACTTTAGTCTCTACTAAAAATATAAAAGTTAGCCGGGCATGGTCTGGGCATGGTGGCACACACCTGTAATCCCAGCTACTCAAGAGGCTGAGGCAGGAGAACGGCTTGAACACAGAAGGTGGAGATTGCAGTAGGTGGAGATCATGCCACTGTGCTCCAGCCTGGGCAACAGAGCAAGACTCCATCTCAAAAAATAAATAAAAATAAATAAAAAACAAAAATCATATTAAATAATTAAAAACCTTTGCAAGCTCCAAATTAACTACTCTAGAATTCTTCTGGGAAAGACAATGGGGATGACCCCATGCTGCAGCTCGGTAGCTAAAGTTTTGCACTTTCACAGTGGTGGTCTGGTTTTGATTCTCCACCTAGGAAGTAAGTCCTTTCTGGTTTAATATGTGCGTGACCTTGTCTATTTTCTTCTCCATGGACTGTCTTAAATTTTCCTTTCTCTAAGCACCTCGGTGGTTGTCTTTGGTAAAGTTCAGAAGCTAGAAATATTGACTGCTTGGCATGGATAAAGTAGGGTAATAAGAGATCTGAAAGGATTTTTTTTAAAGAGCACTGTAGTTAAAAGTCAGTTTAATTAAAAGTGGATAAACAAGCTTTAGATATATTTAAAATGCCTTTATGTTTTTCTCTTCTTGGAACTTGTTTTTCTGGAAAAAGGTTTTTTTCTTCTCATTCGACTGAATTATTTTTCTCCATATTTTTTGTCTTGCCACTCTTAACGGACACATGGGCCCTAAGATAACTTCTGTTAGCCTGTGACTAATTGGGAAAAACAGAGGAGGCACCACAGACCCTGTTTTGGAAAAACCCTCTGTTTTCCTCATGAAACCCCAGGAATTAAAAGCAGATCGATCCCTCTCAAAATCAAAGGCTCTGTTCCTGTTTTGCTTGTGTTATCTGATGGTTTTGAGTTTTGGGGGTATCAGAAATTACTTCGCATTATAAGAGAGCTTTGGTGTGTAATAACTAGGTAAGAAATATAATTTAAAGGATGACCAATAATAGTTATGGAGGGATACTTGACCCTTTGCACACTTGGATCAGAGATGCATGCTCTCGGCCATCTGGAAGATAAAGAAACATCCTCATCCCCCACTGGGAGATGAGACTCCCATGAGGGATGGGCTGATGACAAAATGGGCTGATTGGCTTTGGGTTGGCAGATGAGACTCCCATGAGGGATGGGCTGATGACAAAATGGGCTGATTGGCTTTGGGTTGGCAAATGAGACTCCCATGAGGGATGGGCTGATGACAAAATGGGCTGATTGGCTTTGGGTTGCCTTGCAATGAATTGCAGAGTAGAAGCACTGAACTGTCTTCTCCTATAGTATTTCCCTCCTTTTGGGGATCCAGGAACAAGTATAAAATGGCAACCTTAATTTTGGGGACTTCTCTTTGCCTTCAGTTGCTTATTTGCTGCCCTTATTTGACCCTAGAAAAACAGGCTTTCCTGGCCATGTTCCTCCAATGGCTGCACCCTGAAGGCAGTAATCCAACTAAGAAACTGGAAAATGAAAAATCTTACAAGTGCTGAACCTTCTGTCTGTCTATTTATATGTGTTATATGTTTATATATAAGAGAGCTCTAATTCATTGGCTTAGAAAAATAAGTGCTTAAATCAAATATTTTGTAGAAAAATAGAAACTTTAATACCTTTTTGTCACATGACTTTAGTAATATTTTGGAAATAAAGATAGCTTTAAAGACTATTGGTAAAATAAAATGGCTTGAAAATGTAGACATTTGGTCTAAATTAAGGTCAGGTATCACATTTGCTAAATGCTTTAAGGTCAAACTGCTTCTTTAACTTTTAAAAATTGTTCCATTTATATACCTTAAAGCCATTAGAGCCTAGATAAGGCCTGGGAACACGTGGAATTAGTCATGCCCTCTAGCTATATAAAGAAGATTATAAAGAAAGAGATTTTATATAAGAAAGGATCTTGTATGGTAAATTATTGTCCTAAAGTAAAATGACCAGTTGTTTAAAAGGAGGGATTTTAGGACAAGTCAGAAAGTCCAAGAATGTCTCATACGGTCCATGTAAGTCATGAAAAGATTTGTGAAAGGGAATTTATGGAAGAAATTTTGTACAATTCAAAGGTTGTTAGACCTCCTAAATGCTTCATAAAATGCCACTATAACTCTTTTCATACAACTTGCCTGCTTAAGTAAGGTAAGACCTGGGGACATATGGAGTTAGCCAAGCCCCTAGCTATCCTGGAGAGTCAGCTCTTGTCTGCATTTCTTCCTGGTGTGTGCTAGGCTAGGCTCCACACTTAGTATATAATTAAAATCTCTTACTTACCAAGGTTTTCACCAAAAATAAAAGTTGCTAAGAGTTAACATTATAACATGAAATTAAAACGACTAAAGAAACGATTTTACATGCAAGGTGTGTAAAGAAAGTAAAATGTGTTTTTGGTGAAAGATTATAAGAAGCCATGGAAATGTGGATTTTTTTTTCTGCCTAAAGTGTTAAATGATTGTTTTATGTAAGAAACAAATCTAAAATTTAAACAAGTTGTGGAAGGTTTATAAAAATTAATTGTAAGAGATTCTGTGTGTGAACATATTGGCTAAAGTTAAAGGGGTATTATTCAGTTTTTCCATAAATTAAACATTGGAATAAAAACACAACAGGTTTTTCTTAGAGTACTGATTTGCTCTTTCACAAAAAAATGTAAAGGGTTATTAAAAAAAGGGTTGTAAGAATCTTACCTTAAGGTGAAACATTAAAATTGAGTAAATATGTCTATAAGGTTTTATTAAAAATTAGTTTTAACATTAATAGTACATTAACGTAAAGGTGAAATTTGGTTTATGTGGTATAAAAATCACACAGAAGGCACTATCAAGTGTGAAATCATGTTTTGCTTTCTTTGAACTATATTTGCATAAATGTGTTATTGGTATATATTCCAAAGTTAAGGGAAACTCCTATAATTCTAATATGACTTAGTGTATGTTATTGATAATTATCATTGTTGTGTGTAAACGTTTGTGTGCCACAGAAGTAACCAAATTTCTTTATCAATTGTGGCTTTAATAGTGGCTGTCCTAAAACTTTTTATCATCCATAGACAATTGTTGTCATGTTTTAACCCTCTTTAGAAGGTGGTTTATAATCAACTATAGAACTCTAGCAGGTGTTCCTAAATGCAGGTTTCTAATAACTTTGGAGATTATGACATTAGAATAAAGGAAAAAAACTTTCAGACTCTCATAGAGAACTGAAATGTTCATAACTATCAAACAGAAGTTAACTACACAGACTAAACTGAAGAAGTCAAATCTTTTTAACTTTGCATAAAATGTTTCTGATCCTTTGTTTTGTTTTTCAGAGTCAAGGAAACTTTTCTTCTGAGTTATAGCTTGTAGCAATTAAAGTATACTGCTGTGAACAAAATTTGGAACATATTTGTTTCTTTCTACCTGATTTCTTCAGAATTTGGAAACTAGTTGTGAGTATTCTTAACTTATGGCAACATAGTTATTTGCATAAGTGCAACAAGAATCTGTTTTCTTTTGTAACAGGACACAATTGGAAAAGTTGGCTATTTTACCAAGGCCTTTACTGGAATGGTGTGCTTTCCTTTAAGGAATCAAACTTGACTTGTAAAGCCAATAAAAGCCCTTTGGTAAAGCCAATAAAAGCCTCATAGCTCACCTACACAGTCCCTGTACAGGGTTTCTGACCTATGGTAAATAAAGAAAGCCACTTTCTCACAGGTCCAGTAGCCCCAGGTTATCTTGAGACCTCAAAAGCAGAGAAATTTACCCAACTCAGGTATTTGATGGGACAAACCCGTGGCTGGGCTCAGCTTTAAAAAAGTCTTATCTGAAATTCCTTCTATGGAACAGAGTTCCATCAACACCAATTTAAAAATAACTTACGTTAAAAATGAATACTCTTGCTGCACTTTATACAAATAATCAGGTGAAGTATAATAAAGCAAATCAGTTTTACCATGATTTGTCTTTAGTAAAAATGGGAAACTGGAGAGACAAATATTATATTTCAAAAACTGTGGTACAATTGCTATTAAATTCTAGTCTCATTAGTTGTTTTTAAGTTTGTTTCTGCAATTTAGACTAACCCTGCTTATTCATGTAAACCAACCAGTGATCTCTGACTGCTGTTCAGAAGAAACAAGAGGGATGGGTGATGTGAAAATCTGGATCAGTATTCTAATTCTGGGCACATTACAATCAGCTAACAACCCCCTATCAGCTTAGTTCCAACAGTTTCCCAGTTCATGAAAAGCCTTCTAATTTAGTCTACTCAGAATAACTTTACTTATTTTGCTTTATTCTTGTGGAATATATTGCTGTTGTACTCTTTGTGTGGGAATACAGAACAAGCTTACTGAATGTTTTCTTAACTAAACAGTTATTAATCTTCCAGATATCACCTCTTGTCAAAACTCAAGAGTCATGAATGGCCCTTGCCGTACTGATGCTTTCTGACCGAGCACTTCTCTACCCTGAATGCAAGAGACCCTCATAGTTAGGCAGGAATATTGTCACCCCTATACAGCCTGAAGAAGTTGCAGAAGATCGATCTTTGTCGCTCTGCCACCCTTAGGTTTCAGCATTCTCTTATAAAAGAAAGGGTAGAAATGTGAGAGGCATGTGAACCAGAGAGACTCCATCTTAAGTAAGAGCTGAGTAAAATGAGGCTGAAACCTACTGGGCTGCATTCCCAGATGGTTAAGGCATTCTAAGCCACAGGATGAGATAGGAGGTCAGCACAAAATACAGGTCACAAAGACCTTGCTGATAAAACAGATTGCAGTAAAGGAGCTGGCCAAAACCTACCAAAACCAAAATGGCCACGAGAGTGACCTCTGGTCGTCCTCACTGCTACACTCCCACCAGCACCATTACAGTTTAGAAATGCCATAGCAATGTCAGGAAGTTACTCTATATTGTTCAAAAAGGGGAGGCATGAATAATCCCCCCCTGTTTAGCATATCATCAAGAAAGAACCATAAAAATGGGCAACCAGCAGCCCTCAGGCTGCTCTGTCTATGGAGTAGCCATTCTTTTATTCCTTTACTTTCTTAATAAACTTGGTTTTACTTTTCACCACAGACCCACACTGAATTCTTCATTGTGCAAGATCCAAGAACCCTCTCTTAGGGTCTAGATCGGGAGTCCTTTCCTGTAACACTTCGTTGGCTAACAAAATTCGTACTTTTTTCTAACTCTAATACAAGAGTCTATCGTATTTCTAAGTGATCACAGCTAATTTGTATGATAGCTGGTTATGCTCAGCTTTTACCCTCTTGACATTCTGTAAATTCTTTTAGGGCAAGTGATCACGCTTATTTTCGTTATGCTTAGGAGTAACCCATAAGCATTTGTTGAAGAACAAAACTAATAAAATAAAATGTCAAGATGTTGGATGTAGAAGCTGTTCATTTTCAATTTATGTTTAAAAGTAAATGGAATCCTTCAACTTTGATATGATGAACACATAGTCACTCTTTTAAGTTAATGGTGCTACAACTTTTAGTAACTCAACCAGTTAATTTCCAAATATTTCTTTTTAAAATTAAGAAATTATATATTTAAAATCTAATCAATTGCCATTAGCTGCACCCTTTAACAGTGAAAAGCTGACAGTAGACAAAATCTTTACACGGAATTTTAACATAAAGCTGTTTATGAGGTTTAATATGGTTATTAAAGAAAAAAGGCTCCTGGCTAACATGGTGAAACCCCGTCTCTACTAAAAATACAAAATATTAGCCAGGCGTGGTGGCGGGCGCCTGTAGTCCCAGCTACTCAGGGGGCTGAGGCAGGAGAATGACGTGAACCCGGGAGGCGGAGCTTGCAGTGAGCTGAGATCGCGCCACTGCACTCCAGCCTGGGCGACAGAGCGAGACTCTGTCTCAAAAAAAAAAAAAAAAAAAAAAAAAAAAAAGGCTAGTTTCTAGGGGTAAAACTCATAAGGGTCTAAGCTTATTGGTTTTATCTAGTACTCAGTATATGATATGGAGGAAAAATTTTACTAACAAAGGAAGTTTTTAGTTTTAAATGAGAACTACCCAAAGTAGCTAATTTCCAGCAGCATTTTTTTTTATCATTTAACTATGAAACATGATGATTACTCAAGTAGACTATAACCACCATCCATTACCTTCCTTTAGTCTTCACTGGAAACGGAAAATGACAATTCTGACAAGTTTGTAAAATGTGATGTATCTTAAAACTCACTAAGGTTTCTTCATAAAAACCCACATTATATTCCAAAACTCTATAACATTTCTGACTATTTTACTTTATAGAAATCTAAAAGATTAAGAAAGAGGAAGGAAGTATGTTTCCTGAGGTGAAAATTATAGTCTACTGGTTACTTGAAAATGTTTTTCAAATGGATTGGGCCTAATGCCAATATTTAGCTAAGAGGTTCCATTACAGATTCAAAGTTCCATTATTATCTCAGTCTAATGTACACTGAATATTTTTAAATATTATGGTCTTCAATTAAAAAATGCATTGCTAAATTGTGAGTAAAAGTCTGGATTGATGAAGCTAACTATTTTAAAATTGTTTGATAAAATTGTCAAAGCAAAAATATGTCTACCACCTTTCTCTGATAAACCTCTAATTCTAACTTGGCATTTTAATACAGCTTATTTTCAGATTTAAGACTATTTGTGACACTTTTCTTTAACCAAAGTCCTACAGTTATTATTGAACAAAAGGGAAAAAAAAGCTTTTAAGTTTTTTTCCTCATAACAAAAATATAAACAAGACATTACTCTTCTCAAGTATTTTAAATAGTTCCATTTAGTCTTGTTTGCTAAAATATTCATTGTACTTGAATGTATTTTTCTCTATGTCTAAATACTTCTTCTTTGCTAGACTTTCAAAATATGGTTGAGGCAGACTGAATAATGGCTCTTCAAATGAGATCCACATCCTAATCCTTGAGATTTGTGAGTATTACCCTATATGGTAAAATATGAGATAAGTATCTTGAGATGGGACAGTATCTTGGCCTATCCAGGTAGGGCTTGAATTATAGTTACAAGTCTCTTTTTAAGAGAAAGGCAGAAAGAGATTTGAGTCAGATAAAAAATGGCAACGTGGCCACCGAAGCAGATTTTGCAGTTATGTGGCCACAAGCCAAGGAATGCTGAGTCAAGGGACAAATTCTCCCCTTGAGTCACCAGAGGGAGTACGGTTCTGCCAACATCTTGATTTCAACCCAGTGAAACTTTAGATTTCTGGCCTCCAGAACAGCAGGGGAGAAATAAATTTTATGTTTGTGGTAAATTGTTACAACTCCCAAGATAAATTAATACAATTTTATTTTTATTTAGTAAGCCTTTAACAGCAGGAGAAAATAACTTTTTTAAGAATAAAATGGTAGAACCATTCTGCAATTTTATTTTGGATTTTGATAAATATAAAACCCATAAATACTTCGAGTAGATCTTTATGTATGTTTTTGAGAACCTCATCTGTATTCTGCTGTTCTTAGAAAAAGGATAGTAATAGGCATTGATTAGATTTTAAATTCCCAGGGCCAGTCATTTCCCCTTTATAAAAACTCAATTGCTTCATTTCTCCTGAGGAAAACAATGAATCAGGGATCAGCCTCCACTCACCTATCTTCTCTGTCCACAATATTTTACAATTCTTTTCTTTTGCTGGGATGCAAAGCTTGAGGAAAGGGTAAGCAAAAGGAACTGTAATTCATCCCATTCCAAAAACAACCTGTATTCTGTCTGAAAACACATAAGAGTCTAAGCTTAACCCATAGGAAGACAAGAAAAGGTACAACAAATCCCAGAAGGTTCCTGAAAAGGAAGAGGCTTACAGGAGAAGCTGTCTGGGCAAGTGTGTATTTGCTCAGATTTGGGGAAATGTATATAAACCTGGGACAAAAAATAAAGGGAGTACTTTTTAGCCTAGTCTTTTTGACTCCTATGTCAATCCCTACCATCTGAAATCTGGTTCAGATTTTCATTAGGCCCTTTCAACTTCAAGGAAAGAAACAACCGTCAGGTAACCAAAAATAAAAAAGGCTTATGAAACACATATTGGAAGGACGGAAATTCAGAAAGCTCTTTAAGTAGCTGAACCAAGTCTGTACTTCAGTAAATACTATTTCCAGCTCCACTTAAAGCAGCTAGGAATTAAGATCACTATTGAGAGTTAGATTTAAAGTTGGCAATTTTTTGATAGGAAGGAGGAAATTTTGCCAAATGCTACTGGCTTTAAAACAGGTTTTGATATAAAAGAGCTTTTTCTAGAAATATATAATGATCCCATCTTCCTGGAATATACCAGTATTTATGGTTGCAGGTGTTCCAAGCATTTCTGGTTTTGGTTTGCTTGACTTACTCCTTCAAGTTGGAAGTGCTTTCTGCCACTCAAGCAGACTTGAGTCTTCACAGATAGGAGATGATTTTGGGTTTCATAAAGTCTGTTGGTTTTCTGGAATATCACTTCTGGTTTTTGTACTTTGTAACTTATTCTATAAGCTTTTGCTCTTTCTCCTACCTTGTTCTTTAAATATATTTGTTTTGGTATCATTTAGCATGTCTTCAGGCTAATTTTGGTTAAATATTTTGCAACCATTTTCACTCAAGTTTGTGTATTATGCACTAACAAGTTGGAAAATTCCAATCTTAATTACTTTTTGACCCAGGTGCAGGAAATAAGAGGGCGCATTGTCTGTATATATATATGTGTATGTATATACATAACAAAAGCACGGACTAGTAGTCTGTCTTTCTTTTATTAATCACCATACACTGATAATTCTAAATAATATCAGTGATAAAACACTTCTTCATGGGGCACATGACTCCCACTTCTTCCCCTCCCTTGGTATGTCACTTCCAGACAGTCTTCATTTTCTCAAAACATTGTTATGAATGGTATCTTCGAGGAACATTTTATTATTAATCATTAAGTTTTTAATTGAGAAATAATTCACATATTATGATATGCACAACTCCTAAATATTCAACTTGATGTGCTCTGATAATTGAACCTTTGCAGCCACCATCCCAGTCAAGATACAGAACACATCTGTTACCCAGGAATATCCCTCTAGCTCAGTTTCAGTTAATTCAAGTCCACCTCCACAACCACCCAAAACAAATTATTTCTCATTTACCAGCAGGGATTATTTTTGCCTATTTTCAGGTATTATTTAAAGGAAATGTATCTGGTAACTTTTGCTCATCAAAACATTTTAAGTCTTCAATTTGTTTCTAGTTTTTGATATTTCAATGGTTTTATTTCTTTCTGCATGCAGATCCAATATACTTATTGATACTTATTTCTAGTTGTCATTTGGATCTTAGAACTGTGGTAAACTTGTTTTACTTTGTACATTTGTTATTTTATACAGACAATTTATTTCACCATTTCATTCATTAAACTAATTTTTAATCAATTTTAAATTTTTACATTAAGTTAAAATTAATTTTTAATTAACATTTTGGTTTTTATATTGATAATCATATGTCTTTTAAATTACACAATTTCCTTTGTATTTTGTATTTTATACTTTATTCCTTCATAATAATCTGGAATTATACAATAAAAATATTGAAGTTCAAAGTCTTTATAGACAAATAAATTTTCATGTAACATTGATATTATCAGTTAATGAGTGTAATATATACTTTAACAGAGGCTAAGCTTTTAGTTTTATTTCTTTTCTACAGTACTTGTAGAGTATGCATAAGTCAAACTAAAAATATAAACAAACACACAGACACATGCATATTTTGAATCTGAGATATATTTTTGCCTCATATCCACTGCCCTTTTTAGGAGATGAAAATATTACATTCAATGTCATCAGTGCCTAATCTACTTTTGATAATTCATTTATATTTAGTTTAGTTCAATTGTCATTTGTTTGTTTTATCTACTTCTGTTCCTTAACTTGACCAAAATAATTACAATGACATTATTTTTATTTATAAGCTATTCCTTTTCCAAGCCCCAGGATCAGATTTTTAAAAAAGAACTTAAAGTTTGGTATCTTTTCTGTGCATTTAGTACTTGTAAATATATCAAAGACAACTAAAATTTATGATTTTCAAACTCTTTAGAATCTTTTTTAGTTAAAAAAATCAAAATATTCATCTGCTTTTTGAAAATTAATACCTTTAAGAAAGGGTTGAATCTTGTTTAATTGTTATCTTTAAACTGTATAGTTAAATATTTTTTATCTACAGGATGCTATTAGTGCTCACCCCAAATAAAAAGAAAATTATACGTTAAATTTTTTTTAGTATTACTAGATGAATTAGCCAGTGTTCTCCAGAGAAACAGAACTTGTAGGATATATAGACATATTAGATAGATAGATAGATAGATAGATAGATAGATAGATAGATAGATAGATGATAGATAGATAGATAATCTATTATAAAGAAAGTTAACTCAAGCAGTTATTTTGGCTGACATATCCCAAGACCTGTAGTCAGCAAGCTGGAAAGTTAAGAGAGCCAGTCTTGCAGTTCTAGTCTGAAGGCCAGTAGACTTGATACCCAGAGGGACTCAACGTTTTGGTTGTCCAAACATTTCAGAGTCCAAAGGCAGGAAAAATCCAATGTCCTAGCTCAAAGGCACTTAGACAGGAGGAATTCCTTCTTACTTGAGGAAGGGTCAGCCTTCTTATTTTATTTAGGCTTTTAAAGGATTGGAAAAGCCTCACTCATATTAAAGAGACCAATGTTTTACTAAGTTTATCCATTCAAATGTGAATCTCATCCAGAAACACCCTCACAGACACACACAGAATGTTTGACTAAATGTCTGGGCACCCCATGCCCCAGTCAAGTGGATGCGTAAAATTGACCATCAGCTAGGTCATGTTAAGTTGCAGAGTTGAAGATTTCTCTGCTGTAGAACAACTTAGAGCCCTCAGTATATTAATGTGCATTGATAGTTTGTGTAAGAGAAAAATATTTTCGTAATGTATTCCCCATTTTTTTAAAACAAAAAAATAATGTGTTCAGTAACTGTACTGCAATGAACAGTTTGGAATATACTTATTTAAATCACAGAATGATGATCAGGTTTTGTTAAAAATACTATTAGCAATAAATTCTCTATCTCTTCTTGATGTTAAATTATTACCTGCACTGATAGTAAATTATGAGCTTTAATCTTTTTATGTAGTTTTCCTTTATCATGTTTATCCAAATATATCAATATCTCTTCCTCTGATTCAAATATACCTTACTTACTTATCTTGTAAACAAAATGGAAATGAAAATAATATAGGCCAGACTTCTACCCAGCTAATGATTCATATATTTACAGAGACTTATCACTGGGGCATATTTGTTGGAGACAAAATATGAAGGTTTAATAAAAGTCTCACTCTGTTGTCCAGGCTGGAGTACAATGGCATGATCTCGGCTCACTACAACCTCTGTCTCCAGGGTTCAAACAATTCTCCTTCCTCAGCCTCCCAAGTAGCTGAGATTGCAGGTGCCCACCACCATGCCCGGCTAAGTTTCTGTATTTTTAGTAGAGATGGGGTTTCACCATGTAGGCCAGGCTGGTCTGGAACTCCTGACCTCAGGTGATCCACCTGCCTCAGCCTCCCAAAGTGCTGGGATTACAGACATAAGCCACCACGCCCAGGCCAACTATTTGTTTTATAGAAATTGTTGTTTTTATCTTGTGGCTACTTTAATAGATAATTGTTACTTAAGTGTAAGCATTAAATCCATTCTTTTCTATTTGTAAAGATAACTGAAACAACTGATATAACTTTTTAGCAGTGAGGTTGTTTCAGCATGTTGTATTGACAGTTTGTGGTCAAGTGTTCAATAAGGTGATTGTGTCACTATTTAAAACCCTAAATTAAATATACTTTTGACATTGTAAATTAAATCAAAGCTTTCTCTTTTTATTTAATTGATGATCAAGAGTATCTGTGGTGAGGATCCATATGCTAAACTAAGATATATAAAACAAAAACATCCTTATATTTAAAATTTTGACTTGCCAGGAAAGTTGTCATTTCTATGCTTATTAAAATACTGACCATCTCTATTCTCTGATTCAAATGGCTAGTCTTCAGAGGAATGTTTTCAAATTTGCAATATGATTCTCTATGTATAATTCCATACTTTCATATATAATTATTTCTAAAAGAAGTGTAGAACTCCAATCTATATTTTTTTGTTTTCTTTTCGCCACTCTTCTAGATAGGTTTGATATGGTTTGGCTGTGTCCCCACCCAAATCTCATATCAAATTGTAATCTCCACATTTTGGGGAAGAGACCAGGTGGGAGGTGATGGGCAATTTCCCCATGCTGTTTTCTTGCCAGTGAGGGAGTTCTCACAAGATCTGATGGTTTGCCCTGTGCTCACTCTCTTTCTCTCACCTGCCACCATGTTTGATGTGCCTATTTCCTCTTTCGCCATGATTGTAAGTTTCCTGAGTCCTCCCCAGCCACGCAGAACTGTGAGTCAATTAAACCTGTTTACTTTATAGATTACCCAGGCTCAGGTAGTTCTTTATGGCAGTGAGAGAACTGACTAATGCAGGAAACTGGCACTGGTAGAGTTGGGTACTGCTATAAAGATAACCTGGAAGTGTGGAAGTGACTTTGGAACTGGGTAATGAGCAGAGGCTGGAACAAGTTGTCGGGCTCAGAAGACAGGGAGATGTGGGGGAGCTTGGAATTCCTAGAGACTTGTTGAACGACTTTGACCAAAACTCTGATAGTGATATAGACAATGAAGTCCAGTCTAAGGTGGTCTCAGATGGAGATGAAGAGCTTGTTGGTAACAGGACTAAAGGTCACTCTTGCTATGCTTTAGCAAAGGGACCAGTAGCATTTTGCCTCTGCCCTAGAGATGTGTGGAACTTGGAACTTTAAACTTGAGAGGGATGATTTAGGGTATCTGGTAGAAGAATTCCTAAGCAGCAAAGCATTAAAGAGGTGTCCTGGATTATTCTGAAAGTGCTCAGTTTTATGTGCTCACAAAGAGATGGTTTGAAACTGGAACTTATGCTTAAAAGGGAAGCAGAGCAAAAATGTTTGAAAAATTTGCAGCCTGAATCTGTGGTAATAAAGAAAAACCCATTTTCTGGGAAGGAATTCAATGTGGCTGCAGAAATTTGCATAAGGTAAGTAACTAGTAGCTGAATGTTAATAGCTGAAACCATGGGGAAAATGTCTCCAGGGCATATCAGAGATTTTTGAGGCAGCCCCTCCCATCAGAGGCATGAAGGCTTAGGAGGGAAAAACGGTTTCATGGGCCAAGGCCAGGGCCCCACTCCTCTGTGCAGGATCAGGACTTGGTGCCCTGTGTCCCAGCCATTTCAGCTCCAGCCTTGGCTAAAAAGGGCCGAGATACAGCTCGAGACATTGTTTCAGAGGATGCAAGCCCCAAGCCTTGGTAGCTTTTATGTGGTGTTGCGCCTGTGGGTGCACAGAAGTCAGGAATTAAGGTTTGAGAACCTCTGCCTAGGTCTCAGGGGATGTATAAAAATGCCTGGATATCCAAGCAGAAGTCTGCCACAGGGGCAGAGCCATCATGGAGAACCTTGCTAGCACAATGCAGAGGAAAAATGTAGGTTTGGAGCCTTCACACAGAGTCCCCTTCTCACTACTCCATTAGGCAGTGGGACACTACCTAGAGGAGCTGTGAGAAGAGGGCCACCATCCTCCAGTCCCCAGAATGTAGATCCACCAACAGCTTGCACTGTGTAACTGAAAAAGCCTCAGGCACTCAATGCCAGCCCATGATTGTGGCAGTAGGGCCTGAATCCTGCAAAGCCACAGGAATGGAGCTGCTCAAGGCCTTGGGAGCCCACTCTTTGCGTCAGCATGCCCTGGATGTGAGACATGGAGTTAAAGAAGATTATTTTGGTGCTTTAAGATTTAATGACTACCCTGCTGGATTTTGGACTTGCGTGGGGCTTGTAGCCTCTTTGTTTCAGCCAACTTCTCTCATTCGGAATGGGAACATTTATCTAATGCCTGTAACCCTATTGTATTTTGGAAGTAACTAACTTGCTTTTGATTTTACAGGCTCCTAGGTGGAAGGGACTTGCCTTGTCTCAGATGAGACTTTGGACTTTTGGGTTAATGCTGGAATGAGTTAAGACTTTGAGGGACTGTTGGGAAGGCATGATTGTGTTTTGAAATGTGAGAATATGAGATGTGGGAGGTGCTGGGAGTGGAATGATATGACTTGGCTGTGTCCCCACCCAAATCTCATCTGAAACTTTAATCCAAATTGTAATCCCCACATGTCAGGGGAGGAACGTGGTGGGAGGTGATTGGATCATGGGGGTGGTTTCCCTTATGCTGTTCTCATGATAGTGAGAGAGTTCTCATGAGATCTCTTGGTTTAAAAAGGGGAAATTTGCCCTGCACTCATTCTTTCACCTGCCACCATATAAGATGTGACTTCTTCCCTTCTGCCATGATTGTAATTTTCCTGAGACCTCCCCAGCCATGCAGAACTAAGAGTCCATTAAACCTCTTTTCTTTATAAATTTCCCACCCTTGGGCAGTTCTTAATAGCAGTGTAAAAACGAACTAATACAACATTCATTAGCATATTAAACTAGTCTTTTAGCTGTCCCTTTCATTATGTTCATTTCAGCTGATGGGTGCATTTGCATAGGTTGAACAATGCAGAGGAGGGGGTTGAATGAGATAATTTATCAGTCTCTTTACTTAAAACCTTGGGGGAGAAGAACAAAGGAAGTACAACAAAATACCAGAAGAGACGGGGAAAGAGTAGAAATCAAGAGAAGAAAATAAGCTGAAGTGATCACTGGTGTCAAATGTTGCAGTTTGTCTCATAATTACAGTTACTGTGTTCAATGTTAATTTTCTCAGCAGGGTAATTTTTGAAGGATGTACTTTAACTTCTTCACTCTTTTGCTTCCATTTCAGCCATGCTGGCCTCTATTATTAATAAGATTATACAAATTTCAAGAATGTTGTAGATGGAGAAGGCTTTAGAAATCGTTTACTTCAATCACTTAATTTTTCATAGCTAAAAAGATGAAAGCCAAGTAGTTTGCCTGAAATTCCCAACTAGCAGAACAGTGACAGACTCAATATTTTGGCCTCCTCATCAAAAGCTCTCTATTGCTCTAGAGCCTCATTCTCATTTACTCTTTTCTTCTGTGTTTGTTCCCCACCCCCTTTCCTGAGGAGATAGTCAAAGGAATATAGTGTTTCTTGATGATGAACACAGTGGAATGCTTCTTGTAAGCAAATGATTAGGGAAGTGAATCACTGGTCGTTGTAACATTTTTTTCTTATGAAGAACAGGCTTTTGGGTGTGTTGAGATGACACTTAGCATTTCCTTGAAACAATGTGTGCTTTTGTGTAGTCAGGGTTATTATAGTCATAAATCATGAGGACCAGTAAGGAGGAAGGTTCCATTTCCTTAGCTTTATTTTGTTCCCTCAAGGAGGGACTATGATGCAAAGGCCTTTATATCTCACTACTGCTAATAAAGGAAAGGCCACATGATGCATTTTCTTTGCTATCTCCTACTCAGAGTTACACGGCATTTATCTCAGCCTTAGCTTTAATAGCTAATATTTGTTCCCTTCATTACATTACATATGAGCAGAAAGAAGGCAATCCTGAATTGTATGGGTAGAAATCTTAAAAGCTATGTATTTGCTAAGAATGAAATTATTCATGTCTCTTAGAAACCTGAGGATTATAGGTATCAGACCAATGATTCAACAACAAGTAAAACAATCATAATAGCTATAACTCATTGCCTATTTATCTATCATTTCTTACTTTGTACCATGCACAGTTCTATAAACTCCTATTATTGTAATCTTCATTTAAATAAGAAAACTGAAGCACTGACAAGTTAAGTAACTTTTACAAAGCCACACAGTGAAACTCACTGTTTAATCAACAAATTATATATGAGTTCATTTGATTTCCCTTCATTTTATCTAAACTACCAAAAAGACATGTTAGCATGCATAATAATTTCATGTATTTAATTTTCAATACAAAACATTGATTACAGTACCTTAATGAAAATTTGTAATATTAAAGACCTATGAGAAGCTTTTTAACACTTCTATAATATTTAATTCAAATTTTTCTTAAAACTATACCACTATAAATATATCCTAAATAATAAATCTATAGGCAATATTATATTTAGGTTCTAAGATATTCATTATAGCATTATTTGCAATAGAAAATATTTGAATCATAAATGTCCATCCTTAGAGAACTATTTAAATGGATTATGACATGTCTATATGTGCCATAAGTAGAATATTATCTAGCCCTTTAGATGGTATTTTGAGAAAATTTTAATATCATAAGGTAATGAACATGATACAATATTGAGTAAAAAAGTGATATTGAGTAAATATAATATTGAATAAAATAAATTTTACATGCAATATAAACTTCATTGTGTAGACACATACACATCCAGAGAAAAGCAATGGAAAGAAATACACCGAAGAAGGTGTGAGTGGTTATCACTAGATAATGAGAAAATGGAACATTTTTGAGTATGGCTTTATACTTTATTTTCTAATTTTATCCTGTGTACATAAGCAATGAAATTTGCTTAAAATATTATTTATCCTTTGGCTTAAATATTCTTAATAGAGTTGTTATTTCTGAATAAACTAAAGTAGTAGATGTAATAATACTTCATGAAAAATGTATTGATCTTATAAAATTTATCTGACTTCTAGTTCCTATATGAAAAGTTTTCCTTAGAAAATAGTACTTATGATAATTTCTAGATTCAACATTTAAATAAAATTGCTCTATAATTGTGAACTAAAAAGTGTAAAAGTTAAACATTTGATTAAAGAAATCCTGTGAAATTTATGAAAATGTTATAGTTCTTTGATATAGAATATTTAAAATTTAGAAATATATATTCTATGAAATGTAATTGATTATAAAATTCATACAGCCTAAACATTTTCTCTACTTTTTTTTTTTTTTTTTTGAGACAGAGTCTCACTCTGTTTCCCAGTTTGGAGTGAAGTGGCATGGTCTCAGCTTACTGCATCCTTCGCTTTCCAGGTTCGAGTGATTCTTCTGCCTCAGCCTCCTGAGTAGTTGGAATTACAGGCACCCGCCACCATGCCCTAATTTTTTTGTATTTTTTATAGAGACGGGGTTTCACCATGTTGGCCCGTCTGGTTTTGAACTCCTGACCTCAAGTAATCCTCCGTCTCCCAACATGTTAAGATTAGAGGCGTGAGCTACCGCGCCCAGCCCTTTCTCCACTTTTGGAACAAAGACAAGTCATATGAAAGTAAACTTCTGTAGGCAATTTAAGCTTTGTTAGTCATGTGTCAGGGAATTACCAAGAGTAGTTGCTCATTCACTTTCATCTATTAAACTGTCTGAAGCTGTCTTTCTTTTACAATGAGATTAATGATGTGAATGATACTTCTGAAGAAAGTCAACATACATAGTTATTCAGGTAATGTGTAATACATTTTATATAATGATGACTTCGATTTTAAAAAGATTTTCTGAAGTTTAAAAAAAGTTTTATTATATAACTTATAACAAATGCATACTATTTTCCAGATAATAATATTAAAGTGAACATTGATTTCCTGGAACATTCTAGCTAGCTAAAATTTTCCTAAACTTGCATAAAGAACAAAATTTACAAATGTAACCCCAGCAGAAAATGTTTCCAATCTTTTTTCTCCTTTTTTGCCAGCATTCCTGGTAAAACTGGTCAGACATACCAGAATCTAGATATTTGAAAAGGTTGCTAACTGGCTAAGCCAGATACCATAGCCAAGGTTTCCACAATTTATTTTGGGTTAATTTTAAATATGGGTTAAATATACTTGGCATGGTAAAGATTTCTGAGCTAGCTTGCTTTGTTCCTATCCTCTGACTTTTTCCATTTCACTGCAATTGTTCACCCACTAACTAAAACCATAATTATCATTTGTTATATTATGCCTGCATTAAGGAGGTGAACATATTAGTTTGACTCTGCAGAAGGAAACATCTTCTTTCCATACGTCTGCATTAGCTATTGGGAGTCATAAAGGGTAATTTGCTAATGTTTTGATGATTTAACACTAAGTTCATTTCGGATAGTTAAAAAGTTAATTGGCATTTAAAGATATGAATAAAGTCATCCTGTTAGTTTGTGCCCAAATCATGTGTATGGGGTCCAAGATTCCTGTATAAGTTGTTGTAATATCTTCTCCCTATATCAATTAGTTGTCTAAAAGTTCTGTTTACTATCTTGGTTATCCAAAATAATGTGGCTCCTTTAAGGAGCAAAAGCTACTTACTCTTTGTAAACTTAGTGCATATCTCAGAGGTCGTGCCATTGATGATCAGTAAATATATGTTAAATAAATATAAATAAGTATGTGAGAAGAATTATTTGCCTAATGGGCACTGAACTGACTAGATATATTTAACTTTTGTGGGCATGTTGCAAATTATAGCCTAAAACTGTAATTATTGAATATTGGAAATAATGGGAATACACTTAAATCTGCAATATTATGAGATATATTTTGGGTAGTTATGCCTTGCCCAAGCCAAGTCCCAACAGAGTCCTTTTGTGATACTCTTTTGATATAATCCTATACTTGGGATTTGAGGTGAGCATTAAGGTAAATCAAGTGAAATCTAGTAAAGAAAAATTCAAACACTCCAATGCATTCTATATAACATGATGAAAAAATGTGGAAACTCAGGAAAAATTCAGACAGAAATATTTTGTTTCAATGTAATGAATATTGATGTGAACCCTGCTGTGTGGACTTTCTATTGAAAGCTATGATATTAATTATATAACACAGCTTCCTATATATTAGTAACAAATAGGTTTTCTTAAAGGTGATAATTACTTATGAAGCATAAAGTCACGAAATATCATGCAGGTTAGCCCAAAATAGGAGTGGTGAGTCAGGTTACATTTATTCTGCATCTTTACAAAGAAAACAAAGAAGAATGTTGAGGCAATTATCCAGACTACTTAAAAAAAAGAAAAAGAGAAAAAGAAAAACCTTCTGGTCATAGAAATGTGGATTTGGAATACTTTATTTTTGAACCAGGTTTATTTTTATCAACAGCCTGTGTAACCTATATAAACAATATAAGTGTTCGGTCTTCTTGCACTCTTAATTCTTATAGACACAGACTAAATGATAAATGCTAAAGTTGAATTCTGATTTTTGCATAGTCGGAGGATAATCAAGTCTACTGATGAGGCACTCTAACTTCTTCCTAATACATTTATTCCTCTAATTATGCAATGAATGCTTATTAAGTATCCACTATATGTAAGAGGCAGAGTAACAATTTATTTTGCTGAAAAAAAAATATCATCTTCATTGGCTAAAGGCTTAATCTTGAACTTTGCTGCATTTTATAATTATTTTGTTGACATAATTTAAATCCCTTTGATTTTTACAGGAAAAATATGGGTCACAAAACATATTAAGTAAGGGAAAAGAAGATATGCATACAGCATACAAGTATAGAAACATAAAACTGACCAAATGGAATAAAATCCACCAAGTCTAGGCAGTGATTGGCAATAGATTGTGGAAATTCAGTAATTGCTGGCCCTAGTGCTGTATTCACACAGGAATAGTTTTTATCACTCTTGCACTGTTCCTAAATACTTACATGATTTTGAGAATATTATCTAAATGCTCTGTTCTTCAGTTTCCTTGTAATTGATAAGTGGATATTGATAATCATCTCATTTGGTTGTTACATAGAATTGATAAAAATGAAAATAAAATCTTTATCAAATTCTTGATACAAATTAGGCACGTATTAAATGTTTATTTCCTTTCCTTTGCATCTTACAAGTCTTGTGGTTAAAAAAACCATGACATAGTTGAACTTACAAGCTAGTGCCTTTTGGTTAGTCTCATATGAATGTTCAACTTAGGCATTACCCACTGTTGAAATTTCTGTTTTTAATGTCTATTTTTAGCAAAAACCATCTAATTCCAAAATTAAGAGCTGAAAGAAAAGCTAATTATGTTTAACTCTGCCATTTCGCTAGGTGAGGAAAAGAACAAGAGGGTTTAAGTGACTTGACCAACATCACTAGACTAGTTAGTATCAGAGTCAGGACTTTTAACTTAGCTCTTCTGAATTCACATGCATACACTTTACACTATAGGATATGGTCATTTTACTGACAAAACTCCTGTTTAAAGCAGGATATTTGGATGGTTCTGTTCTTACTGACTCTTCCATGTGTCAATAACAACTCTCTTCATTGTATCAAAGCAAGGAGAATCAACACATTAGTCAGACTGATCATTTGACTAAATTTCAGCAAAGAGAAATAAATGTAACAGAATGTCTAGAGTTTCACAAAAAGAAAAATATTTTTGAGAGAGTTTATAAACTTCACTTCTGAATTAGTACTTTATGTGAGAGTGTAGTTAGGGTTCTAACTTTCTGACTACATCTTTCAGGAGAGGAAAATTATGTAATATATACAAAGATGTCATTTATGATTACCTACCATTGAAAGCATTATTTATTTGTTACATTTAGAGGGCATATATCTTCTATGTGAGGCCTGAGGGTATTTCACATTTTATGAAAAACTTGCCCAGATTTAAAGGGCAAACAAAGCAGCCGGTTTCCTTTTTAAAATAGTTTTTACTGTTTAACCTTGAGAGAAAATTATTTTCTGTGCATTTACTACAATTAAACTTATAAAGTGGGAAACATTTTTGAATATCCTTGTTGCACCCAAAATATGGGCACACGTGAAAAGCAGTTCTCTTTAACCAGTCCCTTAAATCCTTCCTTCAAATTTCTAAACCTTGATTTGACTCTTCAGTCATCTGATCCAACACATTCCACAGTAGTCTCCAAACTTGTATGACAGTCAAGACTACATGCACATGCTGATTTCTCTTCAGAACCTTATATCTCTCTTTCCTTTAAATGGAATGATAGGCACATAGGTAAAAGTGATAGAAAGATATATAGATTAGATAGAGTATAGCTTTTATAGAAAAACAAACAAAAATAACTTATCAAACAAAAAGAACCAAAATATTGAATAGTCATCTGAATATTTAGGTCAAATAATATAATTCTAGCACCTTTATTTAGCTACATAACAGGGCTTACCAACACTAATTTAAGAGTCTGCACCTGTTCCCCTCATTGTCTGCATACATGGGTATCATATCTGCATCCTATTCCCTAAAAATCCTAGTGAAGCTTTTTCATAGGAAAATTTTCTTTATGTTTGATAGCACTGAGACGGCAAGCATCTTTATTTGATTGCAAGAGCCAAGGGCAAAGACCAGTCTCTGTATTCTCAGTAAAAGCCCTCAGGCATATCAGCCCGTTGGCTCTTGCCTATGACCAATCCCAATGAGCTCAGATTTCATCTTTGTTTTCAGGCATCTTGTTCTGATACCAACTCATGAGATTAGTTGTATAACTGTTATTTCTACCTCTCGTTCTCTGTCCTTTCAGTACTGAGATTCTGCTCTATGTGTTTAGATTGAGTATCATTTTAGACCCGGAAATTATTGCCTGGATCTCAACTAACTCCTGATCTTGGTTGGACTGTTGCCCTTTCTTTTGGCCTGCAGATCAGTTTCGTTTCCTGAATTTTTAAATGTGTGTGTGTGTGTGTGTGTGTGTGTGTTGAAAGACTGAAGATACAAATAACAATGGCCAAGACACATATAAAAATAATTGAACTTTAACTCACAACCTGCAGCAACCTACCTAGGAAAACAATACTTTTACCTATAATAATTCAGAAGCCAGCATGGTGTAAGACAGACTTTCAAGAAGCCAAATTGCTGCCTTTATTGACAATATTGACAATGAAGAAAGCTCAACAACTTCTGTAACAATTGATTCCAAATGGCCAGATCTTGATTAACAACTGACAACTTTACTAATTTTTGTCCTTGGTTTCAACTTAGAACCAATCACATACGATGTTCTGCTTCCAGTTAGTCAGCATCCAGCTTCTCCAGGCCAACAACCTCTAATCAGGGCATATCTGAAGCCTCTGTTTCATTTCCCACTATATAGCTTATACTTCTCTGTCTGCCTTTCAGTCTTCGCTAAATGCTATTGACGGTGGCTGACTCTCTTGCTACATCAGTCTCCGAATAAATAGGCATTGCTTTTCTCATTTGTTTGGTCCTTATTTCCACAATTGTGTGTGTGTTTTGTGCAGATGCATGGGTTATGCAAAGAACACCAGACTCAAAAGTATATATATATATATAAAAATAGGAGATTGACTTTTGTGGGAATGAAAGCTTAGTTTCCTGCTTAGGGTGGAGAATATAGAGAAATTCAAATTTTCTTTTTCTCTGTTTCTCTCCACTTGTGACCAAAATGGACACAGAAGGTACCTATAGGTTTTATTTCTGAAATGTGTGGGTATAACAGACCCAGTTACAGGTAAGCATGATAATTAGGGCAGAATAAGAGGTGTACCTTCCAATGACCCATCTTTAGGACTCTTGGCCAACTATAACTGCTGAGCCACTTAATGTAGATTCCATAACTGTTGTAATAAGGCTGCCATAACTACTTTCATACTATTGAGTGTGGCACCTTTAAGCCCCTCAATGCTTTTATGTCTAGTGATCCTGGCTAATTGACTAGGATGAAGCTTCTTTACTTGGTTTAATCATGCAACAAACATTTATCAAGCATGTTCATGATTAGAAACTGTGGGTGAGTTAAACATATAATACTTTTGACATGTGCCCTCCAGAAATTTTTATTCTGATTGTGCATTTGATATCCACATATGAAATATTAAGTAACAGAATAAGGCAATTATATGCCAGATGTCACAGGCAGTATATGATTAAGCCTCCAGTTAAGACAACATCGTGGTTAAGTTTCTTAATTGCTACAAAAGTATGTCAACATCTCAGTATTTTCTCTCTCAGCCAGGTGCAGTGGCTCACACCTGTAATCTCAGCACTTTGGGAGGCCAAGGCAGGTGGTTCACTTTAGGTCAGGCATTCAAAACCAGCCTGGCCAACAGGGTGAAACCCCATCTCTACTAAAAACACAAAAATTAGCCAGGTGTGTTGACACATGCCTGTAATCCCAGCTACTCAGGAGGCTGAGGCAGGAGGATCACTTGCAGTGAGCCGAGATCACACAACTGCACTCCAGCCTGGGAGACACAATAAGACTCCATCTTAAAAAATAATAATAATAATAAAAATAAAATGAAATTCTCTCTCATTTGCTCTCATACATTTTCTCCTAGTAAGTCCAAGTATAAGCTCACCAGGCCTTGTCATAGAATGCACCAATCTGCTCTTATCAGAACTAAAGCTAAAAGAAATTTTATTTATAGGACATATTGGAAATACATGGTTAATCCATTTTGTGTTAGTTATTTCTATGGTCTATACTTTTTCAAGCCAGTCCACTGTGATAACATATGCTTGGCCTGCTCAAAGAACCATGTTCCCTGATTTGCAGATGAATATTAAGGTATATATGTTTATTCAAGAGTACTATAAGGAGTAACCACAAAAAACCCATTATTATATTAGCTACAGGATGTTATTCAATAATCTGTTCATGAGATTTCTTAGTTTCTCCTTCATAAAATTCTACAGAAGAAAATTATTTTACTGACTGATATTATACAAATCTTGCTTTTGCTGAGTATCAGGTGAGTTTCTTATTTTCCAATAATATAACTGACACTATCTCCCTCTAATTATTGCTGTCAAGAAGTTAGGTGCAAAATTTGAACATTGAATTAGTAAACTTATTAATTCAGATGTTATATGAAATCAAGTTTGGTAAAAGGAGAAAGGAAGGTATAAGAAATGAAGCGAGAAAAAGGAAGAAGGGAAGGAGAGTACCTTTTGGCTCCTGATGCTCACCTTTGATCTTTAGTATTCCAAATATATTTTGGAAATGATACTTCACCTCTATATATGCATTTTTTGATAGTTAAAATTTTAAACATTCAACTTTAGTTCAGTGTATTATTTCTTTGAATGGAAAGTAATCAATCTGCCTTCTGTTACCTAATGTACACATAAAATAATTATAAAAATCCACTGCCTGGGAATAAGTGTTCAAGATCTGAGGCTGTTTCAACTTAATTAATATTGGCATAAAAATATGTGAAAGATTGAGCATATAGGTTGATAGTTAACAATGCTTCCAGCTAGGACTGATCAATATGACATCTGAGGAATAATCATCGGACTTGTGAAGAGTACAAAATAGTTACTAGTTAGCTTCCTCTTTTATCCAGCAGCATCTAAATGATTTAAATATCAAAAATAAAAGATTTTATAGTTTTCTTTAGTAAACATGTTGCATTGTCATATTTTAAAAGAGTTTTGCTCTAAGGATAGGATAGGAAATAGATTTTTACTGAGTGCCAATTGTGGTAGAGTCTTGTGTAGAAACATTTTTTATTCAACTTAATGAGCTAATAAATATTTTCATTTTACAGAAAGGAAAACTATGATGAAGACATTTTCTCAAATCACACAGTAAGTAAGTGAAAGAGACAAGAATCAAACACAAATTTATGTAATTTAACAAATCCATGCTTTTTCCTGACATGTCCTGCTTCTCTGTTATCGAATATTTTTATGATGGTCTATCACTTTAGCGTATGCTTCAGATGCTTCTTCACTTATTGACTCATTAGTTTCGAGAAAAAATGATTGTCCCGCTACTTATTAATTCATTCATTCTTTTAATAAGGAACTTTTGGATATCTATTATGTTTTATATACTGTGACAGGTGCTTGGAATACAAAATGAACAAGCTTGTTTCATCATGGCTATATTAGTAACAGCAGTTGGCCTAATTCTGACTTGAGTGATTCCATTTCCACATGCTTAAATCTTTCTTCTTAGGAAGAGAAGTGATTAAACATGACAATTTCATTTTCACATTTTGCAGCTAAGCTGCTATTGTGCACCCTCTTAGAGATGTATCTACTTCAGAGAAGATGAACTTATGTGAACACTTAGTAGATGTTCAAATATTAAACAAGGATTTATAAGGTACTTCAGGATTAAATATGCAGAGTTGGAGCTCCCTCGGGTTCTCAGAAATGTGTTGGTTAAAAAAAACAGTGCCATCAGATAGACAACTTTATTAAAGAAAAGGTAAAATTCTAAATGATTTCTCCTTCCAGAGTATATTGAAATATAAATTTATTCATGACTGTGCTGTAGATATTTAAGTAAGTTCATCAGCCCACAATTCTTAACATTTAGTTGAATCTTTTACTGATGTCAGATGTACTTTATTACTTAAAAGAGGCAACAACAATCATCTCATACATTGTTCTTGGCTACCTTCTGCTCTTCTAAAAACTGGCAATTATACAGGACATACAAGTGTAGCTCCAGATGCATAAGCACAAATCACCAGATTATGAAAGTTACAGCACTAGTAGATGGATAGCTGCATGGAGCAGCACTGTTGAGTATATTTACTTACTGTGAAGGTCACAATAGGTATCTGTCAGGAAAAAAATGTATATTTAAGCTGAACTGTGATCAGCCTTGAATATATAAATCAAAAAATTATCACAAATAGATTTGTTAAAATTCAAGGCAAAAAGAAGATAATATAATGTGCTCTTTTAACGAGGATTAGTAAATAATTGAGAAAAATGTTTTCTACCACAGATACGCAGGTGAAGGCAGTGAACCATGTACCCATTTTGCCACATTTAAAACACTGCTTGACTGCAAATTTAAAAAATACAATGCTATGCTTTTATCTTTAAGAGTCTGAGGATATGCAGACACTTACTCTGAATCCTACTTTTATTTATCTAATCCTCCTTTTACTTAGAAAGAAGAAATAAATGAAAAAACTGCAGCAGGAAATACATATTTATCCAACCAGTCATTGACAAAATCTGGACTAGAAAGTGATCTCTCTGCTCTTATTTCAGTGTTGTCACTGTAGGAAAGTAGAGGCATGTCATAGATAATTACTTAAATATGCTTCAAATAGATAGGTGTTCTCCTAGGAAAATCTGGCCAATTGCTTGCTCAAATAATTTCATGCATATACTCATTGTGCTGATAATTTACATACAGAGTAATATTTTCATCCATTCTAAGTGATTCTATTAAGTCAACTGCAGGTTGCTAAATTACAGTGTGTAATTTTGTAACAAAAGTCGTTTTCTTTTTTGGTTCATATGCATATGGTACAATTAGATTCAGTGAAATAATTCCAAGGTATTCTGTATGTTAAAGTTTACAATTTTATACCAAGCATTTTTTCTTGTTGTTCTTACACCTGCTTTCTAACCAATGATGTGCAATATTGGGTAATATATTATAGTTCAACTCAAGCTTTCATAATCTTCCGTACATTTTTTAAAAATTCATGAGTTTTCATATTGACTGGAACAAAACTAGAAAATTATCCTATAACCAGTGTAATCTATCCAATTCTCCCCCTCAATCACCATAACATGATGTGCCAATACATCTCCTGATAGTTGATTATGGTGATTGTCGATCCAAAACAAATTGAAACTTATTTATAACGAGGCTGAGGAAGGCTATTTGAATGGTATAAACAAGCTAGAAAAATAATTTTAAAATTATTTTTCTCGAAATAGTATGCTATTTATTATTAAATATTCTATACCTTTTATTGTCAAATTTAAACAATACAAAAAAAACCAAGAAGTTCAAGTCATGCCAAAACAAGACCCAGAGAAAATCATTGTAACATAGTTGATCCCTGCCCTTACAGAAAACAAAATTCCTGAAATTTATCTATACCTATTGTATTTCTATCGATAGTCATAGATACATTTCACATTAATAAGGTGCTCATTTTTCTGTTGTTTCCCTGCTCACTAGGCGCCTGACTCTCTATAGTCTTCCTTTGTCTCCAATACTATACTAACTTCTACGGTCACTAGTAACTTATTCGTACATTTTAAAATAACTACAAGAGTATAATTGTAACACAAAGGATAAATACTTGAGGGAATGGGTACCCCATTCTCTATGATGTGGTTATTATGCATTGCATGCTTGTATCAAAACATCTCATGTAACCCATAAATATATATACCTACTCTGTACTCACAAAAATTAAAAATTTCAAAAAATTATCTTTGCATTGAAATCCTACAGAGACACCCCTGCATCGCCCTTATATTCATGTCAACATCAATCAGTGGCTTTTTAATCTTTTATAATAGGTCAACTTTAATCTTAATTTTTTATGTATCCTATTTTTTCTATTTTAAATTAATTTTTTATGTATGCTATTTATTTTTTCTTAGGTCTTATTGATCTTCCTCACAAGGCAGTAAGCTTGGTAAGGGCGATTAGTCCTCACACTCTTTGTCATTGCACTGTCCATTGTCATTTTTAAAGGCTGAATTGTATTTATGTACGTGTGTGGATGTTTGTGTGTATATAAGTTAATTTCTAAAAAAAAAAAAGATCCTAAAATAACATTTAAAAAGACTTTTCCCTCCATAAAGATGGGTTGAGCATACTTTTCTCTATTTCTACCACTAAGCATAGCTATATTACTTATTAATATTTAGTATCAAATATATTATGTATTATATATTAAATATTTTTAAGAAAACTTGAAAGTTGGAGAAAAGTCAAAAGTCAATCAAAAGTCAAACAGGCTAGGAACTTCAGAATTCAAATAATAACACAGTAGTCAGTTTCTTGAGTTTTCTTTTTTGTCTCACATAGCCTGTATTTGCCACTGGAGAAGCCAGTAACCCAGATAAACCAATAGTGCAAAACTCTGAAAATTAACTAAAAGCTTATGGCAACCTAGAGAGTGTTTATTCAATAAAACCTGCCAAATATCAAAGAGCAGCAACATTTGTGTAATTTTAACTCATCCTAGTTCCATCTCGTGTTCCACAGTTCATTGGTAACCTTGAAAATAACAGCCTACCTTCCTCATATAGGTGGAGAGAACAGAATGAACTTAGTTGAAGTATCTGGTGACTTCTAGAAGGCCCACTCAGAAGGCTTGCATTTACCTCACATAACTCAGAACTCACCTAATAAAGCTGCTGCCTGAGGGAATTTGTCAAAAATACTTAAATGGAAATGTTTCGGTTGCTATTACATCAGGTAATGAAGAACACTGGAACAAACAATGGATTAATCAAAAATATTAGGAGGAAAGTCTATGGGTGAGATGGTTTATTAAATAAAAACTCTTAAAGTTCTGGCATATTTCTGGGAGCCTAGAATGTCAGTTAGAATGCTTGAGGTTCTGTCTTTCCTGCATGCTCAGGAAAGAACTGAGAAAGCCCTAGATGTCACCTTTGGCAGACCTTGAGAATTTCTGCAATCAGGAGCTGAAGGCTAAGGCAAAGTTGTAAATTGCCTAGCTGAGTGTTGAGGGTGTAATTCAGCGTGCACACACACACACACAGCCTATAGAAAAAGATAGAGTTATTTTGGGTCTAGGCATTTAAGAAAATCTTTGCCTATTTTCATTGGCTGATCATTAGATAATTAAACATTGGCTTCAGTGGCCACACATGACAGTAACACAGATTTTCCAGAATTAGTTCAGAAAAGCCAGCAAACAAATAACAATGACTGCAGAAAACAGTAAAAACAAACCCCAAGGAGGGGGAGACACATCATAATCAAACTGTCAAAAGCCAAAGGCAAAGACAGAATATTGAAAGCTGTAAAAGAGAAGTAACTCAGGTACAAAACATCTTCAATAGCTGATTTTTACCAGAAACTATGGTGTCCAGAGGCAGTGGGATGATATAATTAAAATGTTAAAAGAAAAAATAAAACCCATAAACCTACAATATCCAATAAAATTGTCCTTAAAAAGGAGAAATATATTCCAAATAAGTAAGAAACCATATGAGCTAACAAATGTCTCCTACAAAAAAATGCTAAATGAAGTCCTTCAGGCTGAAATGAAGGGACACATGATAGTATGCTTAATACATATAAATAAATAAAGAACAGTAGCATAACTACTTAAGTAAACATAAAAGACTGCCTTAATAGCCTTTGTATTTTCTCTTTTCCTATCTTATTTAACAGATAATTGCATATATCAATAATTACAAATATATGTTGATGGGCACACAATGTATAAAGATGTAGTTTATGAAAATAAAATCATAATAAAAACAATGAAAAGAAAATTAAAATATATCTAGTACAAAAGAGGAAAATTTGAAGAACAAGAAATAAGATAAACAAAAACAAATAGCAAAATAATAGGAATAAGTCTTTCCCTGTAAGTAATTACGTTAAGTGTAAGTAGAATAATATCTCTAATTAAAAGGCAGACATTGACAGGATAAATTAAAAGTAAAATAAAAAGAACATTATCCAACTATGTGTTGCTTATAAGATATTCAAAATTTAAAGACACAAATAGATTGAAAATGAAAGAATGATAAAAGATATTCTAGGCAAGACATAACCACAAGGGACCTGGAATGAATATAATATATCTCAGAAAAAATAAAATTTAAGACAGAAATTTTACTAGAGACACAAAAGGACATTATAAATAAAAAAGTCAATTCACCAAGAAACTATAAGAATTATCAATATACATACAGTTAAAAACAGGGTCTCAAAACACATGAAGTAAAAATGGACATAATTGAAAGAAGAAATATTTTAACATTAATAGGTGGAGACTTTAATACCCCACTTTACATAATGAATACAACTAGAGGGGCAGATCAACAAAAATATTAAAACTCTGAGAACAGTAAAAACCAAGATAAAGTAACAGAGATCCATAGAAAACGCCAACCAATAATAGTAATATGCCTGTTCTGCAATGCAGACCATATGCTAGGCCACAAAACAAATAATAATAAATTTAAAACCATTGAAATTATATAAATAATGTTCTCTTACCACAATGGAAATAAATTAGAAATAAATTATAGAAGAACACTTGGGGACTAACAAATATGTGAAAATTAAACAACATATTCATAAATAACTAAAGTTTCCAAAGAGAAATCACAAAGAAAATTATTAACTACTACCTGTTTGGGCTGCTATAAGAAGAATACCATAGACTGGGTATTTGAATAACATTCGTTTCCTACAGTTCTGGAGGGTAAGATATTTGAGATCAAGGTGCCAACATGGTTGGGTCCTGGTGAGAGCTGTCTTACTGATTTTCTCACATGGCACAAAGTGATAGAAATAGAAAACAAGCTCTCTGTGTCCCTTTTTATAAGTGACTTTATTAGTCCATTTTCACACTGCTATAAAGAACTACCTGAGACTGGCTAATTTACTTTTAAAAAAGTTTAATTGACTCACTGTTCTGCAGGGCTAGGGAGGCCTTACGAAACCTACAATCATGGAAAGTGAAGGAGAAGCAAGGCATGTCTTACATGGCAGCAGAAGAGAGAGGGAGAGGGAGAGGGAGAGAGTGAGGCGGGAAGTGGCAACCTTTTAAACCATCAGATCATGTGAGAACTCACTCACTATCACAAGAACAGCATGGAAGAAATCACCCCCAGGATCCAATCACTTCCCCTCAGGTCCCTCCCTTGACACATGGGGATTACAATTTGAGATGAGATTTGGGTGGGGCACAGAGCCAAACCATATTAGGCACTAATCCTATAAAGAGGGTTCTACCCTCATAAACTACCACTTATGAAAGGCCCCAATCTCCAATTCTACCACACTGGGGATAGGGCTTCAATATAAAAATTTTGGTGGGAAACAAACATTCAGCCTATATAAAAATCTTTGAGATAAACAAAAAATGAAAACAAAATATACAAAAATAAACATATGGGATGTAGAGAAAGCAGGGCTCAAATGAAAATTTATAGTGGTAAAAACACACATTAAAGAAGAAGAAAGATTTCAAATAAATAATCTAACCATTCACTTTAATAAACTAGAACAAAGAGAACATTGAACACAACACAAAGAAATAATTTTGTTCTCAACCACAAGCATGGTAAGTATGTGAGGCAATGCATATGTTAATAAGCTCAACTAAAACATTGCACAATATATACCTATTTCAGAACATCATATGTTCCACAATAAATATATTCAATTATTATATGTCAATTAAAATTTTTTTAAAGTTGGTTTAAAAAAATCAACAAAATTCAGAAATCTTCAATTAGATGGACCATGAAGAAAAGAGAAGAATCAAATTATTAACTTTAAAAATGAAAATGTGGGCA
The DNA here is from genome assembly GCF_029289425.2 of Pan paniscus. Lineage (NCBI taxonomy): Eukaryota > Metazoa > Chordata > Mammalia > Primates > Hominidae > Pan > Pan paniscus. The sequence continues at coordinate 95,024,240 of NC_073260.2, read as the reverse complement.
TTATCATGGACCGCATAGAAACTGATTATAGAATAATGCTATTAACAATTAGAAAACTTAGATGAAATAGACAAACTCCTAGGAACACACAAACTACCAAAACTGATTTGAATAGAAATAGACAATATGAATATATTTATAATAGAATATTAAATCAGTAATAAAGAATCTCTCAACAAAGAAAAACTCAGGGGTGGATGCAATCACTGGTTAATGCTACCATACATTTAAAGAAGAATTAATACTAATCCTTCTCAGCAAGCACAGAAAAAGATGCTCAACATTATTAGTCATTAAGCAAATGCAAATGAGATTCATAATTAGATACCACTTCATATCCACTAGGATGGGTATGAAAATTAATAATAATAACAATCATTAGCAAGGTTGTAGAGAAATTGGAACGGTCTTAGATTGCTGGTAGGAATATAAAATGTTGCAGCACTGTAGTAAACAATTTGGCATTTTCTCAAAATTTAAATCAGATGACCCAGGAATTTCACTCCCATATGTATACCTGGGAGTATTGAAAAAATATGTTCACTTAAAAATTTATAGGCCAAAGTGTATAAACCTGGAGTTACGTAGGATAAAAATAAGTCTATAGAGCTAATGTACAGCATGAGTATAGTAGTTGATAATGCTGTATTTTATACTGAAAATTAGTTAAGTGACTAGATATTAGATGTTCTCACCCAAAGAAAAAGAAGGTAACTATGGAAGATAATAAAGAGGATAATTTTCTTGATTGGAGAAATCATTTCACTACATATTGTATATAAAAACATCATGTTATACACCTTAAATATATAAAATAAAAAAGAATTATCTGAATTATGTTAAAATACCAATAATAACATTAAATGTTATTTACCTAAACATACCAATTAAAAGGTAGAAATCAACAGCTAGAAAAAAAAGTGCATGACCCAATTATATGTATTTCTGTATAGAAAAAGTACTCATTTCAGGTACAATGGTGTCTGTAGGATGACAATAAATGTTGGAAAAAATCTACCATGCAAACAGAAGTAAGCAGGAGTGTCTATCTTAATGTGAGATGAAGTTTACTTCACAGAAAAGACAATTACCAAGATAAATAGGTCCATCCACCAAGGAGGTATAAGCAATCTAACAAGTGAATGCACTGAACAATAGACCTACAAAATACGTGAAAAAAAAAATGAAAGAAGAAATAGAAAAATCCAGAATACCAATTGGAGGAGACTTCAACACCCCACTCAATGGTTGATATATGTAGACAGAATATTAGAAAGGATGAAATAAACATCATCAACCAATAAGATCTAATCAACACTTAAGGAATATACAACAGCAGTAGAATGCACATAGTATTAATGTGTTCATGGAAAATGTCCAAAATGGAACACATTTAAATCATAAATGAAGCCTCAACAAATGTCAATGATTTGCAATAATATGGTTTGTATTTTCTAACCACAGTGACATCAAACTAGGGAACAATAACAAAAAGACAACAGCTAAAACTCTAAACACTTGGAAAATAAATAAAACACTTCTAAATAATACACAGGTCAAAGAGGAAATTGCAAAAAAAATAGCAAAACTTCATAGAACTGAATGAAAATACAAGATATCAATGTATGCAAGACATAGCTATAAAATGTATATAACTAAAAAGCAAAATTTATATCACTAAAAACTTGAGTAAAGGTCTCAATAATATAATATCTTAACTTAGGAAACCAGAAAAAGAAGAGGAAAATAAGCCCAAAGAAAGCACAAGAAAGAAAACAATGGAAGCAGAAATCAAAAAGATCAAAACTAGCAAAACAATTGAGAAAATCAACGAATCAAAGGTTTGATTCTTACGTCAAAATAAATAAAATTGGTAAATCTCTAGAAACATTGACAAATTAATAAGAATAAAGACATCAATCAAATTGGGGAAGCTATCATGACAGAATCTACGCCCATTTCAATTACTTGAAAATCAGAAATCCCTCAAAAGTAATCAAAATTAAAGAAATGATCTGAAGGGTCCTATTACCTGTAAAGAAATTGAATTTGTACTTTAAAACCTTGTAAGTAGAAATATCTGGGCCCATATGCATTCACTGAAGAATGCACACAGGCATTTAATGATAAATTAAAACCAATTTTACAAAATCTTTTTCAGAAAAGACACTAAGAAACACTCCCCAACTCACATGATGAGGGCTTACTACCACCCTAAATGTAAAACCAGTGAAAGACAGTCCAGAAGATGAAAAAAAAAAAAAAACTCCCAGAGACTTAAATTTAAAAATCTTTAAGACAACATTAACAAATCAAATCTAACAATGTAAAAAAAGAATAATACACCATGAACAACTGGGCCTTCTTCCAGGTGTGCAAAACTGGTTTCACATTCAAAAATGAATAAATAGAATCCACCATATCAACAGGCTATACAAGTAGATTACATCATTATAACCAACTGACACAGAAAAATCCTTTTACAAAATTTAAAACCTTCTCAATACAAAAATCTTAGCAAACTAAGAATGAAGAACTTCCTCAAGTTGATAGGAGTATCTGCAAATGCCCAGGACCAGACGGATTCACAGCCAAATTCTACCAGAAGTACAAAGAGCTGCTACCATAACTTCTGAAACTATTCCAAACAATAGAAAAAGAGGAACTCCTCCTTAACTCATTGCATGAAGCCAGCATCATCCTGATAACAAAACCTGGCAGAGACACAACAAAAAAAGAAATTGTCAGGCCAATATCCCTGATGAACATCGATGAGAAAATCCTCAATAAAATACTGGCAAACCGAATCCAGCAGCACATCAAAAAGCTTATCCACCATGATAAAGTCGGCTTTCACCCTGGGAAGCAAGGCTGGTTCAACATACACAAATCAATAAAAGTAATCCATCACATAAACAGAACCAATGACAAAAACCATATGATTATCTCAATAGATGCAGAAAAGGCCTTCGATAAAATTCAACCACCTTTCATGCTAAAAACTCTCAATAAACTAAGTACTGATGGAATCTATCTCAAAATAATAAAAGCTGTTTATGACAAACCCACAGCCAATATCATACTGAATGGGCAAAAGCTGGAAGCATTCCCTTTGAAAGCCGGTAGAAGACAAGGATGCCCTCTGTCACCACTCCTATTCAACATAGTATTGGAGGTTCTGGCCAGGGCAATCAGGCAAGAAAAAGAAATAAAGGTATTCAAATAGGAAGAGAGGAAGTCAAACTGTCTCTGTTTGCAGATGACAATTGTATATTTAGAAAACCCCATTGTCTCAGCCCCAAAACTCCTTAAGCTGATAAACAACTTCAGCAAAGTCTCAGGATACAGAATCGTGTGCAAAAATCACAAGCATTCCTATACAACAATAATAGACAAATAGAGACCCAAATCATAAGTGAAATCCCATTCACAACTGCTACAATGAGAATAAAATACCCAGGAATACAACTTACAAGAGATGGGAAGGACCTCTTCAAGGAGAACTACAAACCACTGCTCAAGGAAATAAGAGAGGAAACATACAAATGGAAAAACATTCCAAGCTCATGAATAGGAAGAATCACTATCATGAAAATGGCCATACTGCCCAAAGTAATTTATAGATTCAATGATATCACCATTAAGCTTCCACTGACTTTCTTCACAGAATTAGAAAAAATTACTTTGAATTTTATATGGAACCAAAAAAGAGCCTGTATAGCAAGGACAATCCTAAGCAAAAAGAACAAAGCTGGAGGCATCATGCTACGTGACTTCAAACTATACTACAAGGCTACAGTAATCATAACAGCATGATTCTGTTACCAAAACAGACACATAGACCAAAGGAACAGAACAGAGGCTTCAGAAATAACATCACACATCTGCAACAAGCTGACCTTCGACAAACCTGATAAAAACAAGCAATAGGGGAAAGGATTCCCTATTTAATAAACGATGTTGGGAAAACTGGCTAGCCATATGCAGAAAACTGAAATTGGACCCCTTCCTTACATCTTATATAAAAATTAACTCAAGATGGATTAAAGACTTAAACATAAGACCTAAAACCAGAAAAATGCTAGAAGAAAACCTAGGAAATATCATTCAGGACATAGGCATGGGCAAAACTTCATGACTAAAA